>NC_142480.1:11250961-11568269 GCF_049115385.1 Moschus berezovskii | reverse complement strand
ACTCTGTGAGGAGATCAAAGGCATCCTGGTAACGAAGAGTTTGGAAAGTAGCTGTGTTTATACACGGGGAAGGCTAAGCTTTCTTGTAGCAATCACACAATCATGCTTCATCCTTTCGTTCTGTCATATGATCTACCCAGTCACCCATCCATCCATCCATCCATCCATCCATCCATCCATCATCTATTCATCAGTCTGCCAGCCTGACCATCCATCCAACCAACCACCCATCTGTCCAATTATTCATCCTCTCTCGGATCTAGCTGTCCACCTACTCACTCATGTATCCATTTGCCCTCCCATCCATTCATCTCTCCATCCATTTGTCCACCCCTCTAATAATCTATCCATCCAACCATCCATACTTCTATCCATCCACTCATCTGTCTACCCAACCATCCAGTCATTCACCCATCTCTCCACTATTTAACTTCTGATGTATTTGTCTGTCCCCCACCCAGTCATTTATCCATTCAGCCACCTATACATCTATGTATTCAACCAACCATCCATGGTTTATTTTTCCATCCCAGACAGCCTGTCTGTGCATGTATGCATGTGTCATTAACTGAGAGACTATTTACTGAGCACTCTTCTAAACACTGGTGATATAATGATACCAACAGAATCCCTGCCATCACGGCACTTACACAGTTGTGCTCACATTCCTTCCTTCCAATTATCCACACCTTATTCCCCACTTCTCTGCCCTGTACTAGAGTTGAGATTATTCGAGATGAACCA
Source organism: Moschus berezovskii (assembly GCF_049115385.1). Taxonomy (NCBI): domain Eukaryota; kingdom Metazoa; phylum Chordata; class Mammalia; order Artiodactyla; family Moschidae; genus Moschus; species Moschus berezovskii. The sequence goes on along the minus strand of NC_142480.1, from coordinate 11,567,525 downwards.
CATGCTCTAGTTAAAAATCAGTTGTTAAAATCTCTTGCTGTGTTAATTCCAGGGACTGTCTTCTCAAAAAAAAAAAATGTCTAAAGGAGAAATGAACTTTGCTTGAGTCAATTGCTTTAAGGAAATGAGGCCAAATCAGCTAAGCCTGACTTTTGTTTTGACTGGCTGACATGCAGTGTGACTCTAGGTCAGTGGTACTGAGCCTTGATTGAAGATTAGAGTCATATAAGGTCTTCTAAAAAAATATGCAAAATACCAGGGATGTAATTTGGTTTGTTCAGCAAATATTCACCTTCCTCTTCCCCTCAGAGGCAGATTGTTCCCCTGTCCTTCCCCACTGAGATTGGGCTTGGCCTTGTAACTTGCTCTGGACAAGGAATATTGGTGGACATGATAAAGCAGCCAGTTGACACACACATGTGCAGCGGCACTTGCTCCTCTGCCATCTCCAGGACTTCCCCCAGGAGCCATTGCCCTTTAGCTGAGCCCCAGAGTGAACCCACTTGGGGCAGCCTTAGCCCAACCCACATAGAGGAGCTGTGTCCAGTGGGCCTGCAGCCTGCAGCTGAGTAGCCCAGCTTGGCCTGGCCTAGATTAGCCCATTGACCTGCAGACGCAGAACACCAGAATAAACTCTTTTTTGTTTTTGTTTGTTTGTTGGTTGGTTTGTTTTCTTGTTTTGGCTGCACCATGTAACTTGTGGGATCTTAGTTCCCTGACTAGAAATTGAACCCCTGCCCTCCGCATTAAGATCATGGAGTCCTAACCACTGGACCACAGGGAATTCCTGAGAATGAATTCTTATTGGCGGTGCTGTATTATGTAGGATTCTTGTGGCTCTAGATAACTGATACTCAAAAGACTATGCCAGGCACTTCACAAAGAAAACAGCTAAATGGCCAACCACCAGAGGTAAGGGCACTTCACTTCCTAAGTATTTGGGAAGAATGTAAATTAAGACTCCAATGTAATACCGCTGTATACCCACCAGAATGGCTCAAGAGAAGAAGACGGGAAATGATGAGGGTTAGAGAGGATGTGGAGGAACCAGAATGTTCCCTACACCTGTCGTGTCAAAATGGGAAGGCATTTGCTAATGCTGAGCATATTTATTTCCTTTGACCTTCAAATCCCCACTCCAGGCTCTGTGTCCGAGACTTGTGTACAAAAAGGTAAGTTCAAGAATATCCATAGCAGCACTGTTCATAATAACCCCCGTGGAAACTCCCCAGATGTCTATCAGCATTTGAATGGATTACTACATTGTGGTATATTCACATGACAGATAGTATACATCGTTGAAATACTCAAATTGCCACGATACACAATAACAGGATGAATCTCGTGAGCCAAACTGAGCAAAAGAAATTGGATAATAAAGAATATACACACACCATTCAATTTGTGTAAAGTTCAGGGACAGGCAGTGGAGAGTGCTTACCTTTAGGAGTTAACAAAAGGAGAGGGACCACGAAGGGAGCCAGCCACGGTATTTTTTTAAGACATTTTTTTTGATGAGGACCATTTTAAAAGTCTTTATTGAGTTTGTTACAATTTTGCTTCTGTTTTATGTTTTGGCTTTTTGGCCCTGAGGCATGTGGGATCTTAGTTCCCTGACCAGGGATTGAACCTGCACCCCTGCATTAGATGGGGAAGTCCTAACCACTGGACTGCCAGGGAAGTCCTCTGTATTTCTTGCTCTAATTGGTTTACTATTGGTTGGTTCCCTTTGAGTCCTTGGAGCCATTCAAGTGATCTGTACGCTTCTCTATGAGTACATTATACCACAATAATATATCTACTTTAAAAGTATATAAAATTGGTTCTCTATAAAGGACTGTGTTTGGGTCCCATCTCAGACCCATTACATCAGAATCTCTGGATTCTGGTGTGTGGCCTGGGTATCACACTTCTTCTAAGAGCTCCACAGGGGACTGGGAACCGTCACTTGGCAGAATGACCGGCCATAAAGCACAAGTGGGGCAGGGGAGCACCGTCCGGGGTGGAGGAGGGCAAGGGATGAGGACACGGGCTGAGTCCTCGGTAGATATTCTTCTCATGACTGTCACCGGGGCTTACCTGGTGCTTCAGTGGTAAAGAAGCTGCCTGCCAATGCAGGAGACTGGATTTAATCCCAGATCTGGGACGATCCCCTGGAGAAGGAAATGGCAACCCACTCCAGTATTCTTGCCTGGGAAATCCCATGCACAGAGGAGCCTGGAAGGCTACAGTCCATGGGGTCCCAAAGACTCAGACATGACTTAGTGACTGAACACACACACACATACACACACACACACACGCACAATTACTGTCACAGCCCTAAGAGTAACAACTGTTGCCCTATAAATTTCCACCTGATCTCCTACCTCTGCCATGATTATTTTTTTGCAGCAGCAACAACATCAGTTTTGCTTATTGTATAAATAGCTCAAGACTGGGAATCAAGAGACTTGGGTTCATTTCCCAGCTCAGCCATGAGCATCTTCCTCTCTTGGGCCCTTGGTTTTTCCATCTGTTAAATGGCAGTCTGGACTAGATCCTGCCCTCTGTCACTGGCACCATGCAGCCAGGTGGTCCCCACAGCCGCCTGGGCCAGACCCTGCTTCCCACCCCTCCTTCGCTACACTGTGCCTAAGGTCCCTGCCTTGGCTTTCCCAGGCCTGGAGTCCAGCTCCACCCCTGACTTGGAACAAGGCAGAGACTCAACACCTGTGGTACTACCCTGACTGGAAGTGCCGACGCCCAGTGCCTGGCCTACTGTTTTGATGTCTCCACCTGAGGGCCTCCCTCTCCTCCAGGCCAGTGGCAAGGGGGAAGAGCACTGGACTAAGAGTCAGAGACCTCGGTTATAGTCTCCAAGTTGACACTCAAGTGCTGTGTGACCTCAGCCACATCCCTGTCCCTCTCTGGGCCTCAGTTTTCCCATTGCAAAAGGAGGGTTTTGACTAGAAGGTTTCCAAGGGTTCTTCCTGTTCTAAAATTTCTGCAACTCATTGAGATGTTTGATAAGCTCTGTGCTAGTGAAGCCCAAACTCTCTGTCCCTGAGGGTCCCTATGGCACGTCAACAGATTCTCCATAGGTATGGAGCTTAGCAGGGGGAATAGGGACCCAGGTAGGATTAGAAGGATCTCAGATCTGAGAGTCAGGAACTCTAGGTCTAGTTTTAGTTCTGCAACTTACTAGCTTTGTGACCTTGGTGAAGTCACTTCCCCTTCTGGGTTTCAGCTCCTTTATCAGTAAAAATGGGAATGAGACAACCCACTTCACCACGCTGTGGGAGCCATACCTATGCTGGGTAGGTGCGGGCAGTGGGGAGGAGACCCCTCCAGTCCTTCACCCCAATATAGTCATTGGCTCTACAGCCTGGTGTAGGTGGTTCAGAGTCACCTGGACAGCACCCAGCTCCAGAGAGCACCCCTTCCCTTACCAGATTTCTAGGAAGGCGAGGGGAGCCAGGTGATGCTCACCTGGAACCGCCACCTCCTGCAGCTAATGCCAGACTCCCCACCCCCAATCCCCCACCCTCATGGGTCAGATAGCATCCAGAGACTTTCCCTTTTATCGTTTATCTCATGGCATTGCCCTGATAAAAAGCCCTAGAAAGTAAGAATGTTTTTTGTTGAATTAACTTACTAAATCTGCATCCTCAAGCCTTCCACAAGGACTTGATGTCCCTACGTACTCGACACCCACACATGGGTGTGATGGATGAAGCCATTACGATTCAGAAAGGGGAAGGGAAAGGTTTGCATGAGGACAGGCAGCTGGAACATTGGCCCTTGGAGCCCAAGCTTCCTACCTCAAATCCAGTGCTCCTTCTGGGAATTTCAGGGACACAGATCCAGGGAAGCAGCGTTCACGGGGCTCTGAGCAGGCAGGGGTAATACTGCCATCCTCCTCCAGCCTGGCACCTGCGCAGTGAGCACGGTGTCAGGCTCTCAGCCCATGCAGGGGAAGTTTCCCAGATGGGGGTTGACCCTGAAGGTTCTTGAAGGAGAGGAGCTTCCCCATCTTTGCTGTGGGACCTGACATCTCTTGATTTTCCCATTGAGATCCTCAGTCTGTCTGCAGCCACAGCACCCTGAACAAGCCCAATCTCATCTGATCTCGGCCTGGTTAGTACTTGGTTGGGAGATCCTCAGCCTTCTGTAAGTTCCCCACCTTTAGAAGCCTCATGAGCAAAAACGGAGACACTGGTAAGGACTGTTGTGAGGAGGTGGCAGTAGAATTAAGAGGGCTCAGGCGTCGCTGGGCCTGGCACTGGACCTGGCCATTGGTGTGGAAGCCTGGGATGCCCGGTTGCTTCCCCATCACAGGGCTTCCCTGTCACAGGCTAGGGCTGCTGCCAAGGACACAGGGGTGTCTCCCTGAGGTGGGTGGGACTCCTCAGCCTCAGCCTGAGGGGCTGTTAGGGAACAGCCTCTGGGGACACTGGCTGGGTTCTTTGCCAGTTATTAGCTATGTGACCCTTAGAAGTTCAGTTTCTCTACCTGTTCAGTTCAGTTCAGTCGCTCAGTCGTGTCCGACTCTTTGTGACTCCATGGACTGTAGCACACCAGGCCTCCCTGTCCATCACCAACTCCTGGAGTTCACTCAAACTCATGTCCATTGAGTTGGTGATGCCATCCAACCATCTCATCCTCTGTCGTCCCCTTCTCCTCCTGGCCTCAATCTTTCCCAGCATCAGGGTCTTTTCCAATGAGTCAGTTCAGGTGGCCAAAGTATTGGAGTTTCAGCTTCATCATCAGTCCTTCCAATGAGTATTCAGGACTGATTTCCTTTACGATGGACTGGTTGGATCTCCTTGCAGTCTAAAGGACTCTCAAGAGTCTTCTCCAACACCACAGTTCAAAAGCATCAATTCTTCAGCGCTCAGCTTTCTTTATAGTCCAACTCTCACATCCATACATGACTACTGGAAAAACCATAGCTTTGACTAGACGGACCTTTGTTGGCAAGGTAATGTCTCTGCTTTTAAATATGTGGTCTAGGTTGGTCATAACTTTTCTTCCAAGGAGTAAGCATCTTTTAATTTCATGGCTGCAATCACCATCTGCAGTGATTTTGGAGCCCCCCAAAATAAAGTCAGTCACTGTTTCCACTGTTTCCCCATCTATTTGCCATGAAGTGATGGGACCGGATGCCATGATCTTAGTTTTCTGAATGCTGAGTTTTAAGCCAGCTTTTTCACTCTCCTCTTTCACTTGCATCACGAGGCTCTTCAGTTCTTCGCTTCCTGCCATGGGGGTGCTGTCCCTACGGTGGGCTTGAGAAGAGCACCTGTCTCGTGGTAGGTGGCGGTGGGCTGAGGAGGTGCTCCTGGGTGGTGCCCTGCCCCCTCTTGCCCTCAGTTTCTCCTCATCTTCATGCTGCTCAGCTTGATTTCTGAGGCCTCAGCTTGGGGGCTGGGCCACCTCCTGGGCCTGAGTCCAGGAAAGAGGCCGACGGTCTCACAGGACCCTCTGGGAGGCTGATTAAGATAAAAATAACACTTTCCCAGGGAAAGTGAGGGTGCAGTGGGCCCTGCCAGTCAAGCTAGGGGCCTGCGGAGGGAGCCGTGTTTGCACGTGGCCCATCCAAGGCCAGCTTGGAATAGGGGAGACCGAGGCTTCCGGGGCCCCTCTTTTCCTCCTTTGTGGGTCCCCAAACATTGGCTCCAGAGGAACCCCCGCCTCTCCCAGGTGGCATCTGTAAAATGGGGTAACAGTCGCTGTGACGGGGGTTCTTGTGTTAACACAGTAAAGCACTCAGCACAATGCCTGGCCTTTCTCCAGTTGGTGCTCTTCCAAGCTGGGCCTCAGTTTCTACACCTGTAAAATGGGCATAGAAACATGGGCCTTTGCAAGACTGAAGTGAGGATTAAATAATAGCATTGGAAAAGAGGTCCTTCTCCCTCTGGTTCCTTCCCCTCCCCACAAATCCAGGCTCCCTGACAGCCAGGGTCTGCCTGGGAGCTGGCTGGGGCCTGGGTTCCCACAGATGGGGTGGGGTCTTTGTGGCTGTTTGGGGTGGGAAGAGTGGCTTCTTGATGTCTTAGTAGAAATTGGGGCTGGGGCATGGCTGGGAGTGTTAGGGACAGGAAAGGGCCTGGCAGTCATCTTCCAGGGCACCAAGCTCCCACTTTGCTGGGAACCTGAGTCAGAGGTAAGAGCCCAGATAAGCCACTTGCAGCCCTCCGCTCATCTGCCTTCCCTTTCCTTCCTTGTCCACTGACTATCTGTCCCAGATGCCTTCCTGTGGCTTCTCCACCAGAAAGCCTCCCCAATCTGATGGCTGAGGACCCCTGAGCTGCCTCAAGGGCCCCCTCCTCTCCTAGTGCTCTGACTGCCCGCAGAGGGCCTGGCTCCCTGGGGAGTCCAGAGGCATCCATAGAGCAGAGCCATGTCACATTCGTGCCATAACCCAAGGACCTAACCCGAGGACAGGTACACAGTAGGCACTTAACAAACGTCAGACGGGCAGGTGAATAAAGGATTGGGTCAAACCTGAGAAGACCCTGCTTTTGGTAGAGAGCATGACCGCAGATGTCTGACTGCCTGGGTTCAAATCCGGCTCTGCCACCAGCTGGCCGTGTCGTGGGAAGTAGTTTGCTCCTACCCCTTCTGCCTCACTTTGCCCTTCTGTAAAATGGAGACATAGTGGCATCTGGTCTACAGAGGTACAGTCAGATGAAACAAGGTGACATGTATAAACACGGGGCAGGCCGCCGAGCACGTGGCCAGTGGCCCAGGAAAACCTGCTAACCCGAGTTCACGCTCCTGAGATGCTGTGATTCTCTGCTCTGACTCATTCCTGCCTGGATGCTGTCACCCAGAACTCCTTCCCGGTTGGCAGTTTCCGTGTGAGCCACTTTCCCTTCAGCTGTGATCAGGAGGGACGTTAGTCCAGGCAGCCCCACGGGACCCTGTTGGGCGGGCCCAGGGGTGAGTAACAGGCTCAGAGCTTGGGAAGGAGGGAGATCGCCACGTCCTCCCCAAGCCCAGCCTGGGTGCAGGATGGATTCTGCCCACTGCTTCCAAATCCCTCGCTCCCCAGGGCCCCTCCCGCCACCTGCTCCCTTCCTGCGTACACGACCTGCTGTCCTGGGAACTTTGGAAGGACCCACAGCCGGTTCCACTCCTTCTAATCCTGGGTTTGAATTCGTGTGTGAGGTGACTGCCTACAAACAACAATAGAGGGTGTCTAGCGGAGAAGGCAATGGCAAGCCACTCCAGTACTATTGCCTAGAAAATCCCATGGATGGAGGAGCCTGGTAGGCTGCAGTCCGTGGGGTCGCTAAGGGTCGGACACGACTGAGCGACTTCACTTTCACTTTTCACTTTCCACTTCCACACATTGGAGAAGGAAATGGCAACCCACTCCAGTGTTCTTGCCTGGAGAATCCCAGGGACGGGGGAGCCTGGTGGGCTTCCGTCTATGGGGTCGCACAGAGTCGGACACGACTGAAGTGACTTAGCAGCAGCAGCAGCAGCAGTGAGCACTTAATCCTGGAATAGGGCTGGCACATAGTAAGGGCTGGATGAGTGTTTCAGGCAAGGTCGACTTATGCGTTTTCGGTATGAGTGTGGACTGGCTGAGTCAGCTCTTACACAAAGCGCTGTGTTTCAGACACTGCCACAAGCCCTGGGAGAACCACAACCCTAATGCCTCCCCTTGCAGTTAATTTACGCTCTCCTGAACGTTGTCTGCTTGAGTCACGTGGTAGATTTATGATGAGGGTGTTGTTCCCATTCTACAGATGAGGAAACTGAGGCAACAGCAGGGCAAAATTGACAAAGAAGATACCAGAGGCTACATCTTCTGACTTCACACCTAGTCCTCATCCCATGTAACCAACAGATTTTAGTCATTTTGTAAGCTTTGAATAAAGGGCCAGGTTAAACTGAAGACTATACACACACACACATACACATACATATAAATTCAAAGGGGGCTTTCTTGGCTCACATGATAGAGTATGGCTGCAATGCAGAAGACCTAGGTTCGATTTCTGGGTCAGAAAGATCCCCTGGAGGAAGAAATGGCAACCCAGTCCAATCCCATGGACAGAGGAGCCTGGCAGGCTACAGTCCATGTGGTTGCAAAGAGTCAGACAGAACTGAGCAACTAACGCTTTCACTTTCATATATTAATATATTATAAATGTATATACATATATGTTATGCTGCTGCTGCTGCTGCTAAGTCACTTCAGTCGTGTCCGACTCTGTGTGACCCCATAGACGGAAGCCCACCAGGCTCCCCCGTCCCTGGGATTCTCCAGGCAAGAACACTGGAGTGGGTTGCCATTTCCTTCTCCAATGTGTGAAAGTGGAAAGTGAAAAGTGAAAGTGAAGTCGCTCAGTCGTGTCCGACCCTTAGCGACCCCACGGACTGCAGCCTACCAGGCTCCTCCGTCCATGGGATTTTCTAGGCAATAGTACTGGAGTGGCTTGCCATTGCCTTCTCCGACATATATGTTATATAAGTATATAATTGTCTATCAATGTATTCCAGGGCCTCCTAAACATTCCATGACCTTAGTCTGAGGCAGTCCTAACCACCGACTGCTTGGGGAGCCTGGAGCCATATGAGGAAGTGAGGAACTGACCTGGACTGTTTCTTGGCCCCCAGGGTTCTCAACCCCACTCCTTGTGAAGCCCAATAAGTTTATGAAGCTTAATCTTTCTGATCTGCTGTTGCCCCAGATCCGGAGAGGTCCTAGGAAATCTGAGGAAACACTTCTAGCTGGAGACTCCTGTTTGTAAAACATTAAATCATCTTCCTGGTTCCTAAGGCTTTAAAGCTAAACCATAGAAAAGGCTGGTGCTCACACTACTACGTATAAAACAGATGAACAACAAGGACCTTCTGTATAGTACAGGGAACTATACTTAATATCTTGTAAAGAGGAGAGTGAAAAAGTTGGCTTAAAGCTCAACATTCAGAAAACGAAGATCACGGCATCTGGTCCCATCAGTTCATGGCAAATAGATGGGGAAACAGTGGAAACAGTGTCAGATTTTATTTTTAGGGGCTCCAAAATCACTGCAGATGCTGATTGCAGCCATGAAATTAAAAGATGCTTACTCCTTGGAAGGAAAGTTATGGCCAACCTAGCTAGCATATTAAAATGCAGAGATATTACTTTGTCAACAAAGCTCCGTCTAGTCAAGGCTATGGTTTTTCCAGTGGTCATGTATGGATGTGAGAGTTCGACTGTGAAGAAAGCTGAGCACCGAAGAATTGATGCTTTTGAACTGTGGTGCTGGAGAAGACTCTTGAGAGTCCCTTGGACTGCAAGGAGATCCAACCAGTCCATCCTAAAGGAGATTAATCCTGGGTGTTCATTGGAGGGACTGATGTTGAAGCTGAAACTCCAATACTTTGGCCACCTTATGGGAAGAGCTGACTCATTTGAAAAGACCCTGATGCTGGGAAAGATTGAGGGCAGGAGGAGAAGGGGATGACAGAGGATGAGATGGTTGGATGGCATCACCGACTCGATGGACATGAGTTTGAGTGAACTCTGGGAGTTGGTGATGGACAGGGAGACCTGGTGTGCTGCGATTCATGGGGTCGCAAAGAGTCGGACATGACTGAGCGACTGAACTGAACTGAACTGAAAGACCTATAAATGAGAGAGTCTGAAACAATACCTATATTGGGTTAACCAAAGAGTTCGTACGGATTTTTCTGTAAGCTGTTATGGAAAAACTCCTGAACTTTCTGGCCAACCCAATATACATGTATAACTGTACACCTGAAACATCATAAATCAACTGCACTCTAACTTAAAGAAAAAAAGCCGGTACTGTGCGTCCCTGCACCATTTCCTGGTCAGTTTCACATACTGCACCTTTTGACTTTTCAAGACCCCTGCACTGGGGGAGGATTCTTTCCATTGCCCAGATGGGGAGACTGAGACTCAGATTGTAAGTGGTAGAGAGCCCCCTGCCCCTGTTTTCATCAGACTCTCTGACACTGAACGCTTAGGGCAGTGAGCAGGGGTTAGTCTGGAAGTCTCTGCTAAGGGCTGACCTGGCCCTGGGGGGAGGGGGAGTGAAATCCAGGCCATCTTGCTTGACCCTCAGAGGGGCCCAGGTTAGAACCCCAGGGTGGGCCTTTGCAACTGACAGTGCTGACAAGCCTCGGGCCCTGCTGGTATCTGGGGCCTCACAACTGTTAGGATTTGAGGCTTTGTTCAGACTCTAAAGCTCTAAAGCCCCTCCCAGCTCTTCTGATCTCAGAAACTTTGATGCTGGTGACATACACACTCCTGGCTTCCCTCGGGAGCTAGGACTCTAGATTTCTAGAGGCTGCACGAGGGTTGTTGGAGGTTACTGAGCTGACCTGTTACTGAGTAACCCTGTCGAAGGTTATCTGACCACTGCTGACCCATAGCCCAAGAGGGGAAACTGAGGCCCAAAGACAGGGTGTGATGGGCCCAAGTCACCAGGGGAGGAGGTGACGAACAGGGATTTGAACCTGCCCAAAGCTACATCCGCTCCCACACCACCACGCCCCAGGCCCTCTGTGCCCAGCGTACGCAGAGGAGTCCAAGACTGTCCTAAATGAGCTGAATCAGGATGCATCGCTCACCAGGGGTTAGGACCCTGATGATGTTTTAGAAGATTATGTATTGATTGTTGCAAATTGCAGGCAGAAGCTTCCCTCAAAACAGGGGGAGAGAAATAGGGGGAGGGGGAGACAGGGAAGAAGAAAAAACAAGGGGGAAAAACCTCTTTCTTGTTGGAAAATATTCCATTTTCCAAGGAGAAGCACACACTCTGCACAGGCCCAAAGGCCCACCGTCTGAGGCGGGGCCATGAGCACCAGCTAAGAAAAGCATCCGTGAATGCCAAGTTTCCATTTTATATCTTTGGGTCCCATGCTATTGAGTCCCCAGGCCCCGTGGGTCACCTTCCGCTCAGCCTCCCAAGTGGAGAACATGTCTCTTACCTCCCATCCCTGTAGGGGCTGGTCCTGGCACAGGTAGCCTGCTCCCATGCCCCTCCTGGCCCACCCCCTCACTGATTCCCACAGCAGCGGCTCAGTGCATACAGGTCTGGCAGGGACGCAGGCCTCGAGACCCCTGCCCCGGTTTCTGCCCAGGGCTCAGGGAATGCCAGGCTTTGCTGTGTGCCAGAAGCCTGGGCTGGGGATGAGAAAGGGCCGGTCTCCCCGGAGTAGGTCTGAGCTTCTGATCACTGTTGCCCCAGCCCTCGCACACAGCTCAAGTATGGCCTTGCATGCTAAGTTCCTTCAGTCGTGTCCTACTCTTTGTGACCCTAAGGACTGTAGCCCACCAGGCTCCTCTGTCCACGGAGTTCTCCAGGCAGTGAGTGGGTTGCCACGCCCTTCTGCAGGGGATCTTCCCCACCCAGGGATCGAACCTGCGTCCCATGTCTCCTGCATTGGCGGGCAGGTTCTTTACCACTAGCGCCACCTGGGAAGCCCAAGTATGGCCTTGCCCAGCCCTATTCTGGGCACCCGGAGAACATGGAGTCTTTCTCATCTTGACCCCTGAGTGGTAGAATGTTCTGGAAGCTCTAACTCCAGGCTCCAGAAGAGAAAATCTCAGGTGGGGCAGGGGTGCCCTCCCAGAGCCCTCTCTCTCCTCACCCACATGCAGGGCTGGCTGGAAATCTTTTATTCGAGATCACTTCAAAATCAGCTAGGATCCTTCTCCTTTTTGTTTTGTTTGTTTGCTTGCTTTTGTTCCCCTGCCTTTTCTTCTCCTCCCTCTACTTTTTCTGTGTTTTCTACCCTTCTCTTCTGTCTCCTTTTCTTTAAAAAATTCAGGCAGGTTAGGAATCACCTGACTTCTGTATGGAAAATCCCACGAACAGAGGAGCCTGGTGGGCTCTAGAGTCCATACGGTCGCGAAGAGTCAGACATGACTGAGCATGAGCATGAGTTCTATATTACCATCGCCTCCCCACAACGTTTTCCTCGGCCACAAAGCTCTTAACAACTCATTTATACTCCCAAGCATTAATTGGTTCAAAAGAAGGTGCTGAGGATGAGAAGTAAAGATATAAACAAGTCCTGTGATAGCTGCCCGCTCCAGGCAGCCTGACCCTCTTCAGCTCGGCAGTGGAAGGACAGTGGGCGGGCCCAGGGATATTTTTGTGCCCCCTTCTGGGCAGACTCTTTTGGATCCAGCCTGTCCACATTGTACGGCACCTTATGATGGTTCATTGGTGCCAGGATGGGTCTGTTTACAGCAGTGCTGGTTCCCTGGGGGACCTCAGAGACCACGGCTTAGGCTTTGGGCACTGGAGGCCCATCAGCTAAGGGGTCTGAGATTTGAGTCCCGTCTCCAACACCTCCTAGCTCTTTGGCTTTAGATGAGACCCTTAACCTCTCGGGATCTCAGTTTCCACCCTTGGGAAATAAGAGTCACCATCCTTTCTAACTCATGATGCCTAGGAGTAGAGTCAGTGACGGGAACTACCACAAGTTCTGGGCAGTGCCTGGCTCACGGTGAATGCTCAGTGAAGGCTCACGGGTATTGAGTGCTCTTATTCATTGTCAGGTCATCAGGGGTGGATCACACGTGGTCCCCCCCCTAAGGAGGAGGAAGAGGGTGACGCCCTCCCCCACTACCAGGCCCTCGTGGGCTGGACTGTTTGTACAAGAATGGATGATGCAACCTGGAAGGCTGCCAGGTGGTGGCAGCCGCCAGTCCTGGAGGGGGCTGTGCTGTAAACAGGCCTGCCATCAGCTGTCGGGACCTGTCCAACTGTTGCAGAAGTGACTGGAGTCCGCCCCTGGCTGCCCCACTGCTCTCTGCCCCAGGCTTCCGACCGGGAGAGGTCAGGAGCTGTGGCTGGTGGGCTGGCCCCGCTGGCTCTGCCTGGGCGCCTGTGAACTCCCTCAGCCGCTGCCTCGTGCATAAGCTTTCCCTTTGTCGAGGCAAGCTCTTCTATCCTGTGCTGGGGGCTCAAATTCTGCCCTGACTCAGGCCTTAATGACTTTACCTAAGGGTCACTGCCTCCCTGCCTCCTCGTTCCCCTGGCTTTGCAAGGAGCTGCCTGAAGTCAGATCCTCCCCACTGCTCCTCTGCTCAAAAATGATCAGAACGTGTTTCATCCTCTTGCCTGGCCTGGAGAGAGCAGTATCTCCCACCCCTACCCCCATTCCTGACTTCCCCTTCCAACATCACCGCCACTTCTCACCTCCTGACCCTTTGCTATAACCACACAGCTCTCTCCACTATCTCCCCAGACCGTCCCCAGCTTGTCTGCCTTTGCCTGAGCTGATCCTCTAGCTGGAGGTCCCTGTCCCACTCACCCTCCCCACACCTGAGACATCTATCCATCTTTTCAAAGGCCAGCACCTCCTTCAATGTGTCCTCGTATTTATACACACACACACCTATTCTCATTCTTTATGTGGTATGTATCTTAGTTTTGTTTGCAGATTCTATTTCCTCTCCTAAACCCCAAGTTATTGCAAATACAGCTCATGGCATCCAAGGTTGCTGTCACCCCCCACATCCCCCCACACATAATCCTGCCCATACATAGATGTTCCAAAGACACTCCATAAATGGCACATGAAATTAATGCCCCCATGCATGAAAATATCTCTTCCCTCAACCTAAAAGCATTTCTGAAAGTCATTTGTTTGATACAGACATTGCCCAAGGCCTATAGAACCAACAATAGCATCATTGATAACTCCTTTTGCATTGCCATTTTTAGAAGTACACAGCAGAATGATATTCTGAGCAAGAATCCTCCGGAAGATTGGACAAGTACATGCAAACGGCTGATTCTCTGTGCCCCCAATCCAAAAGATAAAAGTCACCAGCCTGCTTTAATAACTCAAGAGAATAGGAGAAAGAGGGAGACACACAAACATACTTTGACTCTAAGAGGCTATGAATAGACAAGGCAGCGGTTAAGTCCCAGCCCGACAAGCAGTGTTTCTGCATAAGAAAGTTGAAAGCATGCATTACCTGTTAGGCTCTGAAACAAGGGTAAAATTCAGGGGTAAGAAAAAGGATTTTTCCTGAGAGTGTCTTAATTCAGAACATGCTCCCTGAGTTTGCCTTCAGCCCTGGCCCTGGGCTTCTGGCTGCTCTGCCAGGCAGTTCTGAAACGCTCTCCTTTGAAGCAGGGAGTTTATTTCGGGCCCATCGCATGACCAATGATGGCAAGCCAAACTATAAGATGTTATGAATCTCAGATTTCCTGTTTAAAGATTGCACCGAGGAAGCCGCGATCCTGGTTTCCTCCAGGCCGCGTCGATTAAGGACTTGACTTCGGAGAGCATCTCGGAGTTTTGGCTCTCCCGTGACGTCATCACTTTTGATCCCTGACATGGAGGCCATATATGGGTATGTTTCTGGAACTCCCCAGGAGGGAGCGAGAGAGGAGAGAGATGCAGAGAGTAAGAGACACAGAGCTGGGAGAGAAAGCTGCAAGCAAGAGCAAGGAAGGAAGTGTGGGAGAGAGGAGCTGGGAGAGAAGAGAGAGAAAAGAGGAAAAGTGGGAAGACAGGATGGAGAGAAGAGAGGAGGAAGGAGGGGAGGCGGGGAGGCGGGGAAGGAGGAGGGGAAGGAGGGAGGCTGAGAGCAGGCAGGCAGGCAGGGAGGAAGAAGGGCCGGACAAGAGGGAAGCGAGGATGTGCAGGTTCACTGCTGGGGCCTTTGCAGGTAGCAGGTGGCAGAGCCTGATGTTTGGGGGGCCCAGGGTGGGAATCCAGCTGCTGGAGTCTGTGGGGTGTGCAGGGGAACAAATGAAAGAATAAGCCTGTGGGCAAGCCCCGGGTGGGGACAGTGGAGCCCTTCCTCCAGGTCCAGGGAAGAAATTCTCTGCTTCTGGACTCGATGGAGTGGCCCAAAATGTTAGCCTCGGGGGGTCAAAGACAGCACACATACGGGCACACGCCCTGAGCATGCACGATGCCAGGCACCCACATGCCCACGTCTGCGTTCAGATCTCAGGTTCCAGAGTCAGGGAAGCTAGAAATGGCACTTGGTCCACTCCTCTAAATGGAAAATTATTTCCATTTCAGAGACCAGTTCCCCTTGCAGGATATTGGACTTGTGACCCCAGAGCGTGGCTCACTTTGCATATTCCATCTGGAAATTAATCTCGGGGAGTTCAGTGCGCTCTATAGTCAAGTCAGTGTTCTAGAGCCTGACCTGGGGCTAAGGACAGGAGGGCGTGATGAGTCCCAGACTGTCTCCCAGCTACCAGCGTCACCCCCGCTTGGGACAGTCCCCCCATGCCACTGTGGCTGATGACCTTGAAAGGTCAGTTCACACATAGCACCCCCAGGCCATATACCATGACAGGGATACAAGAGAGGAGGGGGCTGTCCAGGGCTCTTCACTGTTCGGGGATTTTTCTCGGCAGGAAGAAGTTCTAGCAGGTTCCATGGAGTGCGTCCTTGGAGACCTACTGCTTCCTTGGGATTCCTTGGGGCCCGATGCCACTGCTCTCTATGTCACAGGCCCCAGATCTGGCCTGCCTGGGAGGGCTGGGCTGTGGGCAGGGACAGGGCCCCTTCTCAGGTGGCCCTCTGTCTTGCCTCTCCTTCCTAGTCCAGACAAACCTCTTAGAGTCAAGAAAGCTGGAGAAACTTGGTCTCCAAATCCTGTTGCCTGTGCCTGCACTCAGCTTTTGAAAATTAAGAGCCCACATTGTGGATCAAGCATCACAGGGAACAGAAAATGCATCGAGGGTGGATAGCAATGGGAGGGGGCTGGCCAGACACATTTTGACTCATGTATGGCAGTGTCTCCTGGCTGCACTTACACAACTCTTGCAGCAAGTGCTAGCATTCCCCCCATTTCACAGATGAGAAAACTGAGGTTTAGAGAGACTGGGGAGTTTGTCCAGAATCTATAAGTGACGGTTTAGCAATTTGAACCTTGTCTGCCTGATACAAAAGCTGATGCTTTCAGCTGTAGGTCTATCTCCCTAAAATGAAAATGTTAGTCAATCAGTCATGTCCAGCTCTTTGTGATCCCATGGACTATAGCCTGCCAGGCTCCTCTGTCCATGGGATTCTCCAGGGAAACATACTGGAGTGGTTGCCATTCCCTTCTCCCAGGCAAATTCCCAACCCAGGGATTGAACCCGGGTCTCCCGCGTTGTTGTAGGCAGATTCTTTACCATCTGAGCCACCAGGGAAGACCTTATGCCCCAGGTAATGAGGAATCCAAATGTTGGAGCAGAGTCAAGGAGTGTCGCAGGGCTTTGACTGTAAATCGGTGAATATTTGCTATTCCCCTGGTCCTTCACTCATCCCACGTGGGAGGCTTGAGGCTATGGATAAAGGTCCACAGAGTCGGAGACACAGGTTGGCCTGTCTGTTCACATTACAGGTCAGTCAACTCCAAAATGAAGTTGGGCTAACTTGGTGACTCCCAAGCTAAACTGCAGAATAGAATCCTATTAAACTTAGCCATATCTGCCTCTACCCCAGAGATTCTAATTTAATTTATCTGAGACAAGGCCTGAACAGCACTGATTTTTAAAAACGTTTATTAAAGTGTAATATGCCCACAGAAAAGCAGACTTATCACAAGTATGCTGCTGATGCTGCTGCTGAGTCACTTCAGTCGTGTCCGACTCTGTGACCCCAATGACAGAAGCCCACCAGGCTCCCCCGTCCCTGGGATTCTCCAGGCAAGAACACTGGAGTGGGTTGTCATTTCCTTCTCCAATGCATGAAAGTGAAAAGTGAAAGTGAAGTCGCTCAGTCGTGTCTGACTCTTAGCGACCCCATAGACGGCAGCCCACCAGGCTCCTCCATCCACGGGATTCTCCAGGCAAGAGCACTGGAGTGGGGTGTCATTTCCTTCTCCTATCACAAGTATCAGTTCAGTTCAGTTCAGTTCAGTCACTCAGTCATGTCCGACTCTTTGCGACCCCATGAATCACAGCATGCCAGGCCTCCCTGTCCGTCACCAACTCCCGGAGTTCACTCAGACTCATGTCCATCGAGTCGGTGATGCCATCCAGCCATCTCATTCTCTGTCGTCCCCGTCTCCTTCTGCCCCCAATCCCTCCCAGCATCAGAGTCTTTTCCAGTGAGTCAACTCGTCACATGAGGTGGCCAAAGTATTGGAGTTTCAGCTTTAGCATCAGTCCTTCCAATGAACACCCAGGATTGATCTCCTCTAGAAAGGACTGGTTGGATCGCCTTGTAGTCCAAGGGACTCTCAAGAGTCTTCTCCAGCATCACAGTTCAAAAGCATCAATTCTTCGGTGCTCAGCTTTCTTCACAGTCCAACTCTCACATCCATCCATGACCACGGGAAAAACCATAGCCATCCCATCAATTCACAGGCACCCCAGCACCTCCATCAAAGAGAGAGTACTACTTGTCCATTTCAATGCAACCCTCTGCCACCTCCTGCCGAGGGTGGCTACTCTTCCTGATGGCTCGTGGCTCAGGTTGTCCTGAACGTCCTACGAGTGGAGTCACACCAGTGTCTTGCTCCACTGAACAGTGTAGCCTGAGGTCCGTCCCTATTGTTTCAGGTAGTCCCAGATTGCTCCTTCCCATTGCCGTGTGGTTTTCCATGCTCTGAATATATCTCAGTTGGTCCATTCTGCTGCTGTTGGTCCTTTGGGTGACACCCAGTTTGGGACTGTGGATAATATCCACCCAGTGGATATTGTAGCTGTGAACGTTTTAGAACATGTCTGTTGGTGAATATCCGTGCCCATTTCTGCCGGGCCAACACCTAAGACAGGAATCTCTAGGTCATAAAATCAGAATGTGTTCAGCTGCAGGAACATAGCCTGTTTTCCAAAGGCGTTGTACCAGCTCACCCTCCCACAGTCTGAGCAGGAGTTCTGGGTGCTCCATATCCTCACTGACACTTGGCATTTTCCACCTTTTCTCACATTATCCATTCTGATGGGCAATACTGTTAATTCACTGAGGTTTTCTTTTATGTGTCTCAGATTACAAATTACGCAAACCTCTGAAAAGTCTTGGCCCCAGGGATATTCGGAGCCTTTGTGCAAGGTCCTGTGGAACAGTCCTCCAGGGAAGGTTTTTATGGGGACAGAAAGCAGTCAATGGAGGGCACAGATGCAGAGGCAGAAACCAAACAACTGGTCAACCTGCAGGGCAATGGAAAGAAGGCCTGGCGGCCAAGAGAAAGCCCCAAGGCTCACAGATGGCACCAGAAGGGTTCTCTCCTGATCCTGCACAGAGCCTCCCCTCCCTCCCTCTCAAGTTCCTTACCCTGCTTCATTTATCTCCACAGCACTTATCACCCTCCCCCGGAGTTATGATGTATTTATTTGTCACTCGTTATTTATTGCCTGCCTGTCCCGTCTGGAATAATATTTCTGTTCA
The DNA here is from genome assembly GCF_049115385.1 of Moschus berezovskii. Taxonomy (NCBI): domain Eukaryota; kingdom Metazoa; phylum Chordata; class Mammalia; order Artiodactyla; family Moschidae; genus Moschus; species Moschus berezovskii. The sequence goes on along the minus strand of NC_142480.1, from coordinate 11,549,204 downwards.
CTGCTGCAGATCAGGGCTTACAATGATGCCTGGCTCATAGTGGGTGCTCATTAAATGACTGTTGCTATATGTGCTTACATGAAAGCCACACAGCTCCTGAGTGTAAACTGGGAAAGGTTTTGTCACGTCTGCCAGGTTCATCTTGGCTCATGGCTGCATAGACACTCACACTCACACACACACACACACACACACACACACACCCCCACCCACCCCAGACCTTTCAGGCTTCCCTCCGTGTTTATTTTAATCTGAATTTGATGAGTGAAGTTGGGGGGAGGGAGGCAATTCACAGAGCCCCAAGCCTAGCAAGGACCAGAGAGGGAGCCAGTCCCAGCGTGTTCTCTCAGGAAGGAGAGAAAGAGAGAAGAGGGAGAGGGAGAGGGTGCTGTGGACTGGGATGTGGGACTCAGTGCCGAGGCTTGGAACAGTCTGGACCCAGCCACAGCACATCACCAGCTAAAATAAGCACTGCTGAGGTCTTGGTGTGCTGGCCCCTAGCCCTGGCTGCCTCTTGATATCAGTTTATTTTGGTTTCAAGGGATGAAGAGGGACAGGAAAGAGTCAGATCCACACTCTGGGCAGAGTGCTGGGGTGGAGAGGACCGACGGCAGGGGTGGGGAGGGCAGACGAAGGCCCCGGGTCCTGGGAGGGAGGGAGCTGTGTCTCCAGAACGGAAGGAGGGGGGGAGGAGAAGGCAGAGAGGAGCCCCCGCCCCGCCTCCTCTCCTTATGGTGAGCACGGGGCCCTCTGGGCTGTGGCTAACTAGCAGTTCCTTTCCTCCAGCAATCGGGACCCTCCTCAACCTCCCAGCTCAGGGGGCCAAGGCAGACTCCTGGAGAGAAGACCGTTTCCCAATTTATAGAGAGCAGAGTGGGTCAGACAGTGAAGAATCCGCCTGCAATCCAGGAGACCCAGGTTTGACCCCTGAGTTGGGACAATCCCCTGGAGAAGGGGATGGCAACCGACTCCAGTATTCTCGCTTGGAGAATCCCATGAACAGGGGAGCCTGACAGTCCATGGGGTTGCAAAGTATCGGACACAATTGAGCAACCAACACTTTCACTTTTCTTTTCAGAGAGCAGAGTAAGGGCACGACCTCTCCCCTCAGATTGGAGAGCAGGGCAGGTCAGCCTCACACCCCTTCACACTCTAGATATGGAGGTGAACACCCCCAAGGATGAGGGGTCACCACCTAGCAGGACCTCTGGGGGCCGGAGAAGGGCTGCCCGATCCTGCCTTGTTCCCTTTAATAGCCCGTGGGCATGTCAGGGAGGAACAATAGGATCTTGTAAGGGTTTCCATCACAATGAGCAGACCCAAGACTCAGACTCCACGTGGGACACTGGGCTCTTTTCAGCCACCTGGAGCTTCCTGGAGCCATGACTGTCCATGACTGACCCTCAGACAAGAGTGGCCAGGACAGACCAGCAAGACAGCCAGCTTCATAACTCCCTGCTGTAAACCTCACTCGCCATTGTACAAGTGGCCAGCCCTCTTTGGCGGGCTGCACTGAGTTACCCTGCCCAGAGACACAGAGGAAGGGCGTCTACCTCAGCTCTCAGGCTTCAGCCTTTGGATACACAACCATCCGCAGCAGAAGCCCTGCAGCCCCAGGCCCATCCATCTGTGAGCTCTTTCTCCAGGGAGCATCTGGCTCTGGAGGATGTCCTAACAGAGGGTGGTCCTGGGCCTGGCAGGGACATGCTTGGTCAGCCCCGTGCAGACAGTATCTTCCTTGAGGAGACACCACTGGCGCAACCTGTTATCATCGTCCTGTCCTGTTTCCAGCACCAGCACTATTGCTGGTTAATCCCTGCTTGCTGTGGGACCTGCTCACAGCCTGGTACTTCGCTGAATCTCACTTTTATCTTCTGAGGCTAGGAGAGCACTGACTCTTCTCTCCCATGACTATTAGGGGATTAGACAAGATCCCAGGACTCAGACATCCCACCCCGGGCCCTGCGCTCAGGAGACGCTAATCCACAGGACTTCTTCCATCCCACCTGCCCCCTGCAGAGGGACTGTGTGTGCAGAGCGGGAGGGCATCTCCCATGGGCCAGGCAGGCTCAGGTGACCAGTGAGTGGGCCTTAGACGGATCCATCCTGGAAGCTGCTGGCCCCTGCGCTGGCCAGGCCGCTTGACCCCTTCCAGGGCTTGATTTCATCGTGTCTGAATCACCCTTGGGAGCTTGAGTGAGCTTTGTTAGCTGCTAGGAACAGCTTTTCTATGAATATAAACATGTTTCGAGTGGAGCTGGGAGCTCTCTTTTGTCCTTTGGCGAGAGGGAAGGCAACCCACCTCCCAACCAGGGCAAGCCTGCAGCCGGCTGGCCTTCCTGCCGGGGGGTGAGCCAGGCTGTGTCAAACAACGTGTTTACTGCCGGGTCCAGCCTCTCCTGGGCGGCCTGGTGCCATCCAGACAGGACTGAGGCCAGGCCACCGGGCTGTTCCCTCCGTCACGGCAGTGGAGCAGGAAGCGCGGGCGCCTCTTGTATTCGGTCCCTGGCCAGCCACTCTGGAGGTGCAGCTTGCGGGGACAAAGTGGCCGCTCCCCGACGCAGCTGCCGCAGTCTGGCGTCCGCAGGGCAGCTGGCCGTCCGACCTTTGCCTTATTCCTCAGGGAATGCTAAGTGGCCAGAGATGTGACATCGCAGAGGTGTCACCAGGGAGGCTCTGGGCTTGCTGTGATGAGAGGGGACCTGGATTCTGGGAGGGAGCCGGAGCTGACGACGAGGCAGGCAGTGGATCGGGTGTCCCAACATCCCGGGGTTGGGGAGGGATGCAGGCACCCCCACTGAGCAGCCCCTCCAGGGGTCCAGGCACCTGCATGGCAATCCGAGGGGGAGGCACACAAACCTGATGGAGGAACCGAGGCCCTCCAGGGATTCAGCTACCCCTGGTGACGGTGACGCCTCCGCCCACGCCACCTCTGTCCCACGGAGAACTGAAAGAGCAGCAGGAGAAGAAATGTCCGGAGCAGAAGATCCTTGGGGTTCATCTGCGCCAGCATCCTTTTTCTGAGAAAAGGGAATAGGAGGCTGCAGAGGGCGAGGCCTTGCAGAAACCACAGCTTCCAGAAATTCATTCTGCTTCTCCGCAGCTCCCTCCCAAGCTTATGGTGTGTTCATAGAGGTTGATAATCACATCATGCCCTGAGCACAAAAACCCAAGTTGCTGGGCAAATGGGCAGGAACCCCACCATGTCAGAGGGAGATGGCAAAAGGCGGGCTGGATGTCCCCTGGGCACATTTACAATGTTTACTACCTCCTGGAGGCTCCCAGAAATGCTTCAGGGCGGGGAGGTTGTGGTTTGCAACAGGCCACAAGCTCCAGTGAAGAGCTGGAGGCTTAAGCACAGGCAACTTGGGCGGCAATGTCGTGCTTCCTTGTTCCCACTGCAGGAGGTCAGGCAAGGGCCACTCTCAGCACAGAATCGCTTGCACGGTGACTGCCCCAGGTCCTTGCAGAGCCAAGTGGTTGAGAACCAAGACTCCGGAGTCATCTGCCATTTCCACAACTTTCTAGCTGTGTGATCTTGGAGAACTTACTGAATCTCTCTGAGCCTTGGCGTTCTGATCTATAAAGTGGGAGAAAAAATGATAGTGCTGATGCCTCACAGGAAAGCTGCAAAGATTAAAGTTTATATATTCTGGGCGCCCCCACCTTACCCTCGGTTTCACTTTTCATGGTTTCAGTTACCCTCGGTGAACCGCAGTCTGAAAATATTACATGGAAAATTCCAGAAATAGACAATTCATAAGGTTTGAATTTCAAGCTGTTCTGAGTAGCAAGATGAACTCTCACACCATCCTACTCTGTCTGCCTGGGACCTGAATCATCCCGTTGTCCATCACATCCTGGCGACGGTCACTTAGTGTCCATCACAGTTATCAGACTGACTGTTGAGGCATCCAGGTGCTTGCATTCACTAAGTAACCATTTTACTTAAAAATGAGCCCCAAACGCAGGCACACTGATGTTGGCAATTCGGATCTGCCAAAGAGAAGTTGTGAAGTGCTCCTTTTAAGTGAAAAGGTGAAAACACACAAATTAATAAGGAGAGAGAAAAAAATTGTACACTGAGGTTGCTAAGATCTAGGGTGAGAATAAATCTTCCGTGAAACTGTGATGAAGGATAAAGGAATTGCTGCTAGTTTTACTGTCAAACTTCAAATTGCAAAAGTTACAGCCACAGCGTGTGACAAGTACTTAGTTAAGTTGAAAAGGGCATTAAATTTGTACAATAGTTATTCTGAGAGAGAGAGAGAGAGGGACTTCACTCAGATATCTTTTATCACAAGTGGCTTAGCTGGTAAAGAATCCGCCTGCAATGCAGGAGATCCCGGTTTGATTCCTGGGTCGGACAGGTCCCCTGGAGAAGGGATAGGCTACCCACTCCAATATTCTGGCCTGGAGAATTCCATGAACTGTGTAGTCCGTGGGGTCACAAAGAGTCAGAAAAAACTGAACGACTTTTACTTCACTGCGTTGTTATGATTGGTTTTATTATTGCTTATTGTTGCTAATCTCTTACTGTTCCTAATTTATAAATCTAAACTTTATCATGGGAATGTATGTGGGCTTCCCAGGTGGCTCTAGTGGTAAACAACCCACCTGCCAATGCAGGAGACATGACACAAATTTGATCCCTGGGTCCGGAAGATCCCCTGGAGGAGGGTGTGGCAACCCACTGCAGTGTTCTTGCCTGGAGAATCCCATGGACAGAGGATCGAGGTGGGCTACAGTCCGTAACGTTGCACAGAGTTGAGCACAACTGGAGCAACTTAGCACGCACACACGCTTGTACGGGAAAAAGCAGTATATACAGGATTCAGTACTATCCATGGATTCAGGCGTCCACTGAGGGCCTTGGAATGTATCCTCCTTGGCTAAGAGGGAACTATTGTATATATTTGGTCACCTGATGTGAACAGCCAACTTATTGGAAAAGTTCCTGATGCTGTGGAAAGATTGAGGGCAGAAGGAGAAAAGGCATCAGAGGATGAGATGGCTAGATGGCATCACTGGTGCAATGGGCATGAACTTGGGCAAACTTTGGGAGCTGGTGAGGGATACGGAGGCCTGACATGCTGCATTCCACGGGGTCACAAAGAGTCGGACACGACTGGGCAACTGAACAACAACTGTATATATTCCTTAGGATAAAGTCTTACAAATGTTAGGCATTGTTATTAACTTAAACTTCCTGAGAGAGACAGAGGGACTGGTGGTTAGTTGAAAGCAGTGGTTCTTAACTGGGGACATTTCCCCCCAGGGAACAGTTGACAATTCCTGGAGACGTTTCTGGTAGCCACAAGTGAGGATGGTGGGGGCGCGACTGCATCTGGTGGTGAGAGGTCAGGGATGCTGCCAAACATCCTTCAGTGTTCAGGACAGCTTCCCCAGCATAGACTTAGGAGACCAAACGTGCACGGTGCAGTGGTGGAGAAGCCTGGCTGGAGGGACGGCGTGTGGGAGGAAGAGGATTGTGGGGGTAAGAAGAGGTCTGCTTGGAGTGACCAGGGCTCTCCCTGCTCCCTAAGGTTTGCTTTGGATTTCAGGAATAATTGCCATCAGGAGGGCCAGGTGTTTGGAGTTTAAATACCTTGAGACTATTATAGGGAAGGCTCATTGAACCGGTCTCATAAACTAGCCCTGAAGGTCACCAGCAGAGGCAAATGCAGCCATAGTTCAAGCAAAGCAGAAGCAACAGCCTCAGCGGCCCCCATGAAGCCTGGGGTTTGCCACTCAGCAAGAAAGGGGGGACTCAGCCCTGCGAGGACCAGGCATCCCTGCTGGTAGCCGGTGCATTCAGACACACACACACACACTGATGATGCTTAGATCATCTGGACACTACACATAACTTACCTTCTGCAGTGAAGAGCTGAATTTCATCCACCTGTTGTGAGGGCCATTGGCCAATGAACTGTTTAGTTGCATCAGTCACATCCAAATCTTTGCGACCCACGACTGTAGCCCACCAGGCTCCTCTGTCCATGGGATTTCCCAGGCAAAAATACTGGAGTGGATTGCCATTTCCTTCTCCAGGGGATTGAACCTGGGTCTCCTGCATTGCAGGCAAATTCTTTACTGCTGAGCCATCAGGGAAGCCCAAAAGTGCGTGTTGCTTCCCCACCGGGGGATCGAACCCCAGTCTCCCACGTGACGGGTGGTGATACTCACCACTGTACTAATGAGGACAGCAGCAAGTCTTACAAAAATACTAAATAACTGTCAATGTCGCTTTCTTCCTAAAAACATACACTGGACCTCCCTCTGTTTCTTGGTGCCCGCGTGCGTGTGTACGTGTCGGCTGAGAGGCAGCTAGCACTCTGAAAGGAGCTCAGGCCTAGCCACCAGGGTGCTGGTCTCGGCCCTTCTGGAAAGTTCTCTGTGACCTCCTGTAGACCTTTCCTCTCTCTGGAGCCCTGAGGAAAGAAGAACGGCGCTGCCCCATGAACTGGTAGGAACCCAGGCCCCTCCAGACTCCGGGAGCCTCTGAAACCAGAAGGAGCAGCCATAAGCGGCTGCACCCACGTCTCTTTGCTCTCCGAGAATAAAAATTCTAAGTCAGTTGGAATTCAAAATCGAGCCTATGTAAATATTTTCAAATCCAGAAATAAAAAAAAAACAATGGGACAACAATGATTTTGAAAAGTCTCTGAGTCCAAGTCGACTCGGTTATTACAGGTGCCGGAAGGAAGGCTCTCCCGTGTCTCTGTCTGATCTTTCCTTTCCTCTCCTACATTCCAGGTCTCCTGGTGCCACTCAAGTCAGCCAGCGTCCCCTCCAAACTGCACTGTCATCGCTCCTGGCCACCGAAGAGCGTGTGACCTGGGTGCGCACCGGCGCCTGCCAGCAGTCAGGGCTGTGCTGGGGGAGGCGGGGTTGGAGGATGTCTGCCAACCCCTGGGCTCTTGTTGATGCGGGGCCTGTGGGTGGCCCCAGCTGGCCAACTGGCCCCTCAGGCTCGTCCCTCTCTCTGGGCCTCCTGCCCTCTATTTAGCAGCAACGCTAAACAGCAGGATCAGGTGTCTGCCGTGCCACGCGTCCTGGGAGAGCCGACTGTTGGGGCCCGAAGATAGTCTCCAGGCTGCAGTGCCCAGTGGCCTGGCTCCTGACCCTTGCCGTCAGGTGCCTGTCGGGGTGAGGGTGCTGAATCCCCTGGGGACACATGGATCCTGGGAGAATCAAAACAGGCTGCCTCTGACACGTGCTGCCTGGGCGCCTTGGTGGGCTCTTCAAGGCCCCTGCAGGCAGCCCCCCATGCCTTCTGCAGCCTCGTTCTCTCTGTGCCCCGTTCCCACTCCACCTGTCTGCGCGTGGCTGTGTTGGACCCTCCAGGATTGGCGGTACTCTGTCCCTTCACCCTCGGGCAGGTTCTGTAGGGCGACTGGTGAGAGGTTAGAGTCGGTGCTGTGCGGGTGGTCTGCTGAGGGTCTGTCTCCCCCTCCCCACCCCCCTGAAACTGCTGGGAGGCTTAGTCCCCTCGGGGCCCCAGGTTCTCAGTTGCAAGTCAAGAATCATAAGGAGCACCTTCCTCATGGTGCTGCGATAAGGCTTAAACGAGAAGTTCTAGGGCAGGTTGGGCTTCCCTGGTGGCTCAGATGGTAAAGAATCCACCTGCAATGCAGGAGACCCGGGTTCACCCCCTGGGTCGGGAAGATGCCCTGGAGAATGGCATGGCAACCCACTCCAGTATTCTTGCCTGGCGAATCCCATGGACAGAGGAGCCTGGAAGGCTAGAGCCCATGGGGTCACAGAGAGTAGGCACTGTTTATAATAGCCAGGACATGGAAGCAACCTAGATGTCCATCGGCAGATGAATGGATAAGAAAGCTGTGGTACATATACACAATGAAATACTACTCAGCTATTAAAAAGAGTGCATTTGAATCAGCTCTAATGAGGTGGATGAAACTGGAGCCTATCATACAGAGTGAAGTAAGTCAGAAGGAAAAACATCAATACAGTATACTAATGCATATATATGGAATTTAGAAAGATGGTAACGATGACCCTGTATGCGAGACAGCAGAAGAGACACAGAGATAAAGAACAGACTTCTGGACTCTGCAAGAAGGCGAGGGTGGGATGATTTGAGAGAACAGCATTGAAACATGTATATTATCATATGTGAAACAGATCTCCAGTCCAGGTTCGATGCATGAGACAGGGCGCTCGGGCTGGTGCACTGGGCTGACCCTGAGGGATGGGATGGGGAGGGAGGTGGGGGGGGTTCAGGATGGGGGACATACGTACACCCATGGCTGATTCACGTCAATGTGTGGCAAAAACTACTACAATACTGTAAAGTAATTAGCCTCCAATTAAATAAATTAATTAAGAAAAACCAAAAAAAAAATGAGTATGGCATGCCTGAGCAACTAACACACACACACAGGGCAGGGCTGTGTGAAGCTCAATGACTGTGACTATTTCTATTTTTATCCTCGAGGCACAAACTAAATGCCATGAGCCCCACCAGGAACCAGAAGCTGCTGGGAGGTAGAACCGCTACATCTGAGCCCTGGGGAGACACAGCCTGCAGGGTCAGGGAGCGGGGTCAGGAACTGGAGAAGCGAGAGTGAAGGGACATGGGAGGAGTCAGAAGAGTGGGGGAGGGGAGCAGGGCGGGAAGAAGGAAGGGAAGGGGCTATCGTGCGGGTCAGGAGACCATCTGACAGGGGAGGGTCAGGCCGCTTGGAGTCTCTGCAGAGTATCTTGGTGCACGGGTGGGTGCGGGATCCCAGACCAAGGGTGAGGCGTGAGCCAAGGCCTGTGGCCTTGAAGCTGGTGGCCAGCTGGGCAACCACAGGAGCTGGGCCTGGCCAGAGGGCAGGGTGTGGGGAAGGGCAGACGAGGGCTGGAAGAGAAGGCAGGCGCTGGGCCAGCAGAGCTGGGCAGGCCACGCTTGAGGGCTTGGACTGTGGGGGAGACGATGGGGCTGCCAAGATGGGCCTTTGTTCCTCTCCTGTATGGGTCCAAGGTCAGCATTGCAGGGGATGGGTAGCTTGCTTCTCAGTCAGCGACCCAGGTTCCCACGTTGCACTGACATCCCTTAAAGTCTGGCATCACCTGCAGGTTTGGGGCAGGGCTGTCACAGGGTCCAGGATTCTGGAGTCTGGGAAGACTGAGATCAAGGTGCCGGCAGACCCAGAGTTGGGTAAGGGCCCACTTCCTGGCTTGTAGGTGGCTGGCTGTCTTCTCACATGGCAAGGAGCAACTGGGGAAATTTCTCTCCTTTCTGCAGCCCAGAGCAAGGAATATGGTGGTGGTGGTGGGGGGTGTTGGGAGGAGCAAGGGGGGAGATGGAGGGAGTAAGGGAAGAAGAGAGACAGAGAAAGAGGGTGTTGGTTGGGAAACACTTGGATGAAAGTTTGGTGTGGGTGGGACTCCCACTACATTCTGGGCCTTCAGAGTTGGGGAGCAACTCCATGCAGCAGAGAGAGAAGGTCGTGGACCCAGGAAGGAGACAGCTGAGGAGGGCATTGTAGAGGACCAGCCCTGCACACGGGGTCCGGGGGGGCTTGCATTTCCCGGGAAGGACAGTCAGGCTCCGAACGGTGAGTGGTGGGTGCTGCAGACAGTGAGCATACTCGGGGGAGGACAGGGGCACCCAGTCTGGGTGGAGGCGGCCAGTCTGGGACAGGGGCCTTGGAGGGCAGGAGAACAGAAGTCCTGAAATTGGTAGAAGTTTTGGCAAAAGCTCCGGACGTAAAGGGCCAGAGACCCTGGTGAGCTTGGAGCCAGTTGGAGCCATGCTTTGATGGGGAAAGGGTCCTGTGGACATCTGGCCACATCTGCTTGGCCTGCACATGGGGCCTCTTCCTGGAGGACTGGGGGGCCTGTGTATAGCATCTGTGACTCTGCCCCGTCCTGCCCAGCCTGCTGGGAAAGTCCTCTCTAAGTCTCAACACAGGGACGGAGCCCGTTGTGGGTGGGGGTGGGGGGTTGGGATTAAGAAGCCCTGGTCTCCTGTCCACACTGTACTGACTGCTCCTTTGCTCTCAGATCTCTGCTGGGCCCTTCAGTGCCTGGCAGGTTGACCAGAGCATCACCCAAGGCCCCTGCCCTCTGACTTTTGATGGGGTCCAGCCGATGGGAGGCCAGGTGGGCGGGACAGGGGACTGAAGTGAAGTGAAAGTCTCTCAGTCGTATCCGACTCTGAGATCCCATGGACTATAGAGTCCATGGAATTCTCCAGGTCAGAATACTGGAGTGGGTAGCCGTTCCCTTCTCCAGGGGATCTTCCCAAGTCAGGAATCGAACCCAGATCTCCTGCCTTGCGGGCGGGACAGGGGAGAGGTCTGGTGTTTATTTGCCTGGCTCCTCCTCTGCTTTGGGCCCAAGCTCCCAGGGACTCCGGGCTCCGTGGCGGTGGCTCTTTGGGAGGCTTCTCAGCGGGCTCCAGGTCATCATTTCCTCCCTGGGCCGGTGCCAGCTCCCCCTGCTCCCGACCTCCGGGTGACTCGGTCTGCCCTGGTGCCCTTGACCCGGCCCGCCTCTGTCTTGTCGTCAGCTCCGTTCATCTGACCTTTGGCGTGTCCCTGCTGAATCTTATAGATAAAATACAGTGTATCTAGTCAAACTTGACTTTCAGACATACAATAAATACTCCTTCAGTTGAAGTGATGTGGTTGTTTTAGTTGCCAAATCATGTCCAACTCTTTATCACTGCATGGACTATAGCCCACCAGTCCCATGTAATCCTCTGTCCATGGGATTTCCCAGGCAAGAATACTGGAGTGGGTTGCCATTCCCTTCTCCAGGGGATCTTCCTGACCCAGGGATCGAACCCAGGTCTCCTGCATTGGCAGTCGGATTCTTTACCACTGAGCCACCAGGGAAACCCAGGCTAAGTATAGTAGTCCCGATTATTGCATAAGATATACTTACACTACACAATTCCTTGCTGTTTATCTGAAATTCAAATTTAACTAGGTACACTGTATTTTTCTTTCTAAATCTGGTGATCCCACTTCAGTTCAGTTCAGTTTAGTTCAGTTCAGTTCAGTCGCTCAGTCGTGTCCGACTCTCCGCGACCCCATGAATCACAGCACGCCAGGCCTCCCTGTCCATCACCAACTCCCGGAGCTCACTCAAACTCATGTCCACAGAATCAGTGATGCCATCCAGCCATCTCATTCTCTGTCATCCCCTTCTCCTCCCGCCCCCAACCTTTCCTAGCATCAGAGTCTTTTCCAGTGAGTCAACTCGTCGCATGAGGTGGCCAAAGTATTGCAGTTTCAGCTTTATCATCAGTCCTTCCAATGAACACCCAGGATTGATCTCCTTTAGAATGAACTGGTTGGATCTCCTTGCAGTACAAGGGACTCTCAAGAGTCTTCTCCAACACCACAGTTCAAAAGCATCAATTCTTTGGCGATCAGCTTTCTTCACAGTCCAACTCTCACATCCATACATGACCACGGGAAAAACCATAGCCTTGACTAGATGGACCTTTGTTGGCAAAGTAATGTCTCTGCTTTTTAATATACTATCAAGGTTGGTCATAACTTTCCTTCCAAGGAGTAAGTGTCTTTTAATTACAGTCCCCTAATTGGTGGACTAACGTGTCCCTCAGATCACAGGCATTTCCAGTCACCCCTAACTAGAGGAATAGGTTGGGTTTGAAGCACTTAACACTCTGCCTGCATAGACAGAGCTATGAGTTCAGTTCAGTTACTCAGTTGTGTCCGACTATTTGCAACCCCATGAACCACAGCATGCCAGGCCTCCCTGTCAATCACCAACTCCCAGAGTTCACTCAAACTCATGTCCATTGAGTCTGTGATGCCATCCAGCCATCTCATCCTCTGTCGTCCCCTTCTCCTCCTGCCTTCAATCTTTCCCAACATCAGGGTCTTTTCAAATGAGTCAGCTCTTCGCATGAGGTGGCCAAAGTATTGGAGTTTCAGTTTCAACATCAGTCCTTCCAATGAACACCCAAGACTGATCTCCTTTAGGATGGACTGGTTGGATCTCCTTGCAGTCCAAGGGACTCTCAAGAGTCTTCTCCAACACCACAGTTCAAAAGCATCAATTCTTCAGTGCTCAGCCTTCTTTATAGTCCAACTCTCACATCCATACATGACCACTGGAAAAACCATAGGCTTGACTAGATGGACCTTTGTTGGCAAAGTAATGTCTCTGCTTTTTAATATGCTGTCTAGGTTATTCATAACGTTCCTTCCAAGGATCAAGCGTCTTAATTTCATGGCTGCAATCACCATCTGCAGTGATTTTGGAGCCCAGAAAAATAAAGTCCACCACTGTTTCCCCATCTATTTGCCATGAAGTGATGGGACCGGATGCCATGATCTTTGTTTTCTGAATGTTGAGCTTTAACTTTTTCACTCTCCTCTTTCACTTTCATCAAGAGGCTCTTCAGTTCTTCTTCACTTTCTGCCATAAAGGTGGAGCTGTGGGCTGCTTCTTTCTCTTGTTGGAGCAGCAGCAAGCTTCCCTCGCCGCAAGAACAGTATAAAGATGAGGGGGCTGACCCTGACATCTCCCCAGTTGCATGGCATCAGCCCCTAAAATGCCCCCAAGACCACGCACAGAGGCCCTCCCCATCCCTGTTCCCATGAGCAGGTCCTGGTCAGTAGAGATATGGCCAAATTCTCAGCCTCAGCTTTGAGCTCACAGCAGAACCCCGAGGGGGCTGGCATCTAGGACAAGGATGCTTGGAGAGAGAGGGCAGGGTGTCAGATGGGTTTGAAGTTTCTTAGACTTGCTCCCCTGCCACCAGCTGGAGAAGATGCCTTTCTGGGACTCCTGTGATGAGATCAGACCCACCTGGCAATGATCTTCCATTCTCAGTCCACGGATGCGGAGCCATCATTAGACCTGCGCAGGTGACATAATCAGGAGAGTGATGGCTCACTGTATTCACAGTCCCAGGGATGGGGGAACCGTGGGGCCAGGTTAGAATTTGATTCTCCCTGAGTCCCTTCCTCCTGCTTTCAGAAATCCATCCTCCTTCCTCCTTGCTGCTCCAGCTTGGTCTCCTTCACCCCATTCATCCACCACTGCATTTTTAAGGACATTGGGACACCCCCAAGCACCTGGAGAGCCAGCAGAAGTCATCCCAGCTGGGGACTCAGCCCTCATGTGGGGAAGCTCATGGCCCAGGGTCTGGGGGCCTTGCCTCCAAGCTGAATGATGGCATGACTGCCCAGGATCAGGTAATCCCTGGAGAGTTTGGGAAGTGCTGAGACTCCCACTGGTCCACTGTGAGAGGGTGGCTCTGACAGCTGGGTGCAGGTGGGGTGGGAGACCCAGAAAGAATGGGCCCTTTTTCCAGCTTGGCTGCAGAGTATTCAAGAGAGGGCCTGGCCTTAACCAGAAATGGTTGTGAACCTGAATGGCACAAATTCTGGCTCTGGGAGTGGACCCACAGCAGGTAGAGTAAGAGTAGTAACAGTGGCTTTCTGTGTGTGGGGGGAGTGGGTGGTGTAAAAGTAGCTCAGTTGTGTCTGACTCTTTGCGACCCCATGGACTATACAGTCCATGGAATTCTCCAGGCCGGAATACTGGAATGGGTAGCCTTTCCCTTCTCCAGGGGATCTTCCCAACCCAGGGATCGAACCCAGGTCTCCTGCATTGTAGGTGGATTCTTTGTCAGCTGAGCTACAAGCGAAGCCCAAGTGTATGTGTAAATCAGCTAGTTTAATCCCAACTATGGATGAGGTAGGTACTATGTTAACCCCATTTCACAGAGGAAGAAACTGAAGCTCAGCGAGGTCAGGTGATGTGCCAAGACGGGGCAGCTCGTGACTGGAGAGGAGCCACTGAGGAACGTCACATCTGCCTTCAGTGCCATGCTGAAATGCGGCATCAGTCTGCTCCAACATTCACAGGGTGGTCGTGAAAACACAAGACTTCCTATGAGGAACTAGGAACACTTAAGGAGGGACACTATGAGACATAACTGGACTCAGTGTGAGGGAGGGAAGATGTTCTGGCGGTCAGAGTGGCCCAGAGGCGAACAAGGCGACTTTGGGAGGGACTGAGCCCCTGAGATTGGATATATGCAAGTGAGGAGGCTGGTCACAGTTTCTGAGACCCTGATAACAGACACTGTCCTCCGGGTTCTCACAGCTCCATCACACAGGCACTGCTGTCCCCAATTTACAGATGAGGAAACTGAGGTCCAGAGAGATTAAGTGACGATAGTTATGCAGGTGACTGGCGGGGGAGCCGTGACTTAAAACCAAAGATGTGTGTCTCCAAAGCTGTCCATACATCTATTAAGCACCTACTGTGTGCCTGGTACTACTCTCCTCTGTGTGTGTCCAGTCACTAAGTCCAACTCTTTGGGACCCCATGGAGTGTAGCCCTCCAGGCTTCTCTGTCCATGGGATTCTCCAGGCAAGAATGCTGGGGCGGGTTGCCATCCCCTTCTGCAGGGGATCTTCCTGACCCAGAAATCGAACCCAAGTCTCCTATATGGGCAAGCGGATTCTTTACCACTGAGCTACCTGAAAAGTATACTATTCTTTTAGACATTAAGATTCCAGGAGGGACCATTCTTTGCCCTGATGGACATCAGATTCTAGTGAGGAGAGAGACAATCCAGAGTAACAAGACCAAAATAGAACTGAGCAAGAATGTTGTTCAGTCGCTAAGTCATGTCTGACTCTTTGTGACCCCGTGGACGGCAGCACGCCAGGCTTCTCTGTCCTTCACTATCTCCCAGAGCTTGCTCAAACCACTGAGTCGGGGATGCCATCCATCCATCTCATCCTCTGTCGCCCCCTTCTCCTCCTGCCCTCAGTCTTTCCCAGAATCAGGGTCTTTTCCAAAGAGCAGGCTCTTCACATCAGATGGCCAAACTGCTAGAGCTTCAGCTTCAGTATCAGTCCTTCCAATGAATATTTAAGGTTGATTTCCTTTAGGGATTGACTGGTTTGATCTCCTTGCTGTCCAAGGGACTCTCAAGAGTCTTCTCCAGCACCACAATTTGAAAGCATCAATTTTTTGGTGCTCAGCCTCCTTTATGGTCCAACTCTCACATCCATACATGATTACAGGAAAAACCATAGCTTTGACTATATAGACCTTTGTTGGCAAAGTGATGTCTCTGCTTTTTAATATGCTGTCTAGATTTGTCATAGCTTTTCTTTCAAGGAGCAAGTATTTTTTAATTTCATGGCTACAGTCACCTTCCGTAGATTTTGGAGCCCAAGAAAATAAAATCTGCCACTGCTTCATTTTTTCCCCATTTTCCATTTTTTCCCAGAACAAGAATGAGGTGAGACCAAAGATGAGCTGAAGTCAAGAGGGTCTGAGATGGTCAGGGGAGGCCACTCTGAGAGGTGCATCTGAGCTGAGATCAAAAAGGCAAGAGGAAGAAAGTATTTATATTATGAAGAGCTGAGAAAACAGTGCTCTGGGCAGAGGAAACCACAGGTACAAAGGCCCTCAGTGAGCCAAGGGAAGACCAATGTGGGGAAAATGGCCGAGGGAGGGGACCAGATCACTGGGGACCTGATCCTCCAGGGTTTAAACTTCTTTTGCAATTATTGGAAGGTTTGTAAGCAGCAGTGTGCTGCAGACGACTCATGCCCACTGCTGACAATCATCTGTTAAATCTTCAGGATTTTTGCCTGTTGTTAAACTATTAGTAGCTTGGAATCAGCCACGGTGGGAGTATTTACACCATGGAAATTGGCAAGCACCACAGGTCATGGTTTTGCACCCTGAGAAGGAGGTGGTTAAGCAGTTATCTGCATTGCACTGGTTTTAGATAGGGAAGTGGGGAGCGGGGATTTACACTTGAAGGAATCCTCTCTGGCTGCAGGGAGGAGAATGGCCTGCAGGAGACAGAGAAGTAGGATGCCCAGCAGGGACGGTCACTGCATTGGTCCATGTCGGAGAAATGGGGGTTTGGACCAGTGTGGGCCAGTGGGTGGATCTGAGTGGTTCTGAAGGCAGATCCAGTGGGCCCCGTTAAGATGACCCCATTACTGAAGCTCAGAGCAAAGAGGTGACCTGCCAATGTCATAAGGCTGGAGTATGGAGGAGATGCGATTTAGCCCAGGCCTTTCTGCTCCCTATACCTCAGTGTTTCCCCAGATTGCCTTGAAGACTTCCTGGGGCAGGTAATGTTTGAGGACAAAGAGGAAATAATTAATGGGTGACCCTCAGCCCTGGTGGGCTTCCCAGGTGACTCAGTCGTAAAGAATATGCCTGCCAAGCAGGAGATATGGGTTCAATCCCTGGGTAGGAAAGATTCCTGGAGAAAGAAAAGGGCAACCCACACCAGTATTCTTGTCTGGGAAATCCCACAGACAGGGAAGCCTAGAGGGCTACAGTCCATGGGGTCACAAAGAGCCGGATACAATTTAGTGATTAAAGAACTCAGCCCTCACTTCCCGTGGTTGGAGCAGGCCCTTCCCACACCTCTTCTCAGGAGGGCAGTTCCTCTGAGCTGCTGTGGCGGATTTGAGTCATGGAGGGAGCCAAGATGTCATAGTAGAGACATTGAAAGGCCCAGTCCCCCACCGACAGGCCCTGGGGCCCCGGCCAGTGCCCTGTCCTCTGTCCCAGGAGGGCCTGGTGGCCTTGGAAGGGCTGCCCCAGCTCTGGTACCCAAGACCTTCCTGGAGGGGGGGTGTTGTGGGTGGGTTGGGGGGACACAAAGCAAGGATAAGGGCAGGAACTGGGACCTCAGAGGAGGAGCAGCCCCTGCACAGCTTCCTGGGCCCAGGGCTGCTCTGGGTTTGCCGGGGCGGGAGGGAGGGTTAGGGACATACCTGAGAGTCTATCTCAGTGAGGGGTGGGGAGTCTAAGCAGTGCAGGTTCTTAGCAAGATTCTGGTAGGACTGCTATGCTTGTCTGCCTCACGCTCGCGACGCCCCCACCCCCCACCCTGCAACTTCCGCCCTTCACACGTCACCCCTCCTCACCCCCCACCAGCTACACACACTCCCCGCCCCTTCCCCGGAGCTGCCCTTGGCACCAGCCCCAGCAACAGGGCTCAGCTGCCCTCCCTCTGTGAAAACTCACCCTCAGACAAGCGTCCTGTGCCAGGCGATCACTGCCACTGTGATCTTCTGGAGGGAGCGAGAAGGAAAACTCAGGCTGGTAGGACCCCTACCAGGTGTCAGGCAGAGTTGCTTGCTTTTCTCAAAGAGTTGGAGAAAAGTTTCTCCTCATCCTCTGTCCCCAAAATAGTAATCAGATCCTAAAAGCTTATTCCGACCCTTTTAGAGTTTCCTCTTTGTACACACACACACACACACACACACACACACGCACACACTATTTTTACCAAAATGAGGTGCTGTTACGTGTTCTATATGGATTATTTCATTTAATCCTAGGTTGTTAATATCTCTACTTTGCATTTTTGGACAATGAGGCTCAGAGAGGTTGTGTGCTTTTCCTAAGGTCACACAGCTGGTTGAACTGCCTGGCTCCACAGCCTCACTCTCTGCATTCTGGGCATCGTCACCTCTGAATGCAGAAGGCCAGCCTTGTCCCTGTTGGGGGTATTTGGAGGCTGCAGGGCGGGAGGGGCTGGAATTCTGGGCAGAGGCCTGACCTGCCATTCCCTTCTGTTGTGCTGTGAGACTCAAGCCCTTGGGTCAAATTCCAGCCCCACCGTCCTTGTTAAAGCTTTTCAAAAGGGGATTCTATTGCCCTTTAATTGTGGTTCTGCCCTTGAAGCGGGCTCCCAGCTGTCTATAATAGACAGCTTGACTTTGAATTTCTCTCTCCGGAAGCCCAAGAGATAGAGGCTACCCTGGGAGGTCTGGAACCTGGGCTCCTCTGCAGCGTGGAACCTTGGCACTTCCTGCCTCCCTCACCTTGATATCCACTTTTCTGAAACTCCTTTCAGCCCTGAGGTAAGCTCCTGACTCCTCCCCTGGTCACTGCAGCTTGCTGGAGAGGGGTGGTTGGGGGGTAGGGGAGGGAGGAGGGTTCAGGGCAGCTTAGTGGTCTGGAAGGAAGTGGGAGTTTAAAAACAGGTTCTGGACCCTGTAGACCGGGGTCCAAATCCAGAGCAGGAGCTATGCAAGGCCGGTGCTCCCAAGATTCCCAATTTGGTTTTATGGCCTGCCGTCGCTGTCTTGAAATTCTTAATTTTCTGAGTAAGGGGCCCAGCTTTTTTTTGTTGCACCAGGTCCCACAGATTGCACAGCCAGCCCTGCTGCCCGTTATGAGCCGTGTGCCCTTGGCAAATGATTTCTCATCGATCCTCAGTTTTCTCATCTGCAAAATGGAGCCATGCTTCCACCTTCTGCAAGGATCATGCTGAAAATTCAGAGAGACTCTAGGCCAAGAGCCAGGCAGCAGTAAGTCCACAGCAGGTGTCGTGCCCTGGAAATTGTGACTGTCTTTCTATGGGGCTCTGTGTGGCCCTGCATAATCGTTGTCTGACTCTTTGCAGCCTTTTGGACTGTAGCCCCCAAGGCTCCTCTGTCCATAGAATTTTCCAGGCAAGAATGCTGGAGCAGGTTGCCATTTTCTTCTCCAGGGGATATTCCTGACCCAGGGATCGGACCTGTGTCTCCTCTGTCTCCCACATTGCAGGCGAATTCTTTACCCTCTGAGCCATCCAGGAAGCCCCATCTGTATGGCCAGACAGGGAGAAATATCTCTGGAGCCCCATGCAGTCTGTCTCCCAGTCTTGTTCATGGGTGGGACATTTCAGGCCAAACATAAAATCCTCACTGGGAAGTGAATGGTCCCACTACCTGTGAAATGCCCCCTGCCTATGGATAAATTGGGTCAAGTGGTTTAGGGCCCTGTGTTGCTGGGAGATGAGGTACAGAGGGGGGCGAGCCTGGGAAGATATGAGGGTCTGGTAAGGCTGTTCCAGCAGCTGCTTTCAGCAGAAGGAGGGTCAATCACGTGCCCTTAATAAATGAAGGCCTGACGCCGAGGGGGGCACTGATGGAGCCTCCCCCAGGGCCACCTCCTTCACTCTACATCCTTGGAGGACCCCATGTCCCAGCAAAACTCAACCTCCCAGATGTTTCTAGAATCCCAACTTCATAGCTCAGCAATTTCCCAATGGTGAGACCTTGGGCAACTTACTTTAAACCTCCGGGCCTCAGTTTCCCCATCTGCAAAATAGCAGGACTGTAACCTGCCAGGCTCCTCAGTCCATGGGGATTCTCCCAGCAAGAATACTGGGGTAGGTTGCCTTGCCCTCCTCCAGGGGATCTTCCCAACCCAGGGATCCAACCCATAAGTCTTACTTCTCCTGCATTGGCAGGTGGGTTCTTTACCGCTACTACCAACTGGGAAGCCTAAGAACCATCTCAGACGTTGTCAAAACTGCGGGGACTTCCTCCACCCCTCCTCCACACACAAGCCCCCACCCCCAGGCCTGGCTCTGACCCTCTGGGCAGCCCTGGGGCTTCTCTCCCTCAGCACCAGCAACCCTTCCTCTGAGCCCAAGGCCAGATCCAGGTCCATCTTTGTTTCTTGGTTGGGCTCAACAAATGCTTTCTGGGCTCCAGAACCGTGGAGGGTCAGATAGACAGCTCCCTTGGGATCTGCTCAGGGACTCCTCTGCCAGCTAAGACTGAAGCCATTGCCCCCTGATGAAGAGTCATGAGGGGAAAGCTGAAGAGTGCAAGCTGGGGAACTGTCCCAGAATAACAACGAGCCCAGCTCCTCTGGCTTGGCTGTTGCCCCATCCTCAACCTTTGACCCAGAGCCTACCCCAGCCTTAGTCATAGCCCCAGCCCCTGCCCAGCTCCAGCCACAGACCCGACCTCACACCCTGTCCCCAACCCCAGCCCTGTCTCTGCACCTGCACAGCCCCTCGCTCCAAGTCTGCCCTCACTGCAGCCCCTCTTGACAGTCTCCCCAGTGAGACCCTCCCAGGCTGCCCTCTGCAGAGCCCCAGCTCTGATTGAATGGGGCCTCCGGTAGGGAAGGCCTGGCCAGATAACTGGGCAGTGAATGGAACAGGTGTATCAGAGGCAGGCACCATGCCCAGGTCCCCTCCAGTGACAGAGGCCCTGTACCAGGTAACAGGGCTGAGCATTAGGCAGGGGCAGGGCCAGGACCAGGTTTAGGTCCAGAAGTTTCCTTCTGCTCCTCACCTCCCCTGCCCCAGGCCAGGCTTCATCCTTAGCCTTGGGGTGGGGGTGGGGAGGAGGGGCTGAACCCTCCATGGTTGCTGACTATCTCACCTAGGGAAGTACCCAAGCGATAGCTACCCAGAATCAGGTTAAAGGAGGCCAAAACGGGAGTCCCAGGACAAGCCAGTAGGATTTGGGAAGCTTGCAAAGTAGGGGTATCAAGGGAGATCAGCCTTGAAAGAAGGGTAAAAATAGCCCAAGTCCACCTCCCCTCCACCCTGAGGTCACCAACGCCTCTCCACCCCTTCCCCTGGGGAACTGAACCAGGGAGAAGAAGGCCCCCAGGACCTCAGGGAATCAGGCCCTCCACTCCACCCCCAGGTGAATCCTGCAATAGACAGGTCATGAGAACGGAAGCCAGCACTGTGACGTCACAGGTTGGCGATGGCTTTGTATTCCTGGAGCTGTCGAGTGAGTCAGCTGGGCCCCTTCCTCCTCCCCGTGCTCATGGACCCATGTCTGACGCTGGGGGCTGGAAAAGTTGACCAAGTAGCCCCTGCCCTTCTCACCTTGCTCCTCCCATGCTGGCCTGGCCCAGCAGGTGGCCAGTGAATGGCGCGCTTAGGGAGATTGTCTTCTTTTAGCTGTAACTAGCAAACCAGACTTAGGTGAGCTGCTCGGGAACTCTTTGCAAGGCTGTGTTGAAACTGCCTGTTAACTAGGCCACCTTCCCAGCTTGACTGTGAGCTTATTCCAAGTGTCTACCTTGGTCTAGCTCTATGGACTCTCAGAGTATATGATGTCAGTTAAATGCATAAATGGTTGGCAGGATGGGTGGGGAGAGACAGATGACAAAGGTGCCTCCTCCCTCTCTGACCCTGCCTCAGCTCTGCCCCCTTGGACTCTTTCCTGAATATTCTTGGAAGCCAGCACCTGTTGGAAGTCCCAGGCATCTTGGCGCCCATGGGTCTTGACAGTCCCCATTAGGGGGTGACAATAACAATGATACCACTGTAGAATGGTACCTTTGGTCCCTCCAGAGCTGGAGGCACTGCTCAAAGGCCCCAGACTTTGAATTTAATGAAACTGGAGTCCAAATCAGCCCTGCGATACATCCTCAAGCTGGTCACAGGGTTCCCCTCTGAACCTTGGTTTCCTTTTCTAGGAAGCGAGAATGGAACCTGACTTCTGAGGACTGTCAGGAGGACCGGAAGAGAAAGCTGCCGCCTCGACTGTTGTCGTGGCCACCCATCTCCTTCCTGCCTGGCCCATCCAGAGTATCCAGAGTCACACGAGGTGGTGTGGCGGCGATGCTGGCGGCCAGGGATGCAGGCCAGGAGGTTGGCCCGAGTGATCCCGGCAACAAGGACAGGGACCTGCAGGTGCTGTTCCAGGAACTCTGCCAACTCCAGACCAAGTATGAGTTATCCTGAGCCCCGCTGTGCCCTGGGCCCTGGCCCTAGGGCCACCTGTGGTGGGCTAAGCGGCTGGGACTGAGCAAAAATGCCTGAGGAGGCAATGGAAAAATTCCTCAGGGCTGGGAAATGGCCAGGGGGTGGGGGATGCCTGGGAGTAAGTCAGGAGGAGTAGTTGAATTGTCAATAGCAAGGGGTGGGGGCGCCTAACTCTCCCTCTTTGACTTCAGGCTTTGGCTGGTCCCAGGCCTTGCACAAGTTCAGTCTCCCAGCGTGAAGGCAGGGCTGTGGGTGGCCATCCCCATGCACCTGTCAACTCAGCCCTTCCAAAATCAATGTGCAAGGCTGCTGCCCTGGCTCCAAGCAGACGCCCTGGGTCCTTGCCCAGAGAGGCCCTTCCATATCAAGCTGCCCATGAAAGCCTGAATTGGGTGCAAAAGGATGCATCTGTGAACGGTTTTTTGGAGAGAGGGTCCAACCCATCCATCATATTCTCACAGGGCTTCCAACCCCAATAATGTTTAGCACTGTGGCTCACCCCACGTGGTATTGGCAGCGGGGAAGACCATTCTTTCTTGCATTTTTCAGGATAGTGTGGATGAGGAAATAGGGTCTGAGATGCAGAGTGGCTTGCCCTGGGGCACTCAGCGGTCACTCAGAGATACCTACCATGGCCCTGTCCCCCTCTGCCCTCTGCCCTTGACTGCTGACCTTGAATGGGCCCAGAGCAGGAGACTCATCTTGCCTGGTGATGCCCTTGACTGTCAAGCGTGACTGGGCAGTAGCGTGTGGCCATCTCCCCTCTGGGGGCTGCTGGGGCCCCAACCTCAGATGTGCTGGGCGTCCCAGACCTGGCCCCCACCATCCTGTGAGGGAGGGTCTGGTTACCCCTGTTACACATGGCCCACCCAGGCCAGAGAGGTGAAGCCCCTGGCCAGATCACAGGCTAGTGGGGGCTCAGGCCATCTGCCACCTGCTCAGCCTGCAGGAGGGGCTCTAGACCCCATGGCCAGAAAGCCAGCCGTGCTTTCCCCCCCGGGTCTCCTTTCTTACGGCCTGACCACGGGCACCTATTTGGCTTGTCTATGACTGAGTTTACTCAGTAGTAAAACAGGGGTGGAGAGATGCAAGTGTCCCCAAGTGATGGGCTCAGTGACCAGTCCAGTCCAGATCCACACAGCTCCAGAGACGGGCCCTTGCCACGGGTCACGGCCTGGGGGTCTCCACACCATGTCCTCACGTCTGGCTCACTCTACAGGCAGAGGAAGCTGAAGAGGGAGGTGGAGAAGCACAAGCTTTTTGAAGACTATCTGATCAAGGTCCTTGAGAAAATCCCCAAGGGTACGTATGGAGCTTTCTCAGAAGGCCTGTCCTCTCCGTGACCACCGCCCAGCCCAGGACCCAGGCACGTGTGACCCCACTGAATCTCGATCCCACCTGCCGCATGGGAACCCACAGGCCCATTCCACCATGGTCGAGCCAGCCTGGCCGCCAGCCGTGTGACCTGTGTAGCAAGTTCTCAGTGTCTCTGTACAGTGAAAACAATGAGAGTTCTGTGGCCTGGATCACATTTCATCATCATGTACTAGGTTGGCCAAAAAGTTCCCTCGGGTTTTCCTGTACCATCTTATGGGAAAACCCAAATGAACTTTCTGGCCAACCCCAAATCACAGTGCCTGACATTCAGCTAGCACCCAGGAAATATCAGCTATTATTATTATCTCATTTGTCTTTGGTTTTGCTCTGAGGAGCTAAAATTACAGACATCTGAAATGGGCTTCTGTGTTTTGTTTGATCGTGGTTTGTGCCAGAATCCACTGTGATCAGTGCTGAAAACTTGGTAGGAAAGGGAAGGGAAGTCACAGTTACATATTTGTATTATTATTATCATATTATTATCTTTACACCATCAATAATAAAATAACTATTATTGTTTATGAAATATTTACTCTTTGCTAAGCTGTAACTCCTCCTTATGAGAAGCTGGGGCTTCCCAAGTGGCTCAGCGGTAAAGAACCTGCCTGTCAAAGAAAGAGATGCAGGAGATGCAGGTTTGATCTCCGGGTCAGGAAGATCCCCTGGAAAAGGAAATGGCAATACAGTATTCTTGCCTGGAGAATCCCATGGACAGTGGAGCCTGCCAGGCTACAGTCCATGGGGTTGCAAACAGTTGGATATGACTGGGTGACTGAGCATGCATACATGTAGGAGCTTCTGGGAACCCAGGCTCAGAGACATTAAGGGACTTACCCAAGGTCACCCAGCCAGGAAGTGGTGGAGCTGGGTCTCAGACTTTGGTCTATCTGATTTCAGAGCCACTGTGCTAAGTGCTCTGGAGTTGTGGGAGCCCCAAGGACTCTGCCCTGGGGGTCAGGGAAGGCTTCATGGAGGAGCGGGCCACTCATGGAGCTCAAAGGTGTTCAGCAAAGGGGACCAGCGCTGCAGGCAGAGGGAACAGCACAAACGCAGGCTGGAGCCCTGCGTGGTGGGTTTGGGGCCGGTGAGTTACGGTGTGCTGGAGCACCGGGGCCCGCAGGGGTTGCTGGGAGGTGTGATTGGAAGGTTGAGCAGCCCCAGAGAGCCTTGAGCACTGAGCCAAGGAGGGCCACAGGGCTTACCGGGCCGAGCGCAGGTCTTGATGTGGACCCAGCGCCCAGGGCTGCTGCCAGCAGCCTCCTAGGTTGGGGCCTTCCTAATTCAGCCATGCAACCCTGTTCAACCCACCTGGAAGGAGCAAACACCAAGGCTGGGGCCTGTTCGCTCAGGGCAGCAACGACCCCTGTCCTCTTCCTGCAGGTTTCCCCAGCCAGCAGTTTCTCCTGGGGGGTTCCAGGGGGTGGGGCAGGGCGTGGGAGTCTCCTGCCTCACTTGACAGTGATCCAGAATCCTCATTCAATCCAGAATCCTTGCAGCCTTTCAAATGCTGAGGCTTCTCCTAAAGGGACAGGAGGTGGGTGATGGAGCCTTCTCAACTCTGGGGCTCCAGCTGACAGCAGCAGTGCCACCCACCGTGTGAGCAGGTAAGGGCTGGGCATCCTGGTAAGGTAAGGCCCACCCATCCTGCCACGCACTGTCTCTGTAGGTTACAACCAAGGGGAGGAGCCGGAGGAAACCCCAGTGGCGGCCATGGTGGAGCACTACGGAAAGCTCTTCGCAGTCAGCCAGGACATCCAGAAGCGTCTCGAGGCCTTCTTCGAGATGAACCAGGCTGTCCACAAGAGCCTGGAGTCTCTAGAGGAGGGCCACAGGGCTCTGATCCCGGTAAGAGCTGCCTGAAGCCTGGCCCATCCCCCTGGGCAGAGAACTGGGGTGTAGGCACCCATCACCCTCTGCACCCCAGAAGAAGGCCTGGAGCAGGGGTGGGCTGCTGGGAATCTGGGTGGGACTGTCACTCCAGAGCCTTGTTCTGAATCCCTTTCCCTGCTGGGTATCTCCTCTGGAAAACTCAACTTATTCTTAAAAAGTAATCTTCGTGGTAGAAAAGTCAGGAGTTCTAGATTCAGACAGACTGAGGTTCAAATTCCCCTTCAGCCTCTGACTAGCTGCATGACCCTGGGCACAACCCTCTCTGAGTCTCAGTTTCTTCAACTGTGAAATGGGGCAATACAATCTAGCTGGTAGACAGTTTTGAGACATTGAACATAAACTGTCTCAGTAAATGCCCCCAGAGGTCACTGCTCTCATATTTGGTTTATCTTCTAATAAATTCAACTTTCACCCCAAGGTATGGGCATTCCATGCAGAAGAAACTGCCCTGGCAAAGGCATGGCATGATGAATTTTTGGACCTGGGGACACAAGAGGACAGAGGATAGGGACGTGGTGAGGGAGAAGACAGGAGAAGAGAGGCTGAGGGGTAGGCTGATTCTTGCAAGGGCCTGTCTTGGAGTTTGCAGCCAGTCTATGCCCCCTAGTGGTAGCACTGAAAACCTACACCATTTTTTAAATCTTTTTCTCTTTTTTTTTTCCTTTGAGGAAGTTCAGTTCAGTTCAGTCGCTCAGTCGTGTCCGACTCTTTGCAACCCCATGAACCGCAGCATGTCAGGCCTTCCTGTCCATTATCAACTCTGAAGTTTACCCAAACTCATGTCCACTGAGTTGGTGATGCCATCCAACCATCTCATCCTCTGTTGTCTCCTTCTCCTCCTGCCCACAATCTTTTCCAGCATCAGGGTCTTTTCAAATGAGTCAGCTCTTCGCATCAGGTGGCCAAAATATTGGAGTTTCAGCTTCAACATCAGTCCTTCCAATGAACACCCAGGACTGATCTCCTTTAGGATGGACTGGTTGGATCTCCTTGCAGTCCAAGGGACTCTCAAGAGTCCTCCAACACCACAGTTCAAAAGCCTCAATTCTTCGGTGCTCATCTTTCTTTATAGTTCAACTCTCACATCCATACATGACCACTGGAAAAACCAGAGCCTTGACTAGACAGACCTTTCTTGACAAAGTAATGTCTCTGCTTTTTAATATGCTGTCAGGTTGGTCATAACTTTCCTTCCAAGGAGTAAGCGTCTTAATTTCATGGCTGCAGTCACCATCTGCAGTGATTTTGGAAGCCAAAAAAGTAAAGTCAGCCACTATTTCCACTGTTTCCACATCTATTTTCCATGAAGTGTTGGGACCAGATTCCATGATCTTAGTTTTCTGAATGCTGAGCTTTAAGCCAACTTTTTCACTTTCACTTTCATCAAGAGGCTCTTTAGTTCCTCTTCACTTTCTGCCATAAGGGTGGTGTCATCTGCATATCTGAGGTTATTGATATTTCTCATGGCAATTTTGATTCCAGCTTGTGCTTCCTCCAGCCCAGCATTTCTCATGATGTACTCTGCATATAAGTTAAATAACCAAGGTGACAATATGCAGCCTTGACGTACTCCTTTTCCTATTTGGAACCAGTCTGTTGTTCCACATCCAGTTCTAACTGTTGCTTCCTGACCTGCATACAGGTTTCTCAAGAGGCAAGTCTGGTGGTCTGGTATTCCCATCTCTTTCAGAATTTTCCAGTTTATTATGATCCACACAGTCAAAGGCTTTGGCATAGTCAATAAAGCAGAAATAGATGTTGTCCTGGAACCCTCTTGTTTTTTCGGTGATCCAGCAAATGTTGGCAATTTGATCTCTGGTTCCTCTGCCTTTTCTAAAACCAGCTTGAACATCTGGAAGTTCACAGTTCACGTATTGCTGAAGCCTGGTTTGGAGAATTTTGAACATGACTTTACTAGCGTGTGAGATGAGTGCAATTGTGTGGTAGTTGGAGCATTCTTTGGCATTGCCTTTCTTTGGGATTGGAATGAAAACTGACCTTTTCCAGTCCTGTGGCCACTGCTGAGTTAAGGGACACTGTGAAAAGCACATAACATGCTTTATCTCATTCAAATCTCACCCCAGCACCCCAAGGTAGGTGCTTCTATTCCTAGAGCTGAGACTAGGGGAGGGGAGTGAGGTGTGCAAGTGCAGTATTGGATCCCAACTTTATTGAAAGTTTTAACATTTTGCTCATTGTGCATTATTTTTTACATTAACTTTGATTTTTAAAAGCATTGCATTAATATATTGATGATATTAATTTTGAGCTAAGTGTTGCACTTTAGTCCTAGGCAGGCTATTTGTCTCATTTTCGTGGTAAGGAAATTAGGGCTCAGAAAAGTGAGGAGTCATGCATATCCTGTGTCCCCCAACACATCCTCACGGGGCCTGGCGGGGGAGTGTGCCCAGCACAGCCTGTGCCCCAGAGGCCTTCAGAGCTTTGACCCTGACCCAGTGTCCTCCCAGCAGCCCCTGCAGCTGGAAGGGCCTAGACAGGTGGTTTTGTTTATGGAGAGTGAAACAGGGTTCTAGGAGCTGAGCTGGGATTTAAACCCCAGTTGGCCTGAAAAGTGAAAGTGTTTGTCACTCAGTAGGGCTTCCCTGGTGACTTAGAGGTTAAAGCGTCTGCCTGCAATGAGGGACCCAGGGTTCGATCCCTGGGTCGGGAAGATCCCCTGAAGAAGGAAATGGCAACCCACTCCAGTATTCTTGCCTGGAGAATCCCATGGACAGAGGAGCTTGGTGGGCTCCAGCCCACGGGGTCGCAAAGAGTCAGACACGACTGAGCAACTTCACTTTCCTTCATGTCTGACTCTTTGCAACCCCATGGACTGTAGCCCTAGAGGCTCCTGTATCCATAGAATTCTCCAGGCAAGAAATACTGGAGTGGGTTGCTATGCCCTCCTCCAGGGGATCTTCCCAATCGTGGGATCGAACCTGGGTGTCCCGCATTGCAGGCAAATTCTTTGCCACCTGAACCACCAGAGAAGCCCTACACATACCTTTCCCTACATCTCCTGGTACTTTGAATGGCGCTGACCCGCCCCCCCCAGAACATTCTGATCCCCGAATTTTCCACTCCCCACCCCCATCCTCGCTCAGACCGCCCTGAGCACTGAGCTCCTGGACCAGGCCCAGGGCAGGTGCCCCCGGGGAGGGTCTGCTGCACCAAAGTGACCCAGCCACCCTCACCACAGCGCCTCAAGATCCGGCTGTGCCAGCTGCAGAGGCGGTGTCACCGCAAGCAGGAGCAGTGGCAGCAGCTGGAACACGGTGTCGCCCACCAGAAAGACATGGGCAGCTGTGAGGTGAGCTCAGCCCGCTGGGTGGGGTGGGGGTGGGGCAAGAGCCGGGGGATGCTGTCTCCTCCATAATATCAGCCCCCAGCACACACACACACACACACACACACACACACACATCCCGCTTACCCGGCACACACACACACACACACATCCCGCTTACCCGGCACACACACACACACACACACACACACCCCGCACACAGACACACACACACACACACACACACCGCACACACACACACACACACACACACCGCTTACCCACTTCTCCCTTGTGGCTTGTTGTTCAGTTGCCAAGTTGTATCCAACTCTTTGTGACCCCATGGACTGCAGCATGCCAGGCTTCCCTGTCCTTCACTATCTCCTGGGGTTTGCCCAAGTTCATGTCCATCCAGTCACTGATGCCATTCATCCATCTCATCCACTGTCTTCCCCTTCTCCTCCTGCCTTCAGTTTTTCACAGCATCAGGGTCTTTACTGATCAGTCAGTTCTTCGCACCTGGTGGCCAGACTAGAGGAGCTTCAGCTTCAGCATCAGTCTTTCTAGGAACTATTCAGGGTTGATTTCCTTTAGGATTGACTGCTCTGATCTGGTGGCTGTTAGTTGTCAAAGGGCTTCTCTGAGATGAGGCAGATGCTGAGGCCACAGGCCGTTAAGGTAGCTGGGATGTCCCCATTCAGGCATGTGCACTCCTAAATAATGTGATTCTTATTCGTATTCTATTTCACCTTGGAGAAGAGTGATACTCAGAAAGAATAAGTCAGGGCTGAAGTCAGGGGACTTGAAGCTATGGTTTTCCCAGTATTCATGTATGGATGTGAGAGTTGGACTATAAAGAAAGCTGAGCACTGAAGAATTGATGCTTTTGAACTGTGGTGCTGGAGAAGACTCTTGAGAGTCCCTTGGACTGTAAGGAGGTCCAACCAGTCCATCCTAAAGGAAATTAGTCCTGAATATTCATTGGAAGAACTGATGCTGAAGCTGAAGCTCCAATACTTTGGCCACCTGGTGTGAAGAACTGACTCATTTGAAAAGACCCTGATGGTGGGAAAGATTGAAGGTGGGAGGAGAAGGGGACGAGAGGATGAGATGGTTGGATGGCATCACTGACTCAATGGACATGAGTTTGAGCAAGCTCCGGGAGTTGGTGATGGACAGGGAAGCCTGGCGTGCTGCAGTCCATGGGGCCGCAAAGAGTTGGACACGACTGAGTGACTGAACTGAACTGAAGTCAGGGGCCAAGATTTCTGGGTTTAATCCTTTGAGCTTCTCTTTCCTGGGCTGGGGAATGTGGACTAGTTACCCTCTGAATACCACCCAGGTTCTCCCCATGCCAGAGTCTGCACCCTACTCGCCTCGGGGTTTGCGGGGAGGAGGTGGGGAAGCCAGGCTGGGGCACAGGGCAGTGCTGGGCACACCCCATGTGGGCAGGGTGCAGTCGGTGAATGTGGGACCTTCTCAGGCCCAGTGGGAGACTAGTTTGGAAGACAAGAGCATTGGAGTCCGTAGGCTTCTACTCCCAGCCAAGGAGCCCTGAGGGGGAGCTGGATCAGCCGCAGTTTACAGAGCCTCTTCCACATCTTTCTCTTTAAGGTGGGAAGCAAGGAAGCCACAGCTGATCATGACTCTGAAGACCTGAAGTGCGGGACTCTGGAGCTGCCCCAAGTGAGGAGCCCTGGGTTCCTCCACGTTTCCCCGCAACCAAGCCCCTCTGTTGGGTGTGGACCTCAGGTGTCCCCAGCCAGGAGGACCCTCTGCAAAGCCAGTCCGTCCTGTGTCCCCCTTTGCAGGGGAGGATGCTCT
Source organism: Moschus berezovskii (assembly GCF_049115385.1). Classification (NCBI taxonomy): domain Eukaryota; kingdom Metazoa; phylum Chordata; class Mammalia; order Artiodactyla; family Moschidae; genus Moschus; species Moschus berezovskii. The sequence goes on along the minus strand of NC_142480.1, from coordinate 11,519,316 downwards.
GGCTCTGGGGAGTGGAGGGACTCATCCCAGCCCCTTTGGGTGTGGAGCACAGACCGAGATGAGAAGGTGGCTCCTGGCTCCAGGATGCCTCTCTGGCCTGAGCAAGGTGGGGAGAGGGGGCAGGGGATTCTAAGAGGGGGCCCCAGCCTGCTCCCCTTCCTGCAGAATGAGCTGCTCAACTACGTGCAAATGGCCATCAACGACATGGCCCAGCAGTGCTGCTCCTCTGCCCACGCTGTGCCCAGGGGCATGGGCCTCTTCTCCAAGCTCGACCTGATCCAGGTGAGGACTTGTGCTCCCCAGGCAGGCTTCGACCTGAGCCTCTCCCGGGCCTTGGCTCCTGGTGTGTCCATGGTGAGCTGCCCTGTTGGCCCTTCCCTCCCTGGCTGCATGGTGCCTGCATGTGTGTGGGAGGGTCTTGGGGTCTTTTTTAGCCTCTCAGCAAATTTGAAATGAGCATCTATTGGTGCTGGTAAGAGAATTATAAAGGAACTCCTGCCCGGCCTGGTCTTAATGTGTAGTCCCACCCTGTTACATCACAGCCACACACACAAACACACACGGGGTACACACTCATACAGACAGTCACATGGTCTCGTGGAACACCCTGCAATACACATGAAACATACATTGACACACCTGCAAACCAACACACCAAGATGCTCACAGATGTGCTCATATGTTTGCACAGGGAGGGACATCTCAGTGACCGAGGGAGCCTCAGTGCTCCCAGTGAGCGCGGATGAGCTCCCGATGAGGACCGAGGGGTCCTCATCTTAAACTTCAGGCACTCCTCAAGTCTGCGCCTTCTCACTGGGAGGTTCCCACCCGGGTTCCCACCCCCATCAATCGTCCACACCCCCATCAGTCATAATGCTGATGCTGCTGCAGTGGAGGTCAGGTCATCAGATTTGCTTCCACCAATGACAGCATACCTTGTTTTAGTTTTAATAATCTCTTGAATGAGATCTACTTCCGGTGCCCTGAGATTTCCCCATTCAGAGTGCTCACTTCACTGTCCCCAGTACAGCCAGAACTGCACCGTCAATCATAGTATCTTATTTCTGAATCCTTTTGCCACTCCTCCAAAATAATGCATTTTGTGTCTGGTTTCCTTCACTTTGCATAATGTCTTCAAGTTTCATCCACATGGTAGAATAAATCATTCCCTTTTATGACTGAATAATATTCCATTGTACGGATAGACCACTTTTCTTCATCCAGTAGTCAACTGATGGACATTTGGGTTGTTTTCATTTGGCAGCTATTGTAAATAATGCCTCTATTGCCCGTGTTCTTTTAAAAATATTTACTTATTTGGCTGCACTGAGTCTGAGTTGCAGCACAGGGGATTTTTTTGATCTTCATTGCAACATGTGTGATCTTTTATAGTTGTGGCATGTGGGATCTAGTTCCCTGACCAGGGATCAAACCTGGGCCCCCTGCCTTGGGAGCACGAGTCTTAGCCAGTGAACCACCAAGAAAGTCCCCATGCCCACACACTTGTGTGGACATAGCTTTTCCAATTATCTTGGGTAAATGCTTAGAAGCGGAATTTCTGATTCACGTGGTAACTTTATGTTTAACATTTTGAGGAGCTGCCAAACTGTTTTCCAAAGTGGCTGTGTAATTTTACAATCCTGTGATCAAAGTATGAGGGGTCCAGTTTCTTCATATCCTTGTTAACACTTGATGGTCTGTCTTTGATAATTTAGCCATCCTAGTGGATATAAAAGACGCTTACTCCTTGGAAGGAAAGTTATGACCAACCTAGATAGCATATTAAAAAGCAGAGACATTACTTTGCCAACCAAGGTCCGTCTAGTCAAGTCTATGGTTTTTCCCATGGTCATGTATGGATGTGAGAGTTGGACTGTGAAGAAAGCTGATCACCGAAGAATTGATGCTTTTGAACTGTGGTGCTGGAGAAGACTCTTGAGAGTCCCTTGGACTGCAAGGAGATCCAACTAGTCCATTCTAAAGGAGATCAGTCCTGGGTGTTCATTGGAAGGACTGATGCTAAAGCTGAAACTCCAATACTTTGGCCACCTCATGTGACGAGTTGACTCACTGGAAAAGAGTCTGATGCTGGGAAGGATTGGGGGTGGGAGGAGACGGGGACGACAGAGAATGAGATGGCTGGATGGCATCACTGACTCAATGGACATGAGTTTGAGTAAACTCCAGGAGTTGGTGATGGACAGGGAGGCCTGGCATGCTGTGATTCATGGGGTCGCAAAGAGTCGGACACGACTGAGTGACTGAACTGAACTGAAGTGGATATAAAGTGGTGATTTTGATTTTAATCTCTCTGATGATGAATAATGTGGAACATAAACATGTGTTTATTGTCTGTTTGCATATCTTCTTTGGAGAAATGTCTACTCAGATCCTTTACCCATTTTTTAAACTGGATTATTTGTCTTTTTATTGTTGAGTTGTAAATATTCTTTACATACTCTGAATATAAGTTCCTTATCAAATATATTATTTGAAAATATTTTCTCATTCTACTGGTTGTCTGCTCACTTTGCTGATGTCCTTAGAGCACAAAGCTTTCAATTTTGATGAAATCCAATGTATAGTGCTTTCCGCATCATATCTAAGAAACTATTGCCTAATCCAAGGTCATGAAGATTTATGTCTAAGTTTTCTTGTAAGATATTTATAGTTTTATGATGTAATTTCAGTTAATTTTTGTATATGGTATCAGATAGGGGTCCAATTTCATTATTTTGCATAAGGATATTCAGTTGTCCTGTTACCATTCGCTGAAAGGACTACTCTTTCCTCATTTAATTGTCTCCTTATCCTTGTCAAAAATCAACTGGCTGCAAATGCAAAGGTTTATTTCTGGACTCTTAATCCTATTCTATTGGTCCCCACTTCTGTCCTTAGGCAATACCGCACTGTTTGGATCACTGCAGCTTTGCAGTAAGTTTTATAACTGGGAAGTGAGTCAGCCAGCTTGTTCTTCCTTTTTTTTTTTTGAGGTTATTTGACTCTTGTAACATCATGTCTTGTGTCGTGCATGTAATTTCAACATCTGGGTGGATTTCAGGCTCAGTGTGACCAAGGCTCAGTGGCACCACAAGGACTGTCCTTTCCACCCTCCCCTATTTCCCCTTCAACGCTGGCTTCATTCTAAGCCATAACTTGCTTTCCTCATTCATGGCAGGTTCAGTGGAGTAGTTTGAATTCAGGATTGTTAGTGCCTCTGGGACCTGCTACTTCCTGCTAAGTTGCCCAATGGACTGTAGCCCACCAAGATCCTCTGTCCATGGGATTTATCAGAACACTGGGCAGGGGTGGGGGGGACGGGCAAGTCCCATGGCCTGTGTTGTCCAGCAGTGATGGTCCACAGTGAGTGAGGCTGCATCTTATTGAGAAGAACTTCTCACAGGAATGTCACGGGCAGTATCAGGGCCACCCTGCTCCGTGGCACAGCTCGCACTGAACGCCACATATCTGGCATCCCCTGGGGTGTAGCTCCTTCATGTTGGACTCGAATGAACATTTGAGAAAGGGCACATTTGCCCTTATACTCACAGTGTATTAATTTCATCTTCTTCCCAAGAAAAAGGAGGAAATTACCCAGTGATGTCAAGGGGTCCCAAGGATCTCCCTCAACAATCAATCAGTCAAGACTTATAGTGACACTCTTATGCCCAGGAAAGAGTTAGAGGTGGGGGAAATAAAGGTCACCGGGCCCTTAAGAAATGAGTGCCCTTCAGAGAGAGAAGCTGTGAGCAGTCAGGGTGGGCTTCTTGGAGGAAGTGGTGACAAGAGGCAGGCAACCCCATTCAGGAAGCCACAGAAGGACCTGGACTCTGAGCCATCCACCTCTGCCACTGCTGGGGTGTGTCATTTCAGGAAAACCACTTAACCTCTCTGAACCCCAGTTTGCTCACTTGCCAACTGGCATTGATACCACATCCTTGTTGGAGTCCTTGTGAAAGGACATGCAGGTCAACCTTTGATGGTGGTTTGGTGTCTGGGAAGTGGCATCCAGGGGCCAGCGCCCAGTCAGGTGCCAGAGATTTCTTTCTCCTTCCAGGAATTCATGTTGGACAAAATGGAGACTGTGAGATTCGTCTCACTGCTCACAGGACCCATCACGTGCTGGACAGCAAACAACTCCAAGGACCAGGGCCTCAGAAGCTACTCCAGGCCCTTTAGGAAACATTCAGTGAGTGAAGACTCAACCCCCAGGAAACTCTTCCCCAGCACCCAGACTTCAGAGTGCTCCAGCCTATGCTGAGGCAGCCTGGGGCTGCCAGGCTGCCAGCATCACGACCAAATCCCTACCTGCTTGGCCTCTTTTCTTCACTCACCAGGGTTCCCGGGTTGGGGGTCGGGGTGGGGTGGGCGGCCAGCAGGCAGGGGCGGGGCAGTGAGAGAGCAGGATTGGATCCTGAGGCCAGAAGGGGCTGAGGGGGCACTGTTCCCCACATCTGGGGACTGATAGGGATCAAGGTGCAGCTTCCCTGGTAGCTCAGCTGGTAAAGAATCCGCCTGCAATGCAGGTCGGGAAGATCCCCTGGAGAAGGGACAGGCTACCCACTCCAGTTTTCTTGGGCTTCCCTGGTGGCTCAGATAGTCAAGAATCTGCCTGCAGTGTGGGAGACCTGGGTTCAATCCCTGGGTTGGGGAAGATCTCTCAGACGAGAGCATGACAACCCATTCTGGTATTCTTGCCTGGAGAAGCCCCATGGACAGAGGAACCTGGCGGGGCTATAGTCCAAGGCGTCGCAAAGAATTGGACATGACTGAGCGACTAAGCACAGCACAGCACAGGGATCAAGATGAGGCCTGCCTGGGGCCATGGACAAGTGAAGGAGGTCGGTGGAAGGTCCCAAGTTGGATGCAGCAGCCAGGTGGGAGGTATCAAGCTGGAGACCTGTACCGGAAGTGAGGGATGCATTTCTCACTGTTGTGAGTGGATCTGTCTGAGACCACGGAGCTTTGGATAAATGCCTGGTTATCGGGAACACAGGAGTCACAGGAGGCGCCCACAGCCATAGGATGCATGGGAGCTGGCCTGACCCACAGCAGGGTGGAGGGAACTCAGTTTGTAGGGGGACATCTCATCACTGGCTCCCAAACGCTGGATACCAAGTCAGCGCCTACTGCCCACCCAAGGGTCCCGGAGCTTCCTGGCATGAGTGCTACTCTCAGGGAGACTGGGGCAAGGCAAAGCCCTTCTCTGGGCTGGTTTTCCCACCTGTGAAATTGGGTGTGAGGATGTCTAAGGGAGTCCCCGTTCCAGTCTGAAGTTCTTAGGTCACGGTCGGGAAGACTTGGTCTGCAAGGATGCACTGGCTTGGTATCATTGAGCCACGTGAGTAAAATCATCCTAGTGACCACCCCTGGGGATCTGCTGATGTTGACTGACAGGTAAATGTTGAAAGTTCAGAGCAACTGATTGGAGGCAAACAGTGGTGTGTCAGCAAGTTACCTTTCATGGGGGAGTTTCAGAAGAGATGATGTAATTCCTTCAATAAGCAACCCGGGACTGATGTTCTCCAGGTACTGTTGGGAGAGAAGACGGGAGGTTCAGAGGGAGGGAGGGTAGGGTGGGGCCCTGAATAGGACTTGACCACTGAATTAATTAGGGAAGCTGAAATTAAGAAAGGAGGTGATGTCGGGTCAGGTCTTAAGAGCAGTTTACACCAAAAGGGTGGGGGTGCTGCAGAGAAAGCATCATTTCGAGTTTCTGACTCTTGGACCTTTGGAGCCAGGAGAACATCCCAGGTAGATCTTGAGTCAGATTTCAGAAGAGAGAGGTGAGGAAGTGAAGGGAACACAAGGCAGGGGGCTTCCCGTTTGGCTGCAGCATGAAGAATCTGACAGGCAGTCTGAGGTGGTGGGTGGGCTGGGGAGCCACGTGGGATCCCAAAGGCCGGGCTGTGAGGTTTAGGCTCTGGTCTGGAGGACACATATGGGAGTGTTTGGTCCATTCTGGCTGCCATAATAAAATACCGTATGCCAGAGCTTCCGTGGTGGTCGAGGGTTTAAGAATCCACCTTGCAATGCAAGGGACACTGGTTCAATCCCTGGTCCCGGAAGATCCTACATGTTGCCGGGCAACTGAGCCTGCGAGCCGCAACTATCAAGACTGCACTCTAGAACCGTGAGTCTCAGTTACTGAAGCCTGAGCACCTAGAGTCCGAGCTCCCCAACAGGAGAAAGCACGGCAATGAGGAGCCCGCACACCGCAACTAGAGAAAGCAGCCACGAAGATCCAGCGCAGCCATAAATAAGTAAATCTCTAAAAATACCATATGCTGCGTGGCTTAAACAGCAGATGTTTCTCTCCTGATTCTAGAGGCTGGACGTCAACGATGAAGAGACTGGCAGGTTTGGTCTGGTGAGAGCCCACTTCCTGGTTCAGGGGGCGGAAGGGGTGATGGAGCCCCTTGAGGTCCCTTTATAAGGACACTAACCCGATCCATGAGGGCTCTACCCTCACCCAATCACCTCCCAGAGGCCCTACTTCCAACACCATTGTACTGGAGTGAGGATTTCAACACAGGATTGCGGGGGGACAGGAACACTCAGTCCATCACAGGGAGCCCCTCACATCCACTCCCCTCTGCTTTCGTTCTCTCCCCACAACATCTGCTTTCCAAAGAGATCTGAAGCATCTCATTAATCTCCCTGTACTGTGGGAGATCCCATGTAATGGGATCCCATGTCATGTGGGCACATGTTAGGCCAATGATTCTTAAGTCTGCAGAGGAAGGTTTTTTATGATTGAGTGTGGATCCACGCCCAGAGCTTCAGACCCAGCAGGCCTGGGGTGGCCAGGCCTTGGAGTCTGTATTTATGACAAGCTCCCCAGTGATGTTGATGCTGGTGGTCCCAGGACCATATTTTGGGAACTTCTGCTTTGGAGGAATGACAAATCCCAAATGCCTAAGCTGCGCTCTGCTCCACGTGGAACACCAATCCCCCTGCCTGGACTCCAGTTCCCATCTGTACAATGGGGCAAGCATGATGGGGTCGTGGCATTCTGGGAGGGCCATCCCCACCCCATATGACCTCACCAGAGGTTCTGGACATAACACCCTGTTAGGGGCCCAGGGCACGGTCCTCTGGCTTTGCCCACTGGGGCTTTGTGAAGAGCTGTTGTCCTGTACCCTGCCATCTGCCTGCTGTGCACACGTTATGCATGTGTTCGTAGGTCGAGTTCAGATGTTTGATACACTCCCTGGGGAAGAGGGCCATCAGAACAGAGGCCTGGTGTGACAGTGACCTGGTCACTACTCAGTTTGCAGCAGGCATCTGAGTCTTCTGGAAACTCCCAGCCTCCACTGGGCGGAGCTTTGTCATGAAATTGACAACTAGGCCCTGCATTTAAGGACCCTGTGCTCCCAGGCTGCTGACATGTACTAGAGCATGGGAGTTTATCCTTGCTGGGTTTATTTGTCAAAAAAAAAGTCTCTCTTTTGAGAAAGCTCTCTCAGCCATGGCCCTGAACCTTCAAATCACTTTCTTCCTGGATTCCAAATTAGCTGGAGAAAGGCCTTCAAGAGAATTTGGAGGAAAAAAGCAGTGGTTTTAGGTACCTTATGAAATGTCATTTCATCTGACTTCACATCCAGTCCCTGAGACCCCAAGATACCAGGAGCCCAAGGGCTTGGACATTTTCCAAAAACGAGAGCTCTTTGTACCTGACATCAAATTCCAGCTTTAATTTTCTTTAAGTGTGAGAGCATTCTTTCTACAGACCATTCAGGAAGAGGTGGACTATTAGCTAATGGCTGGAGCTGAGAAAATTGGCTATTTGGCAGAAAGATCAAGTTATGTCTTTTTTCCCACCAGATATTATAGTATGTTCCAATTCCTTTGAGAGGTGGTTTTCCGATGACAATACTCATTAAAACCACCTATGACACTTGCTGCTGGTGCTGCTGCTGCTAAGTCACTTCAGTCATGTCCGACTCTGTGCGACCCCATAGACGGCAGCCTACCAGGCTCCCCTGTCGCTGGGATCCTCCAGGCAAGAACACTGGAGTGTCTTGCCATTGCCACTTTCATGAAAGTGAAAAGTGAAAGTGAAGTTGCTCAGTCATGTCCGACTCATAGCAGTCCCATGGACTGCAGCCTTCCAGTCTCCTCCATCCATGGGATTTTCTAGGCAAGAGTACTAGAGTGGCTTGCCATTGTCTTCTCCGATGACACTTGCTAAACAAGGCTTATTCTCAGAAATTATGGATTCTGGCATGAGGCCCCCAAAATCTGTTATTTTAACAATCATCCCTGATTATTCCAGTGCAGACTGGTCTCCAATCACAGGGGATGAAACACTTGAGTGCATCAACGTCAAAAAGAAGAAAACCTGCTCCACATCTACCTTTAGTCCAGAAGAATTTCGAAAGCATCAAAGCAACCAGAAGTGATACCTGAAAATAGTTCAACCACATAAGAATGAAAGCTGCATCTAACCTCAGAACACAGCAAAATGTCTAAAGAAAATAAAATGAGGCGGGAGGGGGGGATCAAAGAAATGCTGAGAAATTTGAAAAAGGATCAATGTTTTAGATATTTAAAGACCTCGAGTAAAAAGAATGACATCAATTGTTCCCAAAATAGACAAAAAATAAATCACAAAATAAAAATGGCCTACAAATATGAAAGATATTTCTCTTCACTAAAAATAAAATTGCACATTATAACTTCTTTTTTCAAAGGGTCTTTGTGAATGTGGTTAAGTAAAGATTTATTTATTTTTGGCTGTGCTGAGTCTTCATTGCTGCTCGAGGCTTTTTCTAGTTGTGGCAGTAGGGGCTACTCTCTAGTTTCAGTGTGAGGGCTTCTCACTGTGGTGGCTTCTCTCCTGGAGGAGCACAGGCTCTAGGGCATGCAGTTTCAGGAGCTGTGGCACACGGGCTTAGTAACTCTGTGGCATGTGGAATCTTCCCAGGCCAGGGATCTATCCTGTATCCCCTGTATTGGCAGGTAGATTCTTAACCACTTGACCACCAGGGATGTCCACACCTTATAACTTCTGCCCATCAAAAAAATATTAGCTACTACACTAATGCATGTAAGATAGACTGTCCAACACTGCAATGCTGTTTGTATAAACTCTCTGGAAAACGATCTGAAAAGGGGTCTTATGAGGCTTACAAAATATTTCAGTCCTTTGGTTCAGCAATTCTAAGTCAAAAAATTAAGTGAATGAAACTATTTGGTTCAAAATGACAAAGTCCAACTCAACTTGGCTTAAGCCAAAGAGAGAGTGTATTGGCTTATAAAACAAGAAGTCCAGGAATTCTCAAGCTTCAGGAATAGCTTGATCAGGGGCCCAGTGGCCACAGAATCCAGTCTGTCTGTGGGCTCTGCTCTCCTCCATCTTGGCTTCTTTCTCAGGCTCCGCATAAACAAAACAGCTGCCAACAGCCTCAGGCATGCATCCTTTAAAGTTGAAGTCAGAGGGAAAGAGAGAGTGTCTCCTCCCAGTAACCCCCTGGCAAGTCCCAGGCTTTACTGTGATTGGATCACCTTGGGTCAGGTGTCACTCTTTAAACAAACCCCTGATTGGCCAAGCCTAGGCTTCCTCTCCATTCTGCATGAACCTCTATGACTAGGGGAGATTCCATGCTCTGATTTCCAGGCCTTGGTCAAATTTTTGAGCTTTGGTGAAGTAGGGTATCTTCCATGGCTAGAGACCAACCATATGACCAACCTGGTACAAACAGTGTCTGTACCAATATGTCCACCACATTGCTACTTATAGCAGCCAAACTGGATACAACCTCAATATCTCAGAGGGAGAGTTCAACCAGTCATCAAAACTTTATGACTTTATAATTCTTCAGCCATTACATTCCATGTTCTCAAAAATATTTAATACAAGGAAAATTATCTATAGGGTATAAAGCTAAGTGAAAAAAGAAAAAGTTGAATATAAGCCCAACGCTAGAGAAGAAATGGCAACCCACTCCAGTCTTCTTGCCTGGGAAATTCCATAGACAGAGGAGCCTGGCAGGTTACAGTCCATGGGTTCATTAAAGTGTCGGACATGACAGCGACTAAACAACAAAACACTATGTAATCAAAATTATATATGTAAAAGAGGGAAATAGACTAAAGGGCGAAAGCAGTGCTTTCACACAGGAGGATCCTGACCCTGGGGAGGGGTGGGAAATGTTAGACCCACAGGTGCAGGAGATTGAATAAGTGCCCCACCCCCCACCCCATGGGGGCATCTATATACACAGTCTTGCCAAAGGCTCAGTATTCATCTCTACCGCTTGACTTTGGGTTGGCCATGTGACTTGTTCTGGCCAATGGGATGTTAGTGGATTATGACACAAGCAGAGGCTTAAAACTTATGGTGCGGTGGGGCTTATGTGCCTGTGGGAGCCCCCTGCTTGCAGAGAGATGAAAGCCACATGGAGCCCACATAGACCAACCTGCAACTTGGATTCCCTGATACCATTCACTCCTCACTGAACCCACTGACCTGAGTACGAAATAAATGCTTATAATTGTAAGCCAGTGAAGTGGGAGTTTGTTTGTTACACAGTATCACAGCAGTAGCTGTCAGATACACCTGCACACTTCTTCAAATTCCATGCTGTCTTAATCCAAGAATCACCAGCACATGGGAGCCAGTCCACCTGCTGGGCAAGAATTGGGTCCCTGAGGACCACTGAACTGTCAAAAAGGAGTTAGAAACTGTTCTGCCATGTTAAAAATGGTGAACCGAAGCTTCTAATTTTTCATTTTTTTCTTTATACTTTTGTATATTTTCCAAAGTTTCTGCAATAAGCATGGTTAACTTTTATAATTGGGGGAGTGGACTTTATTCAAAAATTGATTAAATTAATTGGAAACCAACTCTTCTCGGCATTTCACTGATCCTAACCTTTGATATCTCTAAGAACAAAGTAGATTGTCAGGTGGTTCAACCACAGGACTCTCATCAAGTCTCTGAAGACAGGGTTCTTGGCCCCTGAATACTGCTTTCTCCAAGTTCAGCAATTCTGCTTTCTGGAATGTGGCTCCATTCTCTGAATGGTCTCGATCTAACCTTAAAAATCTGGTGTCCCAATCTGAGTTCCATTCTTCAGGTAAGGACGTTGACCAGATGGGGTAACAGGACAATTGTGGAGGAGTCTTCCTCGCCATCAGTTCAGTTCAGTTCAGTCGCTCAGTCGTGTCCGACTCTCTGGGACCCCATGAATCACAGCACGCCAGGCCTCCCTGTCCATCACCAACTCTCGGAGTTCACTCAAACTCATGTCCATTGAGTCGGTGATGCCATCCAGCCATCTCATTCTCTGTTGTCCCCTTCTCCTCCCGCCCCCAACCTTTCCCAGCATCAGAGTCTTTTCCAGTGAGTCAACTCGTCGCATGAGGTGGCCAAAGTATTGGAGTTTCAGCTTTAGCATCAGTCCTTCCAATGAATACCCAGGATTGATCTCCTTTAGAATGGATTGGTTGGATCTGCTTGCAGTCCAAGGGACTCTAAAGAGTCTTCTCCAACACCACAGTTCAAAGGCTCTGGGCATTTCTGCCTTCACTCCCAGCTCATCACCCTGGGGATTCAGGCTCTGCCCAGCCCTGCTCTTGGCCCAGGAATGGCCGGGCTACTTCGAGGCTTGTACTCAAGATGATAAGCGCCGGCAGACTACGGGAACATCTAAAATGTCTTCAGAACCTATTGTACAGCACAGGGGACTCTACTCAGTGGTCAGTGGCGACCTAAACGGGAAGGAAATCCACAAAAGAGAGGCTGTATGTATACATACAGCTGATTCACTTGGCCGTACAGCAGAAACCAACACAGCATTGTAAAGCAACTATACTCCAATATCAATTTTTTAAAAAAATCTCAAACGTCTTCAGACCCAAGCCCACCTGGTACCAGGATGTCCCTGTATCTTACTAGGCATCTTCAGAGGCTGCTGCACTATTTCTGTGCCCTTTGGTGCCAAAGCTCGCTTGTCCTGGCTGCCAGCTGCCAGGATGCCCAGCCACAGGTCCCCAAGCTGCTCTCCAGCCCTGTGCAAGGGGAGATGTGAGTCCCAGAGTGGCATCTCCCTCACCCTTAAATCTCTGTGCCTAGTCGGGTCACACAGAGCAGGTGTTCCGTGTTGGACAAGCAGGGATGTGTGAGTAAATCTAGAGAGCTAGGCTTCCTGCTGGCTCTCCATGTGGTCAGAACTTCCTGGTGTGGTACCAAGATGCTGCTTGCAGACCACTGGGTCCTCCCCACAATCCGTGAGCTAGAAAGCGGCAGTTTCCTAACTCCACTCTACAGAAGGGGCAGCCGCCGCTCGGTGCAGTTATGTGGCTTGTCCAAGGTCACACAGCCGCCCAGTGGTTGAGCTGGGACATTAACTCAAGTCCACTGGGCTCCAGATGGAACAATATAACTGGAAACGTTGGCAGCAAAAACAAGTACAAGCGCTAACACGCATTGGTCGCTGCTGTGTGCCATCCACTTTGCTAAGCTCATCATTGCTCATGCAGCCTTCATACTCACCCTGTGAAAATGACTATCCTGTTTTGCAGATGAGGAAATGGAGGTTCAGAGAGGTTGAAGGCTTGCCTGAGGTCACACAGCCCAGGGGCAGGCCTCACATCTGTCTCCTTCCAGAGTTGGTGGGACGGGTGGGTGTTATGTTATGAAGGTGTGAATCATGACCTAGAGGGCAGGAGCCAACGGCTCAAGTTCAGATCTGGGTGAAATGAAGTTCCCAGGTGGAATCAAGGGAGTGTGCTACTATAGATCCCTACTACTCAAAGTGTGGTCCAGGGACCTGCGTCCCGGGAGTCACCTGGGAGCTTGTGAGAAAGGCAGAGAATCTGCATTTTAACAAGATCCTCTCAGGATCCACCTGCACGGCCAAGCACTGGTCGAATTTGCTCTGAGGCAAGGTTGCACTCCCCTCCGGTGGAGGCGGGATCTGGGAGGGGCGTCTGCGAACTGGGAGGAGCCTTGTCTCTAGCCAGCCAATCAGCCACCTGGGCTCCCACTGCGGTCCTGGGCTTCGAGGGAGGCTCCTTCTGCCCGACTCCTTTTCCCTGCCCCTCTCCTCCTACCCCTTCCAGCCTCACCTCCTCCACGAAGCCTCCCCAGCTGCCCCCGCCCCACAGCCCACCTCTGGGTTGCTATCCCCTTGTATAAGGTTCTCAAGAGTACCTGCCTCCTTAAAGGTATCATTAATTGTTTGAATGTATATCTTCCCCAGCTGAAGGAGATGTTCTCAGAAGAAAAGTCATGTCTTAACTACATATTCTAGCACCCAGTGTGGAGCCTAGCACGGAACAGGTGTCAGGAAAAAAGTTTTGAACGAATGCATTCTTATACCCACTGAGCGAGTGAACGAACAAACGAAAGAAAGTCTTAAGCAAAGGAGTGAATCTCTAAGAGAAAACAAGTTTAAGGCCTGCGTAGGACCCAGGGGGAGGGATATTTTGGAAGGCGGAGGGATCTTGTCTACCACTTGGCCATCAGGGTCATCCATGTCCCATACATGGGTGCTGATGGATACCTGGGGCCATGCCACCATCCAGGGTGAGCTGTCTCCTCACCAGCCACCCAGGGTGAGACTGCTAAACCAGCAAGGATTCATGAGTCCTCCAAGGGAATTCTCAGGGGAAATCTCCCTCTCTCCTCCCTCCACAATATCATAGATCTTAGGAAATTCTGTACCCCATCACCCTGGGCTGTTCCAAGGGATGAGGGAGGAGGGGGTCTCAGGACAGCCAGTACCCCCACTCAAGACAGTGACAGTACCTACCTCTTTGGAGCCAGCAGAGACTTGCTCTGGAGTGAGTGAAGCCACACTGGCCCACAGAGCCCTTTCAGTCCTCTCTGGGCTTTAACATATGGAGTTGGGATGGATGAAATGGAAAGGGAATAAATAAACATGATGGGCCTTGTGTGTGTATGTGTATTTGTTTGTTAATAGTTTATTCACAATGGCTGGATAGATTATCACCAGCTCTATGGGATGGATTTGGGAAGTTCTTTTAAAAGATTTGTTTTAAAAACCCTTTTATTTTGAGACATTACAGACATTTCTTATAACATTTAGTTGTAAGAAATAATACAAAAATATGTGCATACCATTCACTCAGCTTCCACCAATGGTAACTGTCTTACATAACTGGAGCACAGTGTAACAACCAGGAAACAGTCTTTGAGACAGCCCATTGAACTTATTCAGATTTTACCCAGGTTTGCAGGCCTTCACTGTATGTATATGTGCATGTAATCAGTTTCATGCAGTTTATCACACATGTAGATTCTTGTGGCCATCACCACAGTCAGGATACAGAAGAATCCCATCAAAAGAATTCTTCCAGCTACCCTTTTATAGCCACAATCAAAAGCTCTTCCCCACCCCACTCAATACCACAACATTTAGCAACCACTGCCATGTTTTTTATCTTTAATTTTGCCATTTCAAGAATGCTATACAGGTGAAAATTTACAGCATATAACCTGTTTGATATTGACTTTTTTTCACTCATAATTTTTGTTTTCACGCAATTCCCTTGAGAGTCAAGTGAGTTGTTTTGTGCGTCAATAGTTTGTTTCTTTGTACTGCTGAGTAATATTCCGTGATATGGATGTACTGCAATTTGTTGAACCATTCACCTGCTGTAGGCTTCCCTTGTGGCTCAACTGTTAAAGAAGCTGTCTCTATGCAGGAGACCTACTAGGTTTGATCCCTTGGTTGGGAAGATCCCCTGGTTAAGGGAAAGACTACCCACTCCAGTATTCTGGCCTGGAGAATTCCATGGACTGTATAGTCCAGTTCAGTTCAGTTCAGTTGCTCAGTCGTGTCTGACTCTTTGTGACCCCGTGGACTGCAGCACGCCAGGCCTCCCTGTCTATCACTTACTCCTGGAGTTTACTCAAACTCATGTCCATTGAGTCAGTGATGCCATCCAACCATCTCATCCTCTGTCATCCCCTTCTTCTCCCGCCTTCAATCTTTCCCAGCATCAGGGTCTTTTCAAACAAGTCAGCTCTTCGCATCAGGTGGCCGAAGTATTGGAGTTTCAGCTTCAGCATCAGTCCTTCCTGAATATTCAGGACTGATCTCCTTTAGGATGGACTGGTTTGATTTCCTTGCAGTCCAAGCGACTCTTGAGTCTTCGGAGCTCAGCTTTCTTTATAGTCCAAATCTCACATCCATACATGACTACTGGAAAAACCATATCTTTGACTAGATGGACCTTTGTGGGCAAAGTAATGTCTCTGTTTTTTAATATGTATAGTCCGTGGGATCACAAAGAGTCGGACACGACTGAGCGACTTTCACTTTCACGTTTCTGTGAACAAAAGTTTTTCATTTCTCTGATGTAATGTTCAAGAGTACAGTTGCTGGGTTGTTTGATAAATAATATTTTAGTTTTGTAAGAGACCATAGTACTCCTCCAGAGTGGCTGTACCATTTTACATTCCCATCAGCAGTAAGTGAGTGGCCCCATTTCTCTATATCCTCATATTTAGCAGAGCCATTCTTTTTAATGTTGTTCTAATTAACAGGCACATCATGGTATCGCACTGTGATTTTAATTTGCATACCCCACTAGTTAATGCTGTGGAAAATCCATTTGTATACTTATTTTCCACCTTAGACCCTCTTCAGTAAAATGTCTATTTATGTCTTCTTGCTCATTTATGGGAAATTTTGATTAAAAATAAGATCTCATGATATCTATTGGGAACTTTCAAATTTTCTTTCTTCTTTTGCTTTCATACCAAATAGTGTAGCTGCTGCTGCTGCTGCTGCTAAGTCACTTCAGTAGTGTCCGACTCTGTGTGACCCCAGAGACGGAAGCCCACCAGGCTCCCCTGTCCCTGGGACTCTCCAGGCAAGAACACTGGAGTGGGTTGCCATTTCCTTCTCCAATGTGTGAAAGTGAAAAGTGAAAGTGAAGTCGCTCAGTCGTGTCCGACCCTTAGCAACCCCACGGACTGTAGCCTACCAGGCTCCTCCATCCATGGGATTTTCTAGGCAAGAGTACTGGAGTGGCTTGCCATAGTGTAGCACATCATACTAAAAGATTTCAAAAAGTTGATCTAAAAACAGAGTTAATCTAAGACCTTTATACAGTTTGGATTTTACTATCAATGCTTGCATAAGATGTGGTGGGGAGAGTGGGTATACCTACAGTTAATTATTTCTAGAATGATTCACTTCATTTTTCTGTTTCCTGTGATCTCATAGAAGAAATTATTCTAGGCAAAGTGATGCCACTTAGGAAATGAACAAATTTTAACCCTCCTTCAGCAAGTGGCAAAAAGGTTAGAATTGGGAGAGCTGGAAAGCCAGTCTGAGAGGAACCACTGCTTGAAGTCTGGGAGTGACAGGTCTTTCGAGGGCAACTGAAAGTGATACCTGGGCTCAGAGAGGTACAGTCACTCACTCAAGGTCACACAGCAATCTGACGGCAGAGCCGAAGTCTGGCTGCCATCAAAGTCAGAGCACTTTTCATGCTCAAAGTCAAGAACTCTGCCCCGCTTCCCACCCAAATATCTCCAGGGGCGGAGAAGAGTTTACTTAGGCTTTCAGGGGTCTGGTATTTGGACCTGAGGGAAACCAAATATCTTCACACTTTTGCATTTTCATATGAAATTTTTATGTGAGTGAATTTGCTTTCTACTTTGTAATACTTTGTTTTATACATACATACATATATATATATATAATGTTTTCTTCCCTGTAAAAATCTTTGAAGCTGTTCCGTGTTTATCTGCTCTTCAAGCTCTGTCTGGCGGAACTCAGGGACCCCTGGGACCTGGACCAGGGAAGTCGGCACTCTCCCCACACCATTGTCTGTAAACACAGCCTCGAGTTTCAAGAAGCTTTTACCAGCCCCCTCCAAGGCCAGGCTTTTCTGAGCTTTGCTCTCCAGGGACCTAGAGAGTTTCCAGGATCACAGAGCCCTGAACGCCTCCATTTTTCGTGTCCTGGGGGATTCACTCGGGCCCTGAGCTCTGCTCGGTCTAATGCAGGCTGCACTGCCGGGGCATCAGCTTCGACCCCCGCTCTCCTGCCACCCACATCTAGTCACTATGGGTCCTGTCCATGTCACCCCCTGTCCCTGTATGTGGTCCACTCTTTCCTGGCCCTCTCGTCTCTGACATTCAAGTCTTCTGCTTCCACTGCTGCCCTCTTGAACCCCTTTCACCTCATAGCAGCCAGACCAATCTCTCAAAAGAGCATATCTGATTGTGTCCACTCTCCCTCCTGTCCCTTCTATGGCTCCCTATTGCCCTGAAGACAAACCCCTTCCCGAGGCCTCAAGGCCTACACATGATCTGGTCCGGACCTCCATCTCCAAGCTGACCTTTCCACTCTCCTCACTCCAGCCTGACGGGCCCCCTCCCAGATGGTCACCTATGCTGTTCCCTCTGCCACTAGTGCTTTGTCCCTTGGTCTTGTGCCTACTCGTTCATTCAGGGCAGCTTTCTGGAGCACCTACTATGTGCCAGGCACTGTGCCACGCACTTGCTCTGCTATGTGACCCAGTCCTCACCCTCTCAGAGCTTCCTCAAGGCAGAGACACATGAGCAGTCATGCTGCTGCTGCTAAGTCACTTCAGTCATGTCTGACCCTGTGCGACCCCATAGACAGCAGCCTACCAGGCTCCTCTATCCCTGGTATTCTCCAGGCAAGAATACTGGAGTGGGCTGCCATTTCCTTCTCCAATGCATGCATGCATGCCAAGTCGCTTCAGTCGTGTCTGACTCTGTGCGACCCTATGGACAGCAGCCCACCAGGCTCCTCTGTCCACGGGATTCTCTAGGCAAGAATATTGGAGTGGGCTGCCATTTCCTTCTCCAAGAGCAGTCATGGATAAGTACTAGAATAGGAAACCACAAAGTACTAAGAAAGAGACTAACAAGGGGATAGGGAAGAGAAGGATAAATGAACCCTCTTCCAACTCAGCCTTCAGATCTCAGTCAAAAGCCACCTCCTCTAAGAAACCTTGCCTCTCGCAGACCAGGCCAGGGCCGCAGCTACTGCTCCCACAGCACCCTGTTCTCTTCCTTCCCAGCACTTGCATAGTTTGCTGTTAGACTTTGATTTGTGTGACTAAAGTAGAAGCAAGGGATGGTGGCTATGGAACATCTACTCTGCCTCCAGTGGGGTCTTCAGGAAGAACCTCCAGGGCCGAGTTCATCCACACAATTACCCAAAGATATGAGTATCTTTAACCCCACTTCCTAGAGGAGCTGATTGAGGCTGAGAGCAAGAGAGACTGTATTAGTCATCTCATGCTGCATAACAAATCACCCTGAAATGCAGCTTAAAGCAATGGATGTTTTCAGTTTCAGTTCAGTCGCTCAGTCGTGTCCAACTCTTTGCGACCTCATGGTCTCATGCAGCATGCCACGCTTCCCTGTCCATCACCAACTCCCGGAGGTTGCTCAAACTCATGTCCATTCAAGTCATGATGCCATCCAACCATCTCATCCTCTGTTGTCCCCTTCTCCTCCTGCCTTCAATCTTTCCCAGCATCAGGGTCTTTTCCAGTGAGTCAGTTCTTCGCATCAGGTGGCCAAAGTATTGGAGTTTCAACATCCATCCTTCCAATGAACTTTCAGGACTGATTTCCTTTAGGATGGACTGGTTGGATCTTCTTGCAGTCCAAGGGACTCTCAAGAGTCTCCTCTAACACCACAGTTCTAAAGCATCAGTTCTTCGGCACTCAGCTTTCTTTATAGTCCAACTCTCACATACATGACTACTGGAAAAACCATAGCTTTGACTAGATGGACCTTTGTTGGCATATTAAAAAGTCTGCTTTTTAATATGCTGTCTAGGTTGGACTCACTGGAAAAGACTCTGATGCTGGGAGGGGTTGGGGGCAGGAGGAGACGGGGACGACAGAGAATGAGATGGCTGGATGGCATCACCGACTCGATGGACATGAGTTTGAGTGAACTCCGGGAGTTGGTGATGGACAGGGGGGCCTGGCGTGCTGTGATTCATGGGGTCGCAAAGAGTCGGACACGACTGAGTGACTGAACTGACTGACTGACTGAGGTTGGTCATAGCTTTTCTTTTTGGATGTTTACTACCTCATTATTCCTGTGGGTTGGGGATCTGGGCATGGCTTAGCTGGGTCCTCTGGCTCAGCATCTCTCCACAAGGCTTCAAAAAGGTGTCAGCCAGGGCTATGGTTTCATCTGAAGGCTCAACCAGAGGAGAATCGGTTTCCAAGCTCACTCACATGGCTGTTGGCAGATGAAGTTCCTCATAGCCTGTTGAACTGAGGCCTTCAGTTTTTCATTGGCTGTTTGCTGAAGGTCTCTCTCAGTTCCTTTCCCCATGAGCCTCCCCATAAGGCAGTTTATAACATGGCAAGTGAGAGAGAAGAGAGAGTGAGCCAGACAGAAGCTATGGTCTTTGGGTAACCTAGTCTCAGAAATGATAGTCCATTGCTCTTGTACCCTGTCACAAGCAAGTCATTAGGTACAGCCCATGCTCCCAGGGAGGAAATTACACAAGGGCATGAAGACAGGAGGTGGGGTTGTTGGGGCCCCTTAGAGGCTGCCCATCACAGAAGTCCTGTACCCGCCCCAGGTCTCATAGCCAGGACATGTTCCAGCCTCCTTCAGGACCCAGGCTCTCTGCCCCAGGGATGTGAGGGTGGGGTGGGACAGGCAGCTCCTGCCAAGCCCAGGACCACCTCCCCACCCGCTAGTGGCCTTGGCTTTCTGCCAGTCACACCCACTCCTTTCTCCTACCATGGAAACTGGGCGTGTTCCCTGCTCAGCTCATAAGGCTGTGTGAGATAAAAGCCTTTGCCATCCAAACTGAAGAAACATTAGCTTTCAAAACCCAGGCCTGGGAGGAACCCGCAAATGAGCATTTGGCTGGAAAACTGGCCTATCTACTAGCCTCCTAAGGCTGTGGGTGATGTTTAAACTGAAAAGTGAGCTGTTATGTTGTATAACTGAGCCTTGTAAAGTTATTTCTCTAACAGATTTTCTTGCCTCTCATTTGAAAAGCCTGAGCAGCCTTGTGGGTACAAGAAACACCACATTTTTTTTTGTTTTTTTTCCTCCTAAAATTAACTGAGTGTCCCATCTCCTGGACTGGTGGAAAATGAAACCTGTCTCCCTCCCACCCTCCCCCAACCCTGTAGACATTGTGGTTAGGGCAATAGATTCAGGGCTGAGAGCCAGAAATCACCCCCCACTATCACCAGAGAGGGAGCTGGGTGAGGCCAGCGACGGTGCACAAATGTGCGCGGTCAGTGCCCGGCACACAGTAGGTGCACAATAAATCGTTGTTGAATGTTGAGTGAGCAGTCTTTCGTTTGGTGGTCACAGTCTTTGCCCAAACATACAAGGTGTCTTGAAGAGAGGGACAAAAGGAGTCTTGGCCAGCCAGGCCAGGGTCCGGCATTTCCCCAGGCACACAGGACTTTCCTCTCAGGGAAGAGTGCTTGGCTTCCCCTTGCTCTGGGACACCTAATTCCACCACTTCCCCAATTCCAGAAAGTTCTCTCTTTTCAATCAGGTGCTACTCCCCATACCCTAATTCCCCCAAGTCCCATTGTTCTTTCTGGAAAGAGCTTTTCTTAACAACAAAGTCCTCTTTTTCAGCCTCACCCCTCAGAGTGGGAGCCAGGGAAACCCACTGACCCCAGGGCTGGCCCACAGCGCTTTTCCCCGAGGGTGGGGGAGGGGAGGAGGGATCCGATTCTTTCTGATCTTCCCCAGCGGCGTCACAGCATGCATGTTTGTATCTCAGATTTTCCAGCTCAAAGTTGCAGGCTCTAATGCGAGGGGTGGGGGGCAGGGAGCAGCCAGGAGGATGGTGCTGACATCCTGCAAGGAAACCCGGGAGGGCCCTTTGGTCTTTCTGCAGAGCACCCTGCCTGCAGCTCGCAGAGCAGAGAAGGTTAAGTGCATGAAACAGCACGACAACAACACACACGAGAAAGTGGGTCTGCACTCAAACAGCTCCTGCCGACAGGGGTGTGGCCACCTGAGAACTCTCCACCACAGCCTCGGGAAAATGACTTGGGAGAGGCAGACGACCCCTCTTTCTGGCAAAGACACAAACCTCCCTGAGGCTCCTTCCTACTACATGCAAATCCTTACCTGTCCCCTTTAGGCAAAGATGGAAAGCTCAGGCCCCAGTAAGCACCAGGCAAGGCCCACGTATATGGGGCACTTACTGGGTACCGAGTGCAGTGTCAGGTACTTTTCAGGATCATCTCATTTAGTTCTCCTGACTGCCCTTTGAGATGGGCATGGATACCCTCACTTTACAAATGAGGAAACAGAGAGGCATGCCTTCCACAAGGAGTGATGCTATGGCAGTCATGACAGAAATATACTTGACGCCATTGCTCACACTTGTAATTACACGTCCTCCTGTTCCTTCCAACTCATAGTTGGAAAGGACAGGGACATAGCAGGACAGAGACGATGTGGTGGGAATTCAGAGGAATTCATGACCAGCCTGGAATCTGAGAAAACTTCGTGGAGGAGCCAGAATTTGAAGGATGGGAGTGGGGATGGGGGACTGTGACAAATGGAGCCTGTGAAAAGGATGTTCCAGGAAGAGCAGAGGCTTAGAGGTGGGGAAAACGCGGAGGGTTCCGGGTACTTGAAGCCAGCCTCTTAAGCTCATGTATTGAGGATGTGGGGGAGTGAGGGAGAGAGGAGGTAAGGCAGAAGTGGAGCAGGTTCACTCCAGAAAGAACACAGGGCAGTCCCTAGAAGGACCGTTCACGATTTCAACTCAAACCCAGACTAAAAACTGGCTAGGGACTTCCCTGGTGGTCCAGTGGTTAAGACTCGACTCTCAATGCAGGGAGCCCAGATTTAACCCCTCATTGAAGAGTTGGCATGCCTCAACTAAAGATCCTGCAATGAAGATCAAAGAATAAGTAAGTAGATAGTTAAAAGACGAAAAGGAAGAAAGAAAACGGCTGAACTATTTGGAAGTATTTTTCCCCCTGCTTTTAACCAGATTTTGTTGTTGTTGTTCAGTTGCTAAGTCATGTCCAACTCTGCGACCCCATGGACTGCAGCACACCAGGCTTCCCTGTCCTTCATTATCTCCCAGAGCTTGCTCAAACTCATGTCCATTGAGTCGGTGATGCCATCCAACCATTTCATCCTCTGTTGTCCCCTTCTCTTCCTGCCCTCAATCTTTCCCAGCATCAGGGTCTTTTCAAATGAGTCAGCTCTTTCCATCAGGTGGCCAAAGTATTGGAGTTTCAGCTTCAACATCAGTCCTTCAGGGTTCATTTCCTTTAGGATCGACTGGTTTGATCTCCTTGCTGTCCAAGGGACTCTGAAGAAAGAAGTTTGATTACTTACAGACTAAAGAGATTACATTTTCTCTGCTCATTCAAGACCCAGTTGAGGAAAGCTTCCATTACACATAGTACTGAGATTCTGTGTAAGATTGTGTTTTTGTTTAAAAGCTTCACTATTAAAAATATTTTTTCATCTATTTTTAATGGCCTAAATTGTTCAACTCCTTCACCAAGTGAGGAGCCAGATGTCTAGAGAAGCCCTGGAAGTCACCTGAGGCTACACAGCCGTGAGAGGCAGGGTCTAGAGCCAGCCTGGGCCCAGGGCTGCCTGTGCTCCTTCCACAGGCCAGTGCCAGCTTGGTTTGGAGCTGTTGGGGTCTAGGGAGAGAAGGAGATCGGCCAAGGGCTCAGGGCTTATTATGACCCAGCACGAGGGCTCATTCTTAGAAGCCCGCCTACTGGAAGCCTCAAATGACTCTGATGTGGGCTTGACAAGGGTTAAACCTGAGACCAGGCCCCAGGCAGTGCCCTCACAGACCCTTCCCTGCTCTTCTCAGCAAAGTCTCCTCACCCACACCCCCAGGAGCCACACCTGGCTCAATCATTCCTCCACCAAGTGAAGCCCACCTAACACAGTCTCCACTGAGCACTGGATATGGAGTCAGAATCCGGTCTTCATCCCAGATGAGCATCTTCCTAGATGAGCCCTGCACTGAGACTGTCACCTCTCTGGCTTTTCCTTAGTTGTTAAAAAAAAAAAAAAACAGAGCAGAAGCTCTACATGCAAGAAAAGGCATGGGGGGTACACAGCCCCTGCAAGCACCTGCATTGCTCCTCAGAACAAATTCAAACCCAGCTCTGGAGTCCAGGATTGAATCATTCCGTGTGCTGGGTAAATTTGGGCAAGTAACTTAATTTCTCTATGCCTCATCTGTAAAACAGGGATAATAGAACCTACTGACATAGATTAGTTGTGAGGAAATTAAGATAATACAGGTTGAGAGTTTAGGATGGTGCTTGATACACAGTAAGTGCTCAATAAAAATTAGCTTTTACTGTTATTTCTCTTTGAGTCTTGATTGATCCCAAACTTCCCACCAAATAAGTGATATGCACTTGGAAGATGTAGATGCTGTCTGCTTGAGAGCCTAGCCTGGTACCAAGGGCAGAAGTGTAAAAGTGGGGTGGGGGAATTAATACACGATCCAGGACGTATTAATACTTATAAAAGGAGCACATACGATTCATTGGAACCCCTTCCTCCCACCCCCAAAGCACTGTCTTCCAGCAGTCAGGGACTAGTGAATGAATCTCTGAATGATACATATTCGTTCTGAATGATACATATTCGTCTGTTTGATGTTCAGCAATAATGAGCTTGTATACAGGGTGAGTCAACCAAGCCTGGTTCATGGTCTGTGCCTCATATATAGCCATACAATTCCAGAGGCACAGAATCAACGATCGTAGAAATTCAGTCATTCAACAAACATTAATTGGGTGGCCTGGCAACCTACTGATTCATAAGTTGGAAGTGGGTAAAACATTATTTAGAAGCTACACGTGCAGGCAGGTAACTTAATATTATTGAACACATGTTCCCTAAGCACCTGTCCTCTGATCTTGAGCAAACTATACTTATATGACCTTATTATGAATTAACGAGGGCCAACAAAGAATGCAGGAGACCTGGGTTCGATCCCTGGGTCAGGAAGATCCCCTGGAGAAGGGGATGGCAACCCATTCCAGTATTCTTGCCTGGAGAATCCCATGGACAGAGGAGCCTGGCGGGCTACAGTCCATAGGGTCACAAAGAGTCGGACACGACTGAAGTGACTTAGCACATAGCACAGCCGATCTTTCAGAAGACTTCAATTTGCAGTTTTGGTCAAAAGTCCTTCAGCCTTCACAAACGAAGACTTGTCTTTCTGGGTTGGGCTAACTCCTTTGCTAGTTAAGAGGTTTCTGTGTCTTTAAAAGGAGGCGGTACCCTGTCAAATGGACCCTAAAGCATAGGCTGAGGGTGCGTGAAGTCCCACCCACTTTCTGTGACGTCCTGTGGCCCAGCTTCTGATTGCTCGCTTCAGACGTCAATCGCGGGGCGTGTGTCTTGCTGGGACACAGTGGAGGTCTAACCTCTGGTTTGCGGAGCGGTCGGGTGTATTCTCCGCTCGTCCCCACGCCCTCGAGGCCCCCGCCGCCCGACCCAACGGCGGAGCCAGCCAGTGGCTCCCGCGGCGCCCTCCCGCACCGGATCGCTCCTCGCTGGGGCGGGACCTGGCCCGACGGCTCCGGTCACTATGGTCAGTGGTCTAGGTGGGAAGTCGGGAAGGAGGGGTGGGAAGGGGGCGCGGTAGGCGGGGTCGCCCCCGGGCGCATGTGCACTCGCGGGACGGGAGATCGGGCGCGAGGCTCAGTCCCAGTGTCAAATCCGCCGCGTTCGGCCCCCCCAGGAATACCGGGGGGTCCCGGTCCTTTCTTGGAAGGCTCCCGTGGACGGTCTAGCGACGGGGACCCAACCCAGCGCCCAGGATCCCCGCCCCCGGCGCGTTCGTCCCTGGTGTCCCATGTGCCGCTCCGACTGTGGGGACAGGGGGGCTCCAGGGCTAAGGGTCTCGTCCTTTTCGTTACTAGCCCCCCAGTTAGCAGCTCCTGGCCGCACCCACCCGAGGGCTCATCCATTAGAGACCTCCCCACTCCCAAGCCCCACGAGTGGACCTGGGGTTGCCACGGGTGGCCCGATATCCTCTCCGTCCTGCTTGTCAACAGAAGGTCTTTGCAGTTAGGACCCACGTGGAGAGACTGTCTCAAGTTATGAGGCACGTGAATTAGGGGCCAGAAACGGCCGCGGAGACCCTCTGAGCCAGGCCAAACTCAGGGTTTGGGCAGCCGGGGACCCTGAGGCCCAGACAGGGAGCGGCTGGGACTGATCATGGTGGACTTGGATTCCCAGTCCAGTGCTCTTTGTATTACTTTTTTGTGTGTGTGTGTGTGTGTTAGTTGCTCAGTTGTGTCTGACTCCTTGCAACCCCATGGACTGCAGCACGCCAAGCTCCTCTGTTCATGGAATTCTCCCAGCAAGAATACTGGAGCGGGTTGCCATTCCCTTCTCCAGGGGATCTTCCCTACCCAGGGATCGAATTTGGGTCTCCAGCATTGCAGGCAGATTCTTTGCCATCTGAGCCACCAGGAATTATTCCTATTTTATCACTACATCAGTCCGTCTTGGGGGTGAGGGGAGACAGGGGCACAGGCAGTCTGCAGGGGACTAGGTGTGATGAATGCCTAGAACCGATCAACTCTGACCCCCCTGCTCCAGGGAGCCTGGAGAGTATAAGGACCACTGGCTTGGCTTGTGGTCACAGCCCTGAGGGGTGATCTCACCTCCACCCCCTGGAAACCCAAGAGGCCTTGGTTGGTCCTTCCCCTTCCCAGCGCTATTTTGCACATCTGTATAATGGGCTGCTGTGATGCGCATGTAGCACTTGGTTCAGATAATTGGCCACGGCTTTCCCTCTGACAACAGAATCCTGGAAATGGGTGTGCACAGGGGCCTGGTTCTTAGTGCTCAGCCTCCTCCCTCCTAGGTCTGAGTAAGGAAATGGGTCACTGACCACTGTGGGCTGCCGCTGGCCTGGGGCATGGGTCAAAGCCTGGTCATGATCTGACACGTTCTGAGTGTGGCGTGGGTGGCCCGGTCATCTGAGCCAGCCTGTCCTGGACAAACCAGCTGGGTGTGGCTGAGGGCTTCTGGAGCACCTGGAAACACCCACTTCCTGTTTCCAGGCAGGGCCTAAGGGTTTACCTGGTTCTGCTGCTCCTGGAAGGGCACCGAGGTGTTTCTGCATCACCCACAAGGGAGTGGCCAGGGCTGGGGTAATAATGAGTTTAGCCACCCTGGAGCCGAGGCTGGCTTGCCTTCCAGTCTCCACTGGTTAGCTGAGAGCATGGTGGGGCAGTGGGGCTGGGGCCTGATCTTCTGGCCTTCATGGTGCACAGTGAGGCCTCTGACTCCCTCCTCCCATCTGCCCTGGACTCAGGAGAACAGAAGTTAGAGGCAGGTAGAGTCAGAGCACCAGCCCTTGCCCTGTGACAGGCGGCATAGGTGCCTTGGAGAGGAATGAAGTGGTTAACTCACCAAACAAGATGTCTGTCTGGGAATCATGGGGAGGGGGTGGGGGCAGAGGCAGTGCAGGGTGTGTTCTCGTCTGTTCATTCAACATTTAATGGGCACCTACTGTTTGCCAGGCACCGTGCTGGGCCCACTGGTGATGTTTTTGAGTCTGTGTGGTATGGATGATGGTGAGTGTGTATGTGGTGGGCAGAGGAGAATGCCTCTGGAACATATAGTGTTTTCTTTCTGTATCCATTTCAAAGTCACTGAGCTAGGGAAGGGTCCCAGGGAGAAGACATAGAAGCCCTTGGGAAGCCAGTGGCCTGGGTGAGGACAAGGCTTGGCGGCTGCCACTGATGGAGGCTGTAGGTAGTGAGGGGTCTCATGCTCACTCAAAAGGCATTTAACATTCAGTGAACAGTGCGGGTCAGATGTGAATGGCAAACCCACAGGACCCTTCTGTGCTTTGTTCTTTGGTTTTTCAAACAAGCCCCCAGTAGGATCCCTAGTCCAGCCCCATGCTGGGCTGGGCATTGATGAGAAAGACAAGGGCCTGCCCTCTTTTAGGAACTCACGGCCTGAGACAAGACAGAACTGGATACAAGCAATTCCTGAACTACCAGTCATGACCTAAGAAGCCTAAGAGCTTGGGGAGCACAGCAGGAACCCGTGCACTCTGAGGGAGCAGTGAGTGTCAAGGAAGGCTTCACAAAGGGGTCTTTTGAATGGGGTATTGAAGGATGTATAGGAGTTTTCAGGAAGGATTTGGGGAAGTGTGTATTCCAGTCAGGGTGAGACAGGCCTGGAAATATGTGCTTACAGGCCTGGAAACATGGTTAAGAGTGGGATATTCTGGGAATGGTGAGCGGTCTATATGGAGGGAGGAGAGATAAATCTAGAAAAACTGGCGGGGGGGTGGGGTGGGTCAGAATGTACTGTAAAGGGCTTCACATGCTGTGCCATGGGGTTTGGGCTTTATTCTGCAAATGTGGTGGTGGGGGGACCATAACGTATTTTTGACAAATAAGAGATGGTTGATTTGGATGGTCTCTCTGGCAGTGGAGTGAACAGAGGGCCGGAAGTGGCCAGGCTGGAGTCAGAGACCAGCTTATCCATCTGCTCACAAATCTACTCATTCTGCATTTTGGGAGCATTGCTATGTGGCAGGCACTGGGGAATCTGGTCATGACAGGCAAGCAAAGTCCCTACTCTCATGGAGTTGATATTCTTGTGGAGGGAGATAGAGAGCAAGTCAACAAGTGAAAATATATGTTAGAGAATCCATTGAAGACATAAGACAGATTAAGGCAGTAAGGGTTGCAGGGAGGGGCAATTTTGAGACAAGATGGTCAAGGAAGGTGATTACACGTGTAAAGAGGCAGAGAATCTGTCCATGCATAGGAACAGCATGTGCAAAGGCCCTGCAGTAGAAACGGGTGCATCTTGTTGGAGGAACATCAGGAGGGTCACTGGAGTTGGAGTTCAGGAGAGTGAAGGAAGCAAGGCCAGATGACGGTTGTCATCCAGAGGTTGAGTCTTTTCCCAAGTGAAGGAAGTCACTGGAGGGAACTGGGGAAGGGCACGCCCTCAACTGGTTCACTTTGTGGGAGACTGTGCTGGATGCTGTGGATGACGGTGGGGATGGGAGCGGAAGTGGGAGCCAGGAGGCCCATTGGGCAGATGCTGGTGCCACCTCCCTGGGGGCAGATGGTGGCAGCTCTGGCCAGACACAGGAGCAGAGCTGAAGCAGGAAGAGAGGAGGGGAAGAGTCCTCCCGCATCTTTGGTGTGAGTTCTGTCTGGATAGAGGGGCTTTCGAGGATCTGGTGACACCTGGAGGGGATGCAGGGGTGGAGGGAGAAGGCAGTTAGGGGCGCAGTAATTTGGGGATCATGGTCAGACATCCTGGTGGCTGGTGGTGTTTGAGGCTGGATCTCTAGGGAGAGGTCAGGGCGGGAGATGAAGGTCTGAGGGTCGGTTAGGAGGATGCTACGAGTCCAGGTGTCAGATGAGAGAGGACCAGCATCTGAATCCGGGCTGTCTGCAAGGCCAGCCAACAACTGTGACCTGAGGCAATAGGGACTGGGGTGTAGGGTCTTCCCTGTTTCCTGCGCTGAACAGCAGAGGTGGAGCATGTGAGTGGAAGGCTGAGTAATAGCACCCCAGAGACACACACATCCTAACCCCAGAACCCATGAATAGGGTACCTCACACGGCAGCAAGGGCTTTGCAGGTATGGTGAATTAAGGGTCCTGAAATGGGGAGAGCACCCTGGGTTACCCAGGGAGGTCCAATGACATGATCACAAGGATCCTGATAAGGAAGAGGCAGGAAGCTCAGAGTGAGAAGGTGTGACAGTGGGTGGAAGGGCTCATAAGCCAAGAAATGTAGGCAGCTTCTAGAAAGGTAAGAAAGTGGGTTCTCCCCTGAGCCTCCAGAAATGTAAGATAATAAATCCTGTTGTTTTGAATCGCTGTGTTTGTGCTAACTGGTTACAGCAGCAGTAGGAAGCCACTGCAGAGCACTCCCCAAAATCTTTGGCCTCCAAATGTTTTTGATCACTCATCAGTAAAAGTGTCTGATTATTCCACATGTTGGTACATCGTACTTTATACCCTAAAGTAGACATTTAAAGCGGCATTCCCTGGAATATTACTTAGCCATAAAAAAGAATGAAATTGGGTCATTAGCAGTGATGTGAATAGACCTAGAGTCGGTCATACAGAGTGAAGTAATTCAGAAAGAGGAAAACAAATATTGTGTATTAACGCATGTATGTGAAATCTAGAAAAATGGTACTGATGAACTGTTTACAGGGCAGACATAGAAACACAGACATAGAGAATGAACATATGGATGTGGGGTGGGGGGCGGGGGCATGGGAGGGTGGAGCAAACTGGGAGAATACAATTGACATATACACTACCATATGTAAAACAAATAGCTAGTGGGAAGCTGCTCTTTAGCACAGGGAGCTCCGCTCGGTGCTCTGTGATGACCTGTGGCGGGGGGAGAAGAGGGGGGAGGATGTGGTGGGGTGTAGGAGGGAGGGGATATATGTATACATATGGCTGATTCACTTTGTTGTACAGCAGAAACTAACAACAACATTGTAAAGCAACCATACTCCAATAAAAATCATATAAAAAGGCATTTCCTTCCAGCCCCTTCAAACAGCCCGCTATGGAGACCCCAGCACTAGACAGGCAAGGCCAGGTTTGGAGCCACGGGGAGCCTCTAGAAATGACAGGGACCTTTTGAGAGGGGCAGCGGACTGCATTCTGGGTCCTGCCCCGCTGGAGGCTGCAGGCTCTGGCCCCAGCCATGGAGGAGTTGGTAGCTTGAGGTCAGACCATGCACTGAGTTGTGGCTTCTGGGAGGCTGGGCCTGGTTAACAAGGCTGATTCACAGCCCAGGGTCAGCCCCGCCAGCAGCGCAGCCTCAGAGGGAGGTCGGGCAGGCCAAGGGCTGGCCTGGCCCACCTGGCCCTCAGGTGTGCTCTCTTCGTGGAGGGGGAGAGGGCCTGAAAGGCACAAGGTCTGTGGAATACCTTTAATGTGCTGGGGGATCAGGATCCGAGTTTCTTCCTGGATCGCTTCACTGTGTGACTTGGGGCCAACAGCTTGACCTCTTTGGGCTTTGGCTTCCACGTGTAAATTAGAGCTACCATGAGGCTTAAGTGAGATTGTCCCCAGCACCTGGCATACAGTGACCTCCCAGCAAAGGTAACACATCAATCAGCAGGTACTTTGTGCCTGCTGGGGACCAGCAGCTGTTCCAGGAGAACGGTGACAAAAGTGACAAAGGATCCCGTCCCCTGGAGCTTCGTATCACCTCTCCTGAAAGCTCACCGGGCCTGGCTTCCAACCCTGAGCTGTACCTGTTCCAGGAGGGGCTCATGGAAAACTCAATGGAGGGCAGGGGTTGGGCGTGAGTCACACGTCATGTCTGCGGGACTGAGCTGCCAGAGCCCAGTCCTTTCAGCCTGGCCCCTCCCTGCCCCGCAGCTCCTTGTCACCCCATTATCTCCTGGGGGTCCCTGGAGGTGCTGGCACAGTGCTGGGTGCATGCGGTTTCCATGCGCAGGGAGGGGGCAGGCGGCTGCTGTGGGGCGCCAGTTCCGACATCGCCCTGGCAATGGGCCCTCCCTCGGGCCCTGGCGGGTCACATCTTTACCGGAAGCCTTCGGGACTTCAAATGCCGCCCCCGTGGGGCAGGATCCGTGGATGGGGGTAGAGGTGGAGGGCTGGGGTCAGTCTGGTTTTTCGTTGGTCTCAGGCTGGTTGAGGAACTCTTGGGGCTATGTGGACAGGTTCTAGATGTGCAGAGGCTTTGGCGAGAAAACCGAGGAAGGTGGTGGGGAGCTTGCCTTCCCTCCGTTTGGAGGTGGGCGGTGTCTGGATGCGGGGTGGGGATCAAGGGCAGGGTCAGCAGGACCCCAGAAGGTGGTGATGTGCTGGTTCTGTAGGAGGTGAGAGGACCCCCACAAGGACTCAGATCTGGTCTGAACACCAAGCCCCCGTTCTAGTGCATCTGGTTAGTTTCTGGGGTCTCTGCGGAGGAGACAGTGATTAGAGAAACATCCTTCTCCGCTTTGAAATATATTCTTCCACTGGGCAGCTCCAAATTGTTTCAGAGTAGAGGTGCTATCTGCATGACCTAATTCATTAGCACCTGTTTGCAAATCAGCAATTAAAGGCTAAAATCCTTTTAAGTGACCTGATGAGGTCTGACGCAACATTTTCAGGTGAGGCCAGTCCCTGCCCCATTAGTTCAGTTCAGTTCAGTCGCTCAGTCGTGTCCGACTCTGCGCGACCCCATGAATCACAGCACACCAGGCCTCCCTGTCCATCACCAACTCCCGGAGTTCACTCAAACTCGTGTCCATTGAGTCGGTGATGCCATCCAGCCATCTCATTCTCTGTCGTCCCCTTCTCCTCCCGCCCCCAACCTTTCCCAGCATCAGAGTCTTTTCCAGTGAGTCAGCTCGTCGTATGAGGTGGCCGAAGTATTGCAGTTTCAGCTTTAGCATCAGTCCCTCCAATGAACACCCAGGATTGATCTCCTTTAGAATGGACTGGTTGGATCTGCTTGCAGTCCAAGGGACTCTCAAGAGTCTTCTCCAACACCACAGTTCAAAAGCATCAATTCTTCAGCCTTCTTCACAGTCCAACTCTCACATCCACACATGACCACGGGAAAAACCATAGCCTTGACTAGACGGACCTTTGTTGGCAAAGTAATGTCTCTGCTTTTTAATATACTATCTAGGTTGGTCATAACTTTCCTTCCAAGGAGTAAGCGTCTTTTAATTTCATGGCTGCAATCAGCATCTGCAGTGATTTTGGAGCCCCAAAAAATAAAGTCTGACACTGTTTCCACTGTTTTTCCATCTATTTCCCATGAAGTGATGGGACCAGATGCCATGATCTTTGTTTTCTGAATGTTGAGCTTCAAGCCAACCTTTTCACTCTCCTCTTTCACTTTCATCAAGAGGCTTTTGAGTTCCTCTTCACTTTCTGCCATAAGGGTGGTGTCATCTGCATATCTGAGGTTATTTATATTTCTCCCAGCAATCTTGATTCCAGCTTGTGCGTCTTCCAGCCCAGCGTTCCTCATGATGTACTCTGCATATAAGTTAAATAAGCAAGGTGACAATATACAGCCTTGACGTACTCCGTTTCCTATTTGGAACCAGTCTGTTTTTCCATGTCCAGTTCTGACTGTTGCTTCCTGACCTGCATACAGGTTTCTCAAGAGGCAGTCAGGTGGTCTGGTATTCCCATCTCTTTCAGAATGTTCCACAGTTTATTGTGATCCACACAGTCAAAGGCTTTGGCATAGTCAATGAAGCAGAAATAGATGTTTTTCTGGAACTCTCTTGCTTTCTCTATGATCCAGCGGATGTTGGCAATTTGATCTCTGGTGCCTCTGCCTTTTCTAAAACCTGCTTGAACATCTGGGAGTTCACGGTTCACATATTGCTGAAGCCTGGCTTGGAGAATTTTGAGCATGACTTTACTAGCATGTGAGATGAGTGCAATTGTGCGGTAGTTTGAGCCATAACACCCTGGAAATTTTCCGCCATGATTTTAAAAACCACCAATTAGTCAGCCAAGGTCAAACGCAGAGTATTGTACATGGTTTATGGGCCAGTGAGCTGAGGCTGTTCTTCCAGCCATGTGACCAGGGCCATGCTTATGGGAAGTGGGGCGGGGGCCACCTGGGCTGACTTGAGTCACTCTGGACGTGCCAGGCCGGGACTCCGAAGTGCCAAAGTAGAAACTCACTCACCCCTCCCAGTGGCCCTGTAAAGACACCTGGGACCACGAGGGGGCGCTGGCGCCAACTGAAGGCTCCACTGCTGGGCCGGGCAACCAACCTGAGCGCCATTTGTCCAAAAGGGTGGATCTTAAATAGTACTGAGTGAAGAGAAAAGGAATAATTTGTCTGCACATTTAAAACGCATGCATACATAAAACAACTTGGCATTTTAAAAAACGACATACATTCCACTTAGGTGAGGTCCCTAGGATAGACACTAGACACATTAATAGAGAAAAAGCAGAATGGTGGTTGCCAGGGTTTGGGGGTGGGTTGGGGGGAAGGAAATGGGGAGTTAGGGTTTATGTGCATGTGCTCAGTCTTGTCTGACTCTTTGCAAACCCGTGGACTGTAGCCCTCCAGGATCCTCTATCCATGGAATTGTCCAGGCAAGAATACTGGAGTGCCATTTCCTCCTCCAGGGGATTTTCTCTACCGAGGGATCAAACCCAAGTCTCTTGTGCCTCCTGCACTGGCAGGCGAATTTTTTTCCACTAGCACCAGCTGGGCTTCCCTGGTGGCTCAGAGGTTAAAGCGTCTGCCTCCAATGCAGGAGACCCGGGTTCGATCCCTGGGTCAGGAAGATACCCTGGAGAAGGAAATGGTAACCCACTCCAGTATTCTTGCCTGGAGAATCCCACGGACGGAGAAGCCTGGTAGGCTACAGCCCACGGGGTCGCAAAGAGTCGGACACGACTGAGCGACCGAACGGAACGGAACGGAGCACCAGCTGGGTAGAGTTTCGCTTTGAGAAAATGTAATGCCACGGAACTGATGTATGTTTTACCACAATTTAAAAAGACATACATATTGAAAGACATATCAGAGGGAATACCTATAAAGGGTGGGGGATGGCAGGATGGGAACAGGGATGAGGGATAAAGGGGGAAAGTTAGCAAAATACCTGGTGCTGACAGTGGGTCTCTTGAACCCCAAGGGTGAGTCCCTCCCCGCCCCCACACTGCTGTTTAATGTTTTCCTTTTAAATTGACTGTTCTAAATAGCCTAAGTCAATTTGCTATTTACTTTGCAAAAATGATACGACTGAGGCAAGTGGAAAACCTGGGTAGGCTTCCCTGCTGTGAGGCCTGTGGGTCCCCTTCCTGACCCACCTTTCACATTGTCATTTTGACTGGCAGTTTTCTGCCATCTGAAATACTGGGTTGGCCAAAAAGTTCGTTCAAGTGTTTCCATACGATGGTACAAACACGCGAACGAAGCTTTTGGCCGACCCAGTAGTTGCCGCTCCGTGTTTAGGATTCATTCTTTATACTGCTTTCCACTCTGCCAGCGACATCGTCTCAGAAACTGCTCATCAAATAGAACCGAGTCTGTGCCTCTTCCCTCACCATTTGTTGGTTTTATTCGGGGGCAGTCCAAGTGCGAGCGGTGTTCAACACAGCTGTGCTCTGTCATCATCCATCATTTAAAAAGATCCAAGCCATCATTTTAAGTCAGCTGTGAGTAAAAAACAAGGCTTTTTTCTTTTTTACTGAGGTAGGTAGGTAAATAATGGGACTTATTCTTCGGCAGTGCCAAAGAATGTCCAAGCTACTGTACAAGCTGTGCTCATTTCACACCCTAGTAAAGTTATGCTCAAAATCCTTCAAGCTGGGCTTCATCGGCACGTGAACTGAGAACTTCCAAATGTGCCAGCTGGGTTTAGAAAAGGCAGAGGAACCAGAGATGAAATTGTCAGCATTCACTGGACCATGGAGAAAGCAAGGGAATTCCAGAAAAAACATCTACTTCTGTTTCATGAGTGTACATATATTCCCTTTTAAAAAAATAATTGCCTTCCCTTTTAGGCCACCACAGAGTATTGAGTAGAGTTCCCTGAGCCACACAATAGGTTCTCATCAAGGCTACTTATTTTAACTACAAACTGCAAGTGCCTTTCACATTATATTTTAACATTATTTTCCTGATGAAATCAGAGCCTTTCCCGGGGCGGGGAGTGGGGTGGGGTTGGAGACAGGGGTGCAGCCCCCACTGCCCTGAACCCTCGTCTGAGCAGGAAAAATCATGAGGCAGAGACAAGCCTGTGGGAGATTAGCTGTTAGAACAGATGTGTCCTGCCCTTTCCCTGGCCCTGGGTCTTCCTTTTGCCATTAGATGACTTCTCCACCCTCTAGAGGCCCTGGTTTCTGCCTCTGGGTGGAAACTGACCTCCATTCAGAGCTGGACTGCGATATGAACTTTCACCAGTAGGTGGTGCTAGATGGTCTAACCTCTGTTTCCAGGTCCAAGACCACTGAGCGACTGAACCACACAGGGCTTGGTGCAGACTGGTTGGGTATCGTTGGATGGATAGAAGAAGGAATGAAGGAGTGAGACAGGAAGGTCAGGAGAAGACAAAGGGAGTATGGAGCCTCCTTACAGAATGGAGGCTCAGTAGACTTGAGTTACTATGTTCTTTCTTCTTCCAGTGTTACTGACATCCAGCACTGCGTAGGTTTAAGCTATACAGCACAGAGATTTGATTTACGTACATCATGAAATGACTGCAAGTTTAGTGAGCATCCCTCATCTTTGTAAAGACACAACATTTAAAAAATAGAGAAGATTTTTCCTCTGATGAGAACGCTTAGGACTTTCTCGTGTTAGTCGCTCAGTCCATGTCTGACTGTTTGTGACCCCATGGACTGTAGGCTCCTCTGTCCATGGAATTCTCCCGGCAAGAGTACTGGAGTGGGGTGCCATTATACTCTCTTACCAACGTTCATATACACCTGTTAATTAAATTTATCATGCTGTACAGTACGTCCCTAGTACTTATTTATCTTACGACTGGAAGTTTGTAACTGGAACCTTTTGACCGCCTTCCTCCAGGCCCCGGTGACCCCACCCCTGCCTCGGGTCACCACACATCTGATCTCTGTTTCTGTGAGTTTGTTTTTGAAGGATAATTGACCTACAGCTCTATGGTAGTTCCTGTTACCCCACATAGTGATTCACTAGTTCTCCATACAGCAAGGTGATTGCCGTGGTAAGCTGAGTCATTGCCACCAAAGACACTCCATCGTCCCTGCGCGTCCCCCCCTCACTGTGCGCGTCATCCCCGCGACTCGTCTCTTGCTTTGTGCCTCTGAATCTCGCTCACCTCTTTCTCTCCTCCCCCCGACCCCCTCCCCTCTGGCAAACACGTGTTCGTTCTCTGTATGTGTGACCCTGCTTTTGTTTTGTTATCTTTGTTCATTTCTTTGGATTCCACGTTGCAAGTGATATCATGTAATATTTGTCTTTCACTGTCTTAACTTCCTCAGTGTGATGATCTCTAGGTCCATCCATGTTGGTGCAAAGAGAAATATTTCATTCTTTTGGTGACTGAATGATTTTCCATTGCATGTTACACACCACATCTTTATCCTTTCGTCTACGGATGGGCACTTAGGTTGCTTCCACATCTTGGCTATTGTAAATAGTGCTCCAGTGAACATAGTGATCCCTGTATCTTTTCTAATGAGTGCTTTTGTTTTCTTTGGATACATACCTTGAAGTGGAATAACACACGATAGCTCTGTTTTAATTTGCTTGAGGAATTTCCACACTGTGTCCCTTAATGACTATACCAGTTTATAATTCCACCACAGAGCACCCAGGGTTCCCTTTTCCCCACACTCTCTCCAACCTTGTTAGAAAGTGAAAGTTGCTCAGTCATGTCCAACTTTGTGTGACCCTGGGGACTGTACAGTCATGGAATTCTCCAGGCCAGAATACTGCAGTGGGTAGCTGTTCCCTTCTTCAGGGGATCTTCTCAACCCAGGGATCAAACCCAGGTCTCCTGCATTGCAGGCAGATTCTTTACCAGCTGAGCCACAAGGAAAGTCCCACCAACCTTGTCATTTGTTGTCTTTTTGATAATAGCCATTCTAACAGAGGTGAGGTGATACCTCATTGTGGTTTTGATTCCCCGATGGTTAACGATGTTGAAAATCTTCTCATGGACCTGTTGGCCATCCATATGTCTTCTTTGGAAAAATATCTGTGCAGATCCTCTGCCCACTTTTTAATTGGGTTGTTTGTGTCTTTGATGTTGAGTTGTATGAATTCTTTATTAACTCCTTATTCAGATATATTATTTGCAAATATCTTCTTTTCAGTAAGTGGCCTTTTCCTTTTGTTGAAAGTTTCTTTGCTGTGCAAAAGCTTTTTTTTCTAAACAGGAATATTCATAGTAACTTTATTCATAATAGCCCCAAAGTGGAAACAACCCCCAAATCCATCAACTGACAAATGGAACAAAATATGGGAAACTCATACCGTAGAATATTATCTGACAACAAAAAGGAAGAAAGTCCTGATATGTGCTACATCATGGATGCATCTGAAATACATTATGTTAAGTGAAAGAAATCAGTCATAAAAGGCCAATCATATGATTCCATTTGTATGAAATGTCCAGAAGAGGCACGTTTACACAGACAGGAAATAGATTCCTGGATGAAAATCTTTCTATTTTAATGTAGTTCCATTTGTTTGTTTCTGTTTCTGTTTTCCTTGCCTGAGGAGACAGATCCCCCCCAAAATACGACTAAGACGAACATCAAACAGCATCAGTTCAGTTCAGTTCAGTTCATTTCAGTCGCTCAGTCGTGTCCGACTCTTTGCAACCCCATGAATCGCAGCATGTCAGGCCTCCCAGTCCATCACCAGCTCCTGGAGTTCACTCAATCTCATGTCCATAGAGTCGGTGATGCCATCCAGCCATCTCATTCTCTGTCGTCCCCTTCTCCTCCCGCCCCCAATCCCTCCCAGCATCAGAGTCTTTTCCAGTGAATCAACTCGTCTCATGAGGTGGCCAAAGCATTGGAGTTTCAGCTTTAGCATCAGTCCTTCCAGTGAACACCCAGGATTGATCTCCTTTAGAATGGACTGGTTGGATCTCCTTGCAGTCCAAGGGACTCTCAAGAGTCTTCTCCAGCACCACAATTCAAACGGCATACCGCCTATGTTTTCCTCTAGAAGTTTAATGGTTTCGGGTGTTACTTTAAGTCTTTAAACCATTTTGCATTTGTTTTTGTGCATGGATGTATTACAGTCTATAAAATGAGTCAGTTCAGAAATTACAAGATGAGGGGCTTCCCTGGTGGTCCAGGGGCTAAGACTGCACTGCCAATGCTGGGGTTCCAGGCTCGATCCCTGGTGACGGAACTAGATCCCACGTGCCACAACTAAGACCCAGCACAGCCAACTAAATAAATATTTCCAAAAAATTTAAAACAAAAGAACTTACAAGATGACACCCCTTTCACGGTGGGGCTGACCCTGGCTCCTGCCGGGGACCCTGGCAACTGAGCTGCTAGTCACATACTCGCAGGTGCTTCTGTCCAGGGAAGGTAACATTCACTGTGTCCTGCAACCAGTAGGACGTGGGCTTTCTATCGGTGAAAGTCCTGCAGTTGCTTTTGAAATGGTCACAGCTTTGCTCCTTTTTCTGTCTTTCAGAGTGAAACACCTTTCAACCTAATATCAGAAAAATGTGACATTCTA
Organism: Moschus berezovskii; assembly: GCF_049115385.1. Lineage (NCBI taxonomy): Eukaryota > Metazoa > Chordata > Mammalia > Artiodactyla > Moschidae > Moschus > Moschus berezovskii. The sequence goes on along the minus strand of NC_142480.1, from coordinate 11,481,114 downwards.
TCAATTCTTCGGGATCATCCTGAAAACAGGATCTACCAGAGGAAAATCCAGGTAAGGCAGAGGGTCAGGAGGAGGGGAGCCTAGATGAAATGGGCTGGAGTTGGGAGCAGAGACAAAGGCACCACTTTGAAGGTAAAAAGGCTTTGCATTTGGACCAGGTTCCTGGACAAATTAAAGGGCTCCCAGAATACTGCTATGTTGGACATATTTACCTTAGTGAGAAATCCTTTAGTTGCAAAAAAACAAAAGCCAGCAGTTTTTGACCTCATTACAGCTTTGAAAGGTCAGGACTTTTATTACCCACATTTCGCAACTGAGGGAACCAAGTTACAGAAATTAAATGGCGCCCACGATTCTACCGCGCGTGCGTGGAGGAGCTGGTATTCAGGCCAGGCAGCCTGAGCTCATAAAATTAGTATTTGTAAGTGGGTGAGAAGGCCCACTCTGGCCGGACTCTGACGGCTGAAGGATGTAGGAACGGTCTCAGGACTAGGAGGAACCTGGGTGTCCCCTTACTGCCCTCTGGCCACCTGCACTTGGGCAGGACTGTCTCCTGCGGCCGCCGGGAGGGCTTCCTGGGGCAGGAGTGGGAGCTGGGCCGCATATCTCATCCTTTGGGAGATGAGCTGGCTTTCTAGGGAGCACACCCCTCCCTACAGCCTGCCTCTGGGGCGCTGTCAGCTCCACCCTGGTGGGAGCAGGGACTCCCTGACCCCTTGGAAACCACACTGGGCCGTCAGAATCCTGACCGCAGGCAGGCCCGGGAGGCAGCCGAGGCAGAAGCTGACAGCTTGGAGCAGAACTGGAGGGGGTGCTGTGGGGATGCCACACCTCTTAAGAAACACTTGGAAGACTGGCCACACTGCTTGGCAATGTCTGAGGAGGTCTTTCTTACTGCCCGTGCAGCCTCCTATCCCATCTCACAGCCACGTGCTCCTTCACTGCCCCCACCAGGCACTCCACTTCTCCCGGTGCCATTCCTCCAGGAAGTCCTCCTGGACTGCTGAAGCCTGGGGTAGATGCCACTGCTCCGTGGCACCCTGGTGCCTCCCTGGTCCTCTTGTGACAGTCATCCAACCTAACCCTAACCCTAGCCTGTAGGCTCCTCAAAGCAGGGCATGGCTCCCCGTTCATAGTGCTTCACACAGGTCTCACCCCACATATTTTTACTTTTGTGGGATGAGAGTTGGGACACCGTGGAGGGCCTCCAGTCTGAGAGGAGGGAGCAGATGTTGCCTGGGGGAGGTGGGAGCCCACCCCTGACAGGACTCGACAGGGGTGCTGTTGGTGTGGACGCCCACATTTCCTCTGTCCCCTGCAGGAACTCAGCAAAAGGTTCACCGCCATCCGCAAGACCAAGGGGGATGGGAACTGCTTCTACCGGGCCTTGGGCTACTCCTACCTGGAGTCTCTGCTGGGCAAGAGCAGGGAGATCCTCAAGTGAGTGCCGCATGAGGGTTACTGAGCGGGCTGTGTTTTCTGCTGCGTCGATCGGCCCTGAACCTCCCTGAGGGTTTGCCCTCAGCACAGCCTGCTTAATCCAGGGAGTGAGTGGCGGCGTTGACATTGAGGGGATGCCCAGTGGCCCTCGTGGTGGAAGTGAGGGCCAGCTGGGGATGGGACGAATGACCGAGCGGGCACTTTCAGTTCTCTGATCTGAGTGCTCCTGGGTGAGGTGAGTTTTGCCTTGGGTGTGTCCTTGAAGCCTCACTCCAAGGAGAAAACAAAGAAGCATTGCCCGTTGTTCTGGATTGCTTCAGCTGACCTTGGAAGTGAGTGTGTGTAACCAAGGCATCTACCTGGTCAGCCTGGATCTGGAGTTGATGCCGTTCCTAGGCCCCTCTGTCCTGCAGCTGGGACATGCTCCTCCCTTCGACCCCTGGGTTTTGGCTTAGTTCGGGGCTTCTCAGATGTCAGCATTTGTGCAGACCCCCTGGGATCTTCTTCAGATGCAGATTCCAGTTCTGTAGGGCTGGGGCCGGGGACTCTGCATTTCTCACAAGCTCCCGGAGAAGCCGCTGCTGCTGCTGGGTAACAAGGAGTATTAGTAAGATGCTGAGACTCGCTTCCTTAACCTTGGAGGTCTCACAGCCCTTAGAGGATCAATGAAGATCCCAGGCTTCCCTGTCAAGACGCCTTCCCGCTCACACACCAGGGAAGAGTGCAGAGTGGCCGCGGGTCACAGGGCACATGGGGTTGATCCATGGACCCTGGTGCCAGAACTCCTCTGCTGAGCTGGGTTTCTACTCTACCCTCCTGCCGGGGCACCCTTGCTCTCTGCAGCCATCACCCAAGTGGGTGCCACATGCTGACTGTGTTGTGGGCCCCGGGGATGCAGCAGCAAACAGGAGAGACAAAGCGCTCTGCCTGTCGAGCTTGCATCCTAACTGGGAACAAGGGACAGTGGATACGGACAGTACTTGATGTGTCAGATGGCAGGAAGCGTTGTGGGAAAAAAATCAGGTAGGAAAGGCAGCCAGGTTGTCCAGGGATAGGGGCTGCAGTTTTCAGTAGGGGTTGGAGGCATAGTGGGGGCAGGTGGGGTAGGGCTTCATGGGCCTTCAGAAGGACCTCGAATGTTGGCCTGAATGAGATAGAGCCACAGAGGCTTTGGCAGAGCAAAAGGCCTGATGTGCAGGCTGCTGTGTGCAAGGAAAACCAGGCCCATGCACCAATGGTGGAGTCTGAGAGCAGCAGGGGTGTGGTCTTGGAGAGCCCAGAGGAGCGGTGGTGGAGGTGGCCTGAGCCAGTGGAAGTGGCACCACAGGATCCACTCGTGGCTGGAGTGGGGCGCGTGAGCAGAGAGTCGAGTCTGACTGCTGAGCGTTTGACCTGAGTTATATCAGGACTGAGAAGCCCTTGCCACACAGGGAGGCTTGGAGAGATCAGGAGCTCCAGGTTGCCAAGTCCAAAATGCCTGGGAGCCATCCAGGTGGGGTCCAGTGGGAAGTACCAGGCTGGCGTCACCCCATTTTACAGATGAGTAAACTGAGCCTTGGATAGGTTACATGACTTGCACAAAGCAAGTGTGTAGCCAAGAGGGGATCCATGCTCTTAAGTCCAGACACCGTCCTCCTTCCCCTCCCTCACCTCGTCGAGGCGGGAGTCCTGCCCAGAGTGTTTGTTCCCCACTAGACTGGGCCCATGTGTCTCCGTGTCCCCAGGGCTGGCACTGTGAGGCCCGCAGGCACTGGTGAGGAGTGACTGGGGATGCGATGGGCACGTGGCCGGGGATGGGAGGGTGTGCGGGCAGGAGAGCCGGGAGCCGAGCTGTGCACGTCGGCCTCACGGGAACAGTGGCCAGAGAGGCCTTCACAGCCCGCCGTGGAGACCTGTCTGCATCGCCCACCCTGCACGGAAGGGGAGCCTTATAAAGCCAGAGAGCGACCTAGCAGCAGGGCCCCTGCACCGCACTCCTTCCCACACCCGCCCTGGCCAAAACGGGCTCAGAGACGCCGGCCCAGCCAGGGGCAGGCTGCCTTCCGGCAAAGGTAAAAGGGCCTCACCTTCCAGATTATGAGATGATTCCACTTCAGACCAGCCTCTCCTCCCCTCACCCTCCCACCGGGCACCTGCGCCTCCCAGGCCTTTCTCCTTGTGCCTTGAGTCCCTCATGAAAACCCCCACTGCATCCTCACTGGAGCCTGGTCTCCCCTCCCAGGGGCCAGGCTGCAGTTAGGCCCGAGCCAGCTGGTCCCCCTGAGCCTCTCCACTCGGCCCTTCTTGTATGGCAGGCGTCCCTTCCGTGGACCAGTCCCTTGGACTGTGTCTCGACGCTGTTGCTGAACTCCGTGTCCTGGGGCAGCTCTTTGCCATCCCCGGAGGTCAGGACAGGTTCCAGACGGGGCTGTGCCTGTAGGCGGTCTGCAGTGGGAGCAGTGACAAGAGGCAGGGTCCCTGGACCAGATCTTGAGCGGAGGTCAGTGTTGGCAAAGGTTTAATAGCCCTTTGGCCGGGAGGCCTGATCTGTGGTGTGAGTTGATTTCTGTGGTCTAAATCCTCTTGTCATGATTTGTTTTTTTTTCCAAGCTACCATCATGGGTTCACTGAACAGGGAGTTGGGAAGATGTATGCAACATACCCTATAGTCCAGATTGTATCTCCACCGTCCATACACAATGATAGCCTCACGAGCACAGATGATACTCTTTTTTTTTAAAAAAAAAAAAAACAATGTTTTTTACATTCAGCCCATCTCTGAGAAGAGCACGCCTGGCCCAGGGGACAGTGGTTGTTAAGGGGTGACGATGCGAAGGGGGAGTGGCTGTAGGGCATAAGGGAGGCTGTGGACTGGACTGGAGATGTAGCTGGTGAGCTCGGCAGGGGCCCTTCCGGGACCGGTGCTGAGAAGCTGTGACCTGAGGGAGAAGGCTGAGGCAGGTCACTCTTACGGTCCCTGTGGAGTGGGGACCGGGAGGGAGGGAAGGCTGGGCGTTGCCAGGCCAGAGATGGTATTGATGCCCCAGGAACCATGGGACAGTCAAGAGACCTTTGAAAGGTAGAATCAATATATTTTGGAATGGGTGGTACCTCAACTTCCTCATCTGTGAAATGGGTGTATGACCCCCCGCCAGTGACTCCCAGGTGTGTGGGGGCAGAGGGGGGAGTGAGAGGGTGGCTGACGGTCACAGCGGCACCCCCTGCCTTTCCCTGAAAGCACCGGCCTTCCCCTTCAGGTTCAAAGAGCGTGTACTGCAGACCCCCAATGACCTCCTGGCGGCTGGCTTCGAGGAGCACAAGTTCCGAAACTTCTTCAACGCTGTGAGTTAACCCCGAGCATGACGGCTGAGGGGCTCAGCCTTCCTCAGGGCTGGCAGAGACTGAGGGTTGCTTCCTGCTTGTGGGGACATCGAGGGGCCAGGGAGCCCAGGGCCCTGCTCTTCCTCTGGGAGGAGGCACCTCCTTTGGAACGGTAGCTGTCAGGCTGGAAACTTCCCCCAGCCTCCCCACCTCACCCCGCTGACCCCCCTGGTGAGGGCGGTGTGGGTCTGGAGGACTCTCACTTCTGAATCTGTATGTGAGAATCGCAGTCAGAGCAGTGAGGAGGGAAACTCTGGGCCAAGGGACTCACTACGAACTGCCTCTAACCCTGTTACTGAGCTTTGGCGGGATCTCTGATGGATTGATTCTGGTGCCTCCACTTGAGGATTTCAAGGAGGGAGGCTCGTGCAGGGAGGGGCAGGGCCTCCCTGGCCCCCCGCTGAGGGCCCAGGGGTGCAGTTTTACAGCGTGGTAGAGCTGGTGGAGAAGGACGGCTCCGTGTCCAGCCTGCTGAAGGTGTTCAATGATCAGAGCTTCTCGGACCGAATCGTGCAGTTCCTGCGCCTGCTGACCTCTGCCTTCATCAGGAACCGTGCAGACTTCTTCCGACATTTCATCGACGAGGAGATGGACATCAAAGACTTCTGCACTCATGTAGGTCCTCGGGGCCCCGGCTTGGGATGTGGCCTCCAGCCCTGGGCTCTGCTCTCAGCCCTCTCTCCTGAGGAGGCCTTAACACCGACGTTCCCTAACCAGGGGGCTGGGGTGTCACGTCTACATGGCAATTCAGAGTATTAGACTGGATTAGCCAACTGAACAGGTCCTCCCTGAGCTGCCTGAGCTGTGTGGCTTTGGGCAAGTCACTTTCCCTCTCTGAGCCTCAGATTGTCTCATCAAAGGGCCTTTGGATGGACTGGACTGTTTACAAAATGAGAGTAGCAACCCCAGAGTCACCTTTGCTCCAGGACATGTTTTATGATGTGTGGTGTTTACCTGAAAGGACTGCCAACATTTAAACGTTGCGCAGTTTTTATATGGATATCTGGATTTCTCTGGAAAAATCAGAAGATCCAGCTCCCCAGACCTTATTCTTGCCTGGCAACTATCAGCAGGAGCCAAGTGGCAGCTGCCTGAGTTACTGGGACTCACTAGTCAGCTTGTCACCATCTTTGCCTGACTGCTGATTTGCTCACTTGCTCGCCCAGCCTTCTATAAGCACCTAAGCTTGAAATCCCTTTATGGTGAGTCCCCTTCTGCTCTGAGGTTCCTTATGCATTAGAAAGTCCAAGCTGAAAAACTCCTGCTCTCCCCTCCAGATTCTTCAAAGTAGTGTGTTCTTCTGACATACAGTGAGGAGACCAGAATCAAAAAGATCTAGCTTCAGGCCTTTTAATTCTGGTGATTTCTATCTGTTCCTTCCTCACTGAGCCTGTGTTTCCTTCTCTAGAAAATGCATATGTTGACATCTGCCTCGAGGCCTATTGTGGAGACCGTTGCCCAGTTGCAGAGGTTTTGAGCTCTGCAACTGGGCAAAAAGACAGGGTGGGACCTCTCACCTGTCCTCTGCTGGGCCTCCATCCTCAACTGGGTTGTTTTCACCTATTGGCTTTTGCAGGAAGTGGAGCCCATGGCCATGGAGTGTGACCACATCCAGATCACGGCCCTGTCCCAGGCCCTGAACATCGCCCTACAGGTGGAGTACGTGGACGAGATGGACACGGCCCTGAACCACCACGTGTTCCCCGAGGCTGCCACCCCCTCCGTGTACCTGCTCTATAAAACATCCCACTACAACATCCTTTATGCAGCTGATAAACATTGATTAACTTTAGGCCATGCAGTGGAGCCTGTCACCTAATGGGACTGCATTCTGAATGGAACATTACGGCTTTTCAATTTTTTAAGCGATTTAGACTATAGTTAGAGAATGTTGCCGCCTTTGGGGCAAAGGCACTGGGAATAAGGCCTACTCACTATGGACTGTTGGTAACTTGGTGATAATATTTTTAATATTTATTTTCATGGAGGATCCAACGTTTTCTAACTCTGGGCAAGGATGCCAGAACCCCTGGCTCTAGCCCCAGTTCCTAGACATTGCATAGGTCATTACCCATCTCTGGGTCCAATTCTTCATCTGGAGGAGGTTCCTGTCAGTGTTGACATTCTGTTGTTGGGTAAAAAAATGTCCTTTGGTTGATTTTCACTGCAGGCAGTGCCTCTCTGCAGGGGAGGAAAAGCTCAAGCTCAAGGTCTTACCAGTTCTATAAAAAATCAAGTCCAGTCAGCTGCTGGACTGCACTTGGGATGGTGAATTGAGGCCAACGAAGATCCCCAGTGTACTTCCAAACATTCACGATGAAGTGCTTTCTCGCCCCAAACTTGAGGAACAAGACTTTAATGCCAAAGTCTAGAAAGGGGCCTGTAGCCATCAGTATGAAGCCCGAGTTGTCGGGCCCCTTGCCTCCCTCAGGGCCAGGAGTGCCTGTCTTGTGTGGGGGGCAGCCCTGCAGGGTTCTGCCGCCAGCCCCACCTGGACAGACACTGAGAAAGACGAGGGTCCGGGAGGACCACGAAGCTGTCTCGTCATCCCTCACACACCCTGCAAGTAGGATCTAGCGATGCAGCCAGGTGGAGGCACTGACCAGCACACGCAACCAGACTCCAGCTGAGCAGAGCAGACAAGTGTTTTGAGGCTGTCTTTGGCTTCTTTCTCCCTTCCCTCTTATGGGCTGGCTAGAGGTTAGAGGGGAAAGACCGGAGATGAGCAGGTGGTAGTGGAGGAGACCACCACTGTGGAAGCTGCCGGGTAGCCAAGAGCCCCGGCTCCTGCCAGCCTCCTCATTCATCCGTCTGGACGTGGCCCTTGGTATCCTGCTCACCTTGCTGCCTCAGGATCTCAAGTAGCCCTGGCTGGGCTGCAGCACTGCCAGGAAGCCAAGCTGTCTTCCCCCCTGGGAAGAAACGGAGAATGCAGAGATGTGGAATCGCCTTCCTTAATCGAAGGCCTTCAAAGGTTCCAATCTGCAGGGATTTATTCAAATCTACTGATGCGTCAGTGTCAAACTGCAGTGTCTGCTGACAGCCAGACTGCTCCCAGGCTCTGTGCACAAAGCGCACACTTGTGTCCATTTTCTGCCTTTGTGAAGACCGATGTCAGGGTGCTTTTAATCCCAGGCAGGGGCCCAGGTTCCTGGGCTGGAATGTGGACCCACGGGCTCAAGCTAAGTGATTGTCCCTTCTTCACAGGAATGTAAATCTGACCCTGATCGCTGAATTGGTTCAGAGGTTTCCCCTCCCTGCCCCTCCCACCTTGGCCTGGGGAGGAGTACACTGTGACAAGTACACTGTCAGAGTGGGGTAACGCGGTACATGGTTTGTGAATATCATGACCCGTTTCCAAACTGAAGGACACCGAGCTCAATCTCGGCCGGTTTGAGCCGCTGTGAGAGGTGTCCTGGGCCTCCGCCGGGCTGTCAGACACAGTTTAATCAGCAGCGGCTGCTCCCTAACTGCACTTGTAGTTTGTGCAGCATTCACAAAGGCAAAGCTTCCTCTTCAGAAGGCTGGAGAAATTTCCTTCGGGGTGTGTCTGCGCTGCCTTTCCAGGCCCAGTGCCCCTGCCAGTGCTCATGTCGGGGGGACCCTCTTCCCAGGAGAGATGCTGTCAGTTTAGAATGAGAACGCCCGAGAGGCAGGCTGTTTTCACGACCTTGCCCTCTGCTCTCCCATTTTTCACAAAACCACTGGCCAAACCCAAAGCACTGCTCTCTTCCCTTCACATCCGCCCTCAGATCTTGCTTCTGAAGGGAAAGCTCTGTGGAGGAAAGGAGTGGCAGAATTCAGAGGAACTCTAAGTAACGCAAAGTTAACAAATCCAGTCATCCACAGACGTTACCCTGCTCATCGACAGCAGCCAGTCATACCGGTGATCCCGCTTCCTGGGTAATGCACCCCCCGCCCCCATGCCTTCTTTGCAGACCAAAAGCTGGAAGGAAAGTTGCTTTGAGAGTTTGTCTTTACAACTGCGTGTTACTTTCCTTCTGAAGGGAACTTTATAAATCAGTGTGACTATTTAGCAACAGAAGTGTCCTCGCTTTTGGTTCCTACTTTAAGTACCAAGTGGCTCTGCAGCCAGACTGCCTGGGTTCAAAATCTAACTAGTTATATGACCTTAGCCAAGTTACTTCACTCCCCCTGAATTCCAATTCCCACACTAGTGAAATGGAGACAATTACCAACACATCACAGAATTATTGGTTCAAGTATAACAAGATTATGTGTGAAAATAATCACACGACCTGATGTATAGTGAGTGCCCTACAAGTGGGATGTGTCCCCCGCAGACCCTTCCCAATGGGACATGGCAGAACACCCCATGACAGGGAAAAGCCACCTTGGTGGTGGCTCTGCACTTTCCCAGGCAGAGGGAAGAAGTCAAAGGACCAAACACACTGCCATGCTGAGCAGAGGCAGGGGCACGGGCTGTGGCTCTGTGAGTGGGTCCCCAGGGGCCCCTGGTTCTGTGGGAGGTAGGCCAGGCCCTACAGCTTCCTCGGACAATTGGTTAAAAACATTTTTCTAGTATTAAAATGATTTCCATAACAACTTTTGGTCCTGGCTTCTTAATAGTTGGTACCTGGCCCACACCAAAGATCAACATTGCCGTCCCATGGGGCTTGTCTGGGTGAGTGGATCAGCAGGGGCAGGACTGTCTTCATTGAGTGAAAGGTCCAGCCACTCAGGAAATTCTGTCCTTGGGCTGGGTTGCAGGTGCCAAAGGAACCACAGGCTTCGCCGCATCGGGTCAGAGAGCAAAACTGCCTTGGAGGCCGGCTCTATCTTTTAAAACCCAGCTCTTTAACATGTTACCCCACCACAAAAGAATCTGCTGTTAGGGGCAAGAACAGGATGCTAAAGGACATTGTGGGTCTGTCTGTTTGGCCTGTGACGAGTGTCCTCAGGCCTCTCAAGGCTCAGGAGCTGCTGAGGGACCTTGAGTCTGCTTGTGCATCCTCTGCTGTCATCTGGACGTCCTCTGACAGCTGTCACTCAGAAGCCAATATCACAGATCAGGGCTGTTTTCTTCGGCATTCTCCTCCACGTCACTGGTGATGCTGTGGAGACATCCTTTAAAGCAGGGGATTCCCGGTGGTTCAGTGGTAAAGAATCTGCCTGCCAATGAAGGAGACATGGGTCCCATCCCTGGTCCAGGAAAATCCCACATGCCGTGGGGCAACTAAGCTCATGCCCCACAACCAGCCTGTGCTCTAGAGCCCAGGAACCACAACTACTAAAGTCCCTCAGCTTAGAGCCCAGGCTCCTCCACAAAATAACAAGAGAAGCCACCGGGATGAGAAGCCTGCTCACTGCAAACTAGAGAAAGCCTGCGCACAGCAACAAAACCCAGCACAGCCAAAAACAAACAAAACATTTAAAAAAAAAAAAGCATACCAAAAAAAAAATTAAAAACCAAAGCAGTTTTCTAAACTTGCCTTTGACCTACAAGGAAATGCCCAGGGTTCTAACCCTGACTCTGAGCAAGTCTTAACCACTTAGCATGAGCTTTCTCAATTACAACAAAGGGCACTAAGACTCGTCATCTCAGGGCCTTGACGGAAACTAAATAATAATTAAAGCAGATAAAAAGTACCAAGGCAACACCCAGTGATAACCTGATCTGAGTTCAGGCCAACACCCTGTTGCAGTTACCTACAGGGGCTATAGGGAATACAGCTGCCAACCATGAGGCCAAGGGAACACGTTTCGAAGCCCAGACTTAGCTGTGCAGAAACGTCTGCTTCTCCCATGCCTGTGGCTACTCACCCAGACTGACCGGTGAAGCTGCGGTGGTGCTGGGAGATCACATGTTCCCTCAGCTCCTATTTATACCAGGCCCGGATCTAAGCACAAGGGCTGCAAGGGGAAATAAAGCAGCTTCTGCTCTCAGGGAGCCGGCAAGATACCAGATCCCAGTGCGGCCAGTGCTGTGGGTGTCCACAGGAGGAACACCTCACCTCCTGGGGTTCGGGCCAGCACTGCTCAGGGATGGGAAAAGGCAAACAGGCCAAGGGAAATGCTGGGACAAAGGCTCGGGGAAAGGAATAGGGGCGTGACAGCGTGGGCAGCAACCATTCTGTCACACAGAGGAGGGAAGCTGAGAGACTGGCCAGAGCCAGAGCCTGCACACCTCACGGTGAGACTCCGCATACTGCTCCTGGCTTCCCCACGAGAGGTTCAGTGAGGTTAAGGAAGCTGTGTTCTCTAGGAACCCGAGAGCAGCAATCTCCACCCTGCCTACCCGCCAGGGAGGCTCAGACAAGACAACAGCTGTGAGGCGGAAAGAGCGAAGGAGCTGCAAGGATTCTGCTATGGAGAAAAGCGGGGCCCCAATCAGAAATAACTTCATCGTGATAGGCCAAACTCACCGCCTCTGCTCCATCCACACTGTGAGCAGGATGAAGCCCAAGGACGGATGGCGCACCCCCACTCTGGCAGAAACTCAAGGTGACGCATTGGTTCTGACCGTTGTTTTTAATTGAGAAAATCAATTTACACATACAAGAAGCCTGTAAGCACTGAAATGCAGAAATATGTAAGCTGGCACACAAAATTCTTACTCTGAAACAACACAAATCTGCATGAGGTCTACCCTGCTGTGAGGGGTGGTGTGGAAGAGGGAGAAATTTGGAACCAGAGCTGACAGTGGGGTGAGATCCAAGGAGGGAAGGTTTCCGTACAACCGAAGAACACAGACACGGCGCGGTCGCCAGTTGACTCTGACCCGGGGGCAGTTAGTCGGCACTTGTGCTTGGCCGAGGCTGCTCCTGCGGCTGCTCCGTGGGCTGCTGCTTCTTCTTCTTCTGTTTGGAAAGGCAGCTCAGGGCAGACTCACCCTTTCTTGGGGCAGACGTGAGCACGGGCGGCTTGCCCGACTGAGTCGGATACTTGGTTTTCAGGTCATCTTTAAACAGCGGCTGCGAGAGTAAATGGCGCAGCTCCTTCTTCAGGATCTTCATCTGCTTTTGTCTCCGACGCTCTTCCTGCTCGTCAACTTTTCCTCCTTGAAACGCAATTCAAAATAGATCGCATTTACTATGACTTACAGGAGCATTTTCTTTCCCTTGATGGATAATACTTGTGATGAAAAACTGTTCTGGACGTCTTGGAGAGACAGGGCTCCCAGGTTCCCTGCAGAGGCCAGTGCTGGCTAACTTCCAACAGCTAGGAGAACCACTCAGGGCCACCCTGTCCTCCAACCCCATGAGGCAGGTACTTTATGCCCTGGTTTTACAAATGAGGATAGCATAGGTACAGCAGAGTTGAGTAACCTGACCCAGTCACATAGCTAGTTAAGAGAACGGGCAGCAAACACCTGCAGTCTGTTCCCGAGCCTGCCCTGACCTCCACCATCTCTCCATACAAGGACAAGTACAGCCTCCAGACAGATGATGCCAACTGCTGAGGGCTTTAGGCTCATCTGAGATTAGGGCTTCTTGCAAAGGAGGCAGCGGCATCCTGCTGGTTTTGAGGGGACCCATGGCGGTGGGGGAGGCCCCAACAGACAGAAGCTGAAGGGAAAACCAAAGCTAAGAGCTGAATGAACCCTTCCTCAAGTCCACCCGGCTCTTTACCCTTATACATTTCTTCTTCCAGCTCAATCTCAAGGGCAGCCGCGGCCTGCTCGATCCAAGAGTTGTGCAGACAAGCCTGGAAGTTCCGATACTCTGCTTTTTCAATCTGTCGAGCTAAACGGATTCGCTCCTAGGGGCAAGGCAGAGAAAGTATTCATCTGACAGAGGGTTCAGGCCTCTGGGGAAAAAAGGCTCATTTAAGTTGTGTTTTTAAAAAGTCAGTACACAGAGTCGGACACGACTGAAGTGACTTAGCAGCAGCAGCTCAGAGAGAGGCACATCAGTTCCCATCAAAAAGCGTTTGCTTTGGTTCCTGGTTAAAGTAATCATGACTGGTGAGTGTGTACACATGAACCTCAAAAGCCAGCTTTCCAAGTCAACTTGAACAGCCCCTCTTCCTGGCAGCTGACCTTGGTCAGATTCCCAATCTACATGTGTTCAAAGGGGAAACGTGTTCCCCAGACACCACGGCTGACCTCCACAGCCGAGTTGAGACCTGGAAACACCCCAACAGCCAAGTCAGGGCCCAGCTCTCACTCTACATGGATAACACAGACCTGTCACAGGACTGCCTCCAGCCCTCTGTCATCCTCCTCCCAAAACACTTCGATTCTCCTTACGCGTACTGGGTTCAGACCGCAGTGATAGGAAATACCAAAAAAAAAAGGGGGGGGGAAAGATGTTGCGATGTGGGAGAAAAGAGCCACGGGAAGCTTGGTGGCTCCTAAGCCTCTCTGCAATCTCCATCTGTCTGACTCATCTCCCACCTCATTTTCCCACACAGCTGACATCCCTTTTGAACCAGAGGAGGCAACAGAACTGGAGCCATTCCTTGCTTTTTGCTCCAGTTCCTGGAATTCCGTCCCTTCTTCATCTCCTCACATCTCTGCCTGCAGGCGGCTTGGAGGAAACGAAACCCCGCCCCGTGTTACTACACGCCCACCCGCCACAGTGCCTCATCTGCACCTGAACTCCAACCTGCCTCACGAGCCAGTGGACTCCTATGGAAAAGAAGCCACCCTGCTCTGGTGCCTGACACGCTACAGCCCAAAGTCAGCAGCACTCGCTCAAGTGAATGCCTATTAAGTAAAACCCCAAAGGTAGGAATTATAGGCATCTGCTTCAGGGATGTGACAGACCTTTAGTTTCTGCCTCAGCGAGGCACACTGACCCCACTTCCCTACAACGATCCATCCGTCCAGTAAGATGTCCAGACGGCTATGCTCACTGCACTGGCCAGTGGGGGGCGGGAGGTGGCTGATGGTGGCAGTCTCAGGGGCACAGTAAAGGAAGGGTTCATGAAGGAAACTCCTCACTCTTCGGCCATTCGCCCTTTCCTCCCTCCTTCGAGGAACGACGCCCTCCATTTCTTTTTTACACAAAACTAGGAATCAGTTTCCAGGAGCGGTACTGCAAGAATCCCACGGCAAAGTGCGGGAGCAGCACAAGCCCTCCTCGTCAGCACTGGGCTTCTAGCTCTTCTTTTTACCTTGACTGCATCCATGTACTTTGTCTGCACAGGGAACAGTGGGATGTCCTCATCTTTCTTAAGGGTTTTGTAAATCTTCTTAAAGTTGATCACATCCTCAGGCCCAACCAGCATCAGGCTGAGGCCTTCATCGGTGGCACGGGCAGTCCGACCGCTTCGGTGGACATAAATCTCCGAGGTGCGAGGGACCTACCAAAGATGGAACTGGGATCAACATGTGGCTGTGACCGAACACCGCTCGTCCCCTCAAGGCCAACAACCCAAGGTGGGACCCTCCTCCCTCCCAGCCAGGCAGCTAGAAACCTCGCCAGCCCTGGGGAGAGATTAAGCCCTTCTCCTAAGTCCCACATCCAAACTGCCCAGGTTTAGCCCATTCACTGTGCAGGCTCTGCCCCTGCCCTGGTTCAGACTCCCATGACCACTCCAATAAAAAGCAGAAAGAGTGGATGTGTCATCCACAGCTAGCATGGTGTGGGAGCTGATGGTCCCTCCCTCCCCACACCACGGCGCACAGCACTAATCAGGAACAGTCTCCTGCACTGAGCCCAGGCAATGCTCAGTCTTTCCCAAAGCAGTGCTCTAAGCAGCCCTAGCAGACGGTGGAGCAGAAGGATGTGTGCTCAGCTTCTCCTGCGCGAACTCCAAAATTATAACTAACCACTGAAAAACCATCAACCGGAGAACGCTGGATCCCACTGAAAAAAGATACCCCACATCCAAGGGTAAAGGAGGAGCCCCAACAAAATGGTAGGAGGGGCAAAACTGTGTTTAGAATCAAATCCCACACCCGCCAGAGACGCTCGGAGGGCTCAAAACCGTGCACGCACCAGGACCCAGAAACCCCACAGAGACTGAGCCGGACCTGCCTTTGGGGATCTGAGCGTCTCCTGCGGAGGCACAGGTTGGCAGTGACCTGCCGTGGGGACAGGGGCTCTGGCTGCAGCAGACCTGGGAGGCACGGCGTGTGGCCTGAGTCCTCCTGGAGGAGGTCGCCATCAGCCCCACCACAGAGCAGCCAAGCAGATGACCCAGAGGCTGCAGAACAATTACACCAAAGAAGTTCTCACACTGTTGCAAAAGCTTTAGGGCCCACAACAGATTTCCCAACCTGGGGATCTGGCAAAAGGACTGAAAACCCCCAGCGAGTTTGACTTTGAAGGTCAGTGGGATTTGATTACAGACCTTCCACAGGACTGGGGAAACAGACTCTTAGAGGGCACAAACAAAGCCTCGTGTGCACCAGGACCCAAGAGAGAGGAGAAGGGATCCCACAAGAGACTGAGCCAGACTTGCCCGGGAGTGTCCAGGAGCCTCCAGTGGAGGCTGGGTCAGCAGTGGCCCGCCACGGGGACAGGGGCACTGACGGCAACAGTCCTGGGAACCGCAGTGAGCTGGCACAAGTCCTTTAGGAGGAGGTCTCCATTACCCTATCATATTTGAGAGAACACAGCCCCACCCATCAACAGAAAACTGGATTAAAGACTTCCTGAGCATGGCCCCGCCCTTCAGAGCAAGACCCAGATTTCCCATAGCCAGACCCTCCCATCAGGAAGCTTCCACAAGCCTTTTATCCTTCTCCATCAGAGGGAAGAAAGAATGAAAACCACAATCACAGAAAACTAACCAAACTGATCACATGGACCACAGCCTTGTGTAACTCAATGAGCTATGAGTCATGCCCTGTAGGGCCACCCAAGACAGATGGGTCATGGTGGAGAGTTCTGACAAAACGTGATCCACTGGAGAACGAAATGGCAAACCACTTAAGCATTCTTGCCTTGAGAATCCCATGAACAGTAACAAAAGGCAGAAAGATACGACACTGAAAGGTGAACTCCCCAGGTTGGTAAGTGCCCAATACGCTACTGGAGAAGAGTGGAGAAACAGCTCCAGAAAGAATGAAGACACCGTGACAAAGCGAAAACAACACCCAGTTGTGGATGTGACGGGTGAGGGAAGTAAAGTCCGATGCTGTGAAGAGCAACATCGCACGGGAACGTGGAACGTTAGGTCCATGAATCAAGGCAAATGGAAGTGGCCAAACAGGAGACGGCAAGAGTGAACATCGACATTTTAGGAATCAGGGAACTGACCTAAAATGGGCCGGAACGGGCACATTAACTCAGTGCTCTAAGCACTGCTACCCCTGGCTCCTGGCGGCGCCAGCAGTGAAGCATCCTTCGCGTCCTCTGAGAGCACACACCCCCTCTTCTCGCTCCCCGGCAGCAGCCCGCTGCCGCACGTTCTCTCCTCCCTCCTTCCTACCTCTACACGCCCGAAGCCTCGCCATCCCTAAATGCCAAGCATCTTTTAGAAAGCACTCTCCAACCTATCCTCCCACATCAGAAGTTATCTCTTTGTCCAACTTTATTTTGCCACTTTCTAGTATCTTCTGCCTTAAATTTTGGCTGCAGGCATCTCACCTCCTCTAGTGGATTTGATATTTCTTAGGGGCTAGGAACTCTATTTTGTTCATCTGGATATTTCCCACAGACTGACCCAGACTCTTTCCCAAAAAGAGGAAGAATAAAGATTTGCTCAACTGAACTGGCACCCTCAAAGACTGTTAAAAGCATGAAAAATTTAAAGGAAAAAAAAGAAAGCAAGAAGGATTTAAAAGGAGAAATAATTACACCAGTTACTGAGTACTTACACTGTGCTAGGTGATCCATCAGCATTAGTTCATTTAATCAGAATAACCCCATGAAGTAGATAGCAGCATCACCACTCCCAATTTACAATGACATTGAAACCAAAGAAGTTCAGCAACATGCCAAAAGCTAACCCACTGAGAAGCAGCCAAGAAGCATTCAAATGCTGGAAGTGAGGTTTGAGAGCCCATGCTCCTAACCACCATCCTCTGCTAATTTTTCCTAGGTTCACGCACTAATATTAACGTCCGCATCAACAGCAGCTAACATTTAGAAAGTGCCACCTGGCTTTCTAAACTCCTCACACATAATAACCTATCTCACCTTGCAGGACTTAACCACCACACTCTTCTTCTCTATAGCAGGGTGATCATTTTACATGCTAAACTTTACTCCGCCCACTTCACGGAAGAAACTAAGACTCTAACCTGCCAGTATTACACAGCCTGCCCAAGTCAAAAAGAGAGGGCTATTTGACATCAGACAATGTCAAGAGGTTTTGGAGAATAAATCTCACCACAGTAAGTGGAAGCAGCTAGTTGGTCACCAGACGCCAGTGGTATTCTCTGTTGCATGAGGCCTTGGGACCAACAATTCTCCTTGTGCTTGCTCTCTCCCTCAACCTTTGCTTTAAAAATTCCCTGCTCAATGCAGGGAGATGCCCTCAAGTTCGCTGATGTCCCTACCTGGTAATGGATGACATGCTGGACTTTTGGAATATCCAGGCCCCGAGCCGCCACGTCTGTCGCCAGAAGCACACAACTGTGGTAAGAGAGAAAGCTTATTAATAACAACTAACAGCCATCGTTAATCAACTCCTTACCACAATCGAGTACTCTGAACACCACAGCCCCTTCCAACGCCCTACAAGGTAACACGACTACGCACGCATCTCCCTGAGAGATGAAGAAACTGAGGCTCAGGGTCACTAACCTCCCAAGATACACACATGCCTGTTCGGCTGTGGAGCCAGGATCCAAACCCGGGTTTCACTGGCCACAATCAATAAAGCCACTCTGCAATAACACAGACTACTTCATGTGAATGAAACAGGGTCATATTCTAGGTCAGTGGCCTCGTCTCCTATCCCCCTCTCACTTAATTACCTCAGTCACACAGGTAGACATCCTTGCTTTTGCTCAAACACACCAGATCTGCTCTTGCCTCCAAGTCTCTGCTTAGTGCACTTCAGGCCAGAAAGGTTTTCCACAGATAGTCACATTTCCTTTCTTTCTTCCACGCTCTGCTCCAATCTCACGTTATGAGAAAAGCTTCCCACACCACACACCCACAGTCTGCTCAACTCCCTATGTAACTTTACTTCTTAGCACCTAGCACCACTTGACAAACTATATACTTACTTTTTCCCGCCACATGGATGTAACCTCCCCGAGAGCAGGGTCTTTGCATTACTCACTATTCTATTACTGGGCCCTGGAACAGCAGCAGGTTCAAAACAAGTACTCAATAATATGTACTGGATGATGTTTCTTAACGTATGTGTAGTTTGAGAAGAGTCAAAAGCACTTGAGGAATGTTTTAAAAAGAAATGTACTAGATGAGAGCGAACCTGCCTCATGCTGTGCAAGATTTTAAAAAAGGCTGGGGGGCTACCTTCTACTAATACGGCTCCCAAGAGAGAAGGTAGCTTCCCACCCTCCAGGCAACCTGGACCCAACGGCCAGTATATGGACAGGCCTGACTTACTCCTCCAGATGCGCAAACTGCTCTAGGTTTCTAAGTCTCTGCTTCTGGTGCATGCAGGCATGCAGGGTCAGTGGCATGATATCCAAGACTTTGAGGAGCCCGGAGAGGCGCTTGATGCAGGAGATACTGTTGGCAAACACTAAGGTGCGGCCTGGATACTGCATCAGGAAGTAGTACAGATACAAGTCTTTCTCATCAGTCTCGCAATGGATCTTGGTCTCTATCAGCGACTCTACCGTGGCCTCCTTTCGTGTGAGGTCAATGACCTTGGGCTTGCCCCTCATGCCAATCTTCTGCATGAGCAGGTCAAGTTTGGCAGTTTTGTCGATTTTCTTAGCGTGCTTCTTGTGAAGGATGCGGGCAGGAGCTTGATGTACCAGGGTCAGTGTGGCGGAAAAAACAAGGGTCTGTCTCTTTGGGTTGTACTGGGAATCACTGAGCATCTCTAGCAGCTGTGAGAGCTCAGCAAAGTGGCCTTTCTCAACCATCCGGTCAGCCTCATCGATCACCAGGCACCTACAGATCCAGGCAGACCCGTGATCACCAGGTTAGTAGCAGGGAAGAGGAGTCACCACAGCATACTCTACCAGTGCCCACCCCCTGCCCCCAAGACAAACACCACTTTCACCACCTCCACCAGGGCCCTCAACTAACCTCCCTCATGCATGCTTGGTTGTCTAAAGGCCAAGTGTGGCTGGTACCCCACGATGGCACTTTGTGACAGGGAGGAGGCACTGTGCCAGGTCACCTCAGGCCCACTTCAGAACAGAGGGTGGGGGAAAAGGGAGGTACTCTTACCTGAGTTGCCGAAGGTTGCTCAAATGAGGGTGCTTTTCTTTAACTAGCTCCCACAGCCGGCCTGGAGTGGCGATCACAATCTCAGGCTGGCGGTTCAGCATCCTCTGCTGTTTCTGCGTGGACATTCCACCAACCAATATAGCGGTTTTAATGCCTATGGCCCACACAACACGAGGGACAGTGTTAGTCTGATTGCTTATTTCTTCCACTGCAGACACCGGTACCTCCCGATAAGCAAAGGCTGCCAGTCAGCGGCACAGCTTCCCTCCCCAGGGGAGTGCTAAGAGCTGGCCTGGCCTGCTGATGCTGTTACTGGAGGGCTTACCGGGTCTGCTATGATCTAGGGCCGGCCTACTTCCCCAACCTCATTTTTTTCTACTCTTTCCCCTCACCCACAACAGTAGCGCTGGATTTGAACCCAGGCGTGGTGACATCCAAGGCTCTGGAGAAACAGACCAGCAGCACACCGCAGTGCTAGGAAAGATGGAGCCAGCAGCTGTGACACTTCTCCCGGGGGAATTCCTGCCCGTCCCCCTCAGTCCAGATTCATCTGAATCTCCGCTAACGCCTAGTGTTCTCTTCTCCTCTCCAGTGGAGCACTTCTCAAGGTACCCAGTGTGGGAGGAACAGAAAGGATCACACAGGCAAAGTGCTTAGTCTAGGCCTCACACACATAGTAAGAGCTTGGTGAAGAAGCGTCCCTTTTACTATAAAAGCGAAACCCCCGCTACGCAGCCTTTCCCAAGGAAATCCCTGAGAAAAGTAAGTGCTAATGCCCTAAGGCAGAAGTCAGCACACTTTTAACAGTCAACAGCTGTGGCCCTGTGTGTGTGGGCTGGATGGTCTCTGCCACAACTACTACCTCTATTCCACTCTTCACTAGTGGTGCAAAAGTGGCCGTAGACAATGTGTAAATACATGGGTGTGGCAGCACTTTATTTACCAGAAAAAAAATAAACCACCCCCTCAACAGTGGTTTGCCAAACCCTGTCCCAAGTATCCACTGTATTCAGTAAGGTAACTAATTGCTTATGCAGCTAGAACAGCGTTAGCTATGTGTTATCCTTGGGAGAATTAAGAATGTGTCACTCAAACAGTTTTCTGTTGGGCTTAATTCTCTGGCAAATCAAATTCCCTCTAGAGGGCGGGAGGCACAGCTCATTCACCTCTGCCACCCCCACCACTGTGATCGTTTCAGGAAACATTTATTCAATGAATTAAACCTCACTTGTAAACTTGGCCACAGCATCGACGTGTTGTTTGACCTGAACAGCGAGCTCTCGAGTGGGAGTCAGAACCAGTCCAAGCAGAGGACGCTTCGGCGGTGCAATGCTGCCACCCAATTCTTGTTTTAACTTTCCAGTTGGCTCTTCATCATGCTTTTCCACCTGGTTTCCCTCCTGTTTGGGGATGGGCTTCTCCCTGACCAGGGAAGAAGGTCCTTCACCAGCGTCAACATCACCGTCACAAGAGGGCAGCCCCTGGTCTGAGGGGGCAGCTCCAGTCTTGGCTCCTGCCTGGCTGGGTGGTGTTCCAGCCTTCGCTCCAACCTCGCTGGGAAGTGCTTCACCCTCAATTCCAATCTCATCAGGCAAGGCTCCAGACGCAGTTCCAGCCCTGCCTGGTGATCCTGTCTCAGCTCCAGTCTCATTACCGGTCTCCCCAGGTGGAGCGCCTGTGTCACTTAGAGCTGGCGTAGGCTTCTTCTTCACCTGCCACTGCAGCACTGCGTGAATCATTGGAATGGCAAAGGCAAGAGTTTTCCCACTTCCTTAAAAGCAGAAAAAAAAACAGTGTGAATCAACAGAGGTACATACTCTTTCCTGAGGTTCTATTCTTTACTCAGAATAAGGGACCCTGAAATAGCCAAGTGCCACCCTGACCAATGCAAAGCTCCTTCCACCCTACACAGGTATCCCACTGCACTGCAACCAGAGGACACCCGTATAATTAGGAACCTGAGGGAGAGTCTGACAGACGGCACTGAGAGCCGAGGTCAACAATAACTAAAGACAAATGTCCAAGCAATGAAACCTAAAGAGACAGGTGAGGTGTGGGTATGCGTGTTTTGTTGCTGTTGTGGAAGAACATAAAACTGAAGGGTAAAAAATGGAAATCTGTATAATACGTTCCCATAATGTTTCTTTGGTGAGGAAGGAGGTAGTGAAAGAAAGTTTTCTTAGTTTTCAAGGAAACTTTAAAGCTTCTGTCTATGCTTGAACATTTTCAAACTAGCCTCTGATCGTACACGGAGCCCATCTATGTGTTCAAAAAACAAAATGAAACAAAATACCTCAGGCTGAGAATTTAAAGTGGTTCCAAAATTATAATGCCCCAGGCAGAAGCAAATAAGTGATCTCTATATGAAGAAGCTTTTATCACAGGCCTCAAAAAACTCACAGATGATTTTTCTGAGTAAAACGAGCTGAGTTCTTGCTTATAGTACCTTGTTCCTTAGAGCTGCCCATTTTCTGAGATGACTTCTATCACATATTTCAGGAAGAAAAATGCCAATTCTACACACACTCCTTCAGAAAACTGAAGAGAATACTTCAAGTCGTTCTGAGTCCAGTATTACTCTGATTTCAAAACCACACATTACAAGAAAAGAAAACTACAAATATCCCATTAATAGAAATTAAAAAATCATCAACAAAATTTTAGCAATCAAATCCAACAATGTCTAAATGGAATAATATATTGCAACTAAATTCAGTTTATCATCATCAACAAATTGAAAATGAAAAAAGGATGCATCCCATATATGCAGAAAAGGCATTAAAAAAAAAATACCACCACCGTTCCTGATAAGAATCTTTCTGCAAACGAGAAACAGACGACAATTTTCTCAACCTGATAGAAGCTAAATATGACAAACCTACTGGTAACATCATATTTAATGAAGAAACACTGAACATTTTCCCCCAAATCAGGGACCAAAGCAATGGTGCCCACGAGTTTTAGCCAGTGTGATAAGAAAAAAGTAAACAAAAAGGCAACCAGACCAGATGACATAATCACCTTTGTAGAAAATCCTATATAATCTTCAGGAAACCAGTTAATCGTACCAAGTTGCAGGATACAAGATCAATATAAATAAATGCATACTTCTATTTATTATCAACAGAAACAGGAAATTTTAAATTACTATTTACAAAAGCATCAAAAATATGAAATAGTTAAGGATAAAGCTAGCAGAAGTATATACACTGAAAACTACAAACACCACTAAGAAAAAGTAAAGTCCTAAAACAATGGAGAGATATCCCTGCATTCACGGACTGGAAGATTCTAGACTGTCTAGCTGTCACATCCTCAGCTGGCTCTATAACCCAAAGTGCAATCCTTATCAGAATGCTAGCTGGCTTTTTTGAAGAAACTGAAAAGCTGACCTTAAAATTCATATTGAAATGCAAAGGGCCTCAGTTCCATTCAGTCGCTTAGTCGTGTCTGACTCTTTGCGACCCCATGGACTGCAATACGACAGGCTTCCCTGTCCATCACCAACTCAGTCAGTGATGCCATCCAGCCATCTCATCCTCTGTTGTCCCCTTCTCCTCCTACCTTCAGTCTTTCCCAGCATCAGGGTCTTTTCAAATGAGTCAGTTCTTCACATCAGGTGGCCAAAGTATTGAAGTTTCAGCTTCAGCATCAGTCCTTCCAATGAATATTCAGGACTGCTTTCCTTGCGGATTCACTGGTTTGATCTCCTTGCAGCCCAAGGGACTCTCAAGAGTCTTCTCCAACACCACAGTTCAAAAGTATCAATTCTTTGGTGCTCAGCTTTCTTTATAGTCCAACTCTCACATCCATACATGACTACTGGAAAAACCATAGCTTTGACTAGACGGAACTTTGATTGCAGTCATGTCTGCTTTTTAATATGCTATCTAGGTTGGTCATAGTTTCCTTGCAAGGAGCAAGCGTCGCTTAATTTCATGGCTTAATTTTCATTGGCTATTCACTAGAATGGCCAAAACAACTTTTAAAAAGAACAAAGTTGAAGGACTTACACCACCTAACTTTAAGACTTAAACTAAAGCTACACTATCCAACACTGTGAGGTGTTGGGAAAACAGTAAATATAGACAAATGGGTCAATGGAAAAGAGAAGACTCCAGAAATAAACCCACACCTATATCGTCACCGATTTTCAGAAAAGATGCGAAGGCAATTTAGTGGGGAAAGAGTAGTTTTTCAACAAACAATGCTGGAGTAATTAGATATCCACACGCAAAACAAAACCAAATCTTTGATCCATATTTCTCACCACAAAAGTTAATAAAGGAACAATCAGACCGAAACACAGAACCTAAAACTAAACTAATAACACCTCCACAAGAAAATGTAGGAGAAAATCTTTGTGATCTTGTGTTAGGCAAAAGATTCTCAGGAAAGCAAATCTGTAAAAGATCATTTAAACTTCACCAAAATAATAACTCCTGCTCTTCAGAAGAGAACTAAAAGATAAGGCACAAACTAGGGGAGAAAAATACACATCATATATCTGATAAAGGAGGTGTATCTAGAATACATGATGAATTCAGTAATAAAACCACAACCCAATTAAGACACAGGTGAAAGAACTAAGCAGGTATCACCAAAGATGATGACATGGATGACAATTAAGCACTCGAAAAGATGCTGCTTAACTAGTCACTTCGGAAATACCAATTAAAGCCACAAGGAAATAACACTAAAAATTTTTAAATCTAAATTAAATTAAAGACCGACCATACTAAGCACTGGCAAGGACAAGGACCAATTAGAACTCATAAGTTGGTGATTATGTAAAATGGTACAATCACTTTGGAAAACTCCTAAAAAGTTACATTTACCCTAAGACCTAGCCATTCCACATCTAGGTATTCAGCCAACGAATCAAAGCATACATCCACACAAAGACTGATATGCTAGTACTTATGATAGTTTTACTTGTAAATGCCAAAAACTAGAAAGACCAGAACCATCCATCAACACAGATTAAAAAAAAATGCACTGTATCCATTCAGTGGAATGCCATTTATCTATGGAAAGAAATGAACCACTGGTATTTGCAATAACATGGCTGAACCTCAAAGTATGCTGAGTTAAAGTGCAGAGATTCTCCCTCCCCAAAATTCGTATCTGAAGGATCTACTTTAAAATTCTGGAAAATGCAAACTAACCTATAGTGATAAAAAGACTATTAGAGGTTATCTGGGGATGGACAAGGAGGGGACCAGGGAAGGTGGGATTATTAAGGGGTCTAAACATCTTTTGGGGGTGATGGATAAGTTCATTACCTGCATTGGTAGCAGTCTGTCTACAGCAATTTGTCTCTGAGACTTGGACCTGTGGATGCACAGCACTCAAGAGAAATAGCCTGAGAGGGTCTGCGGTATAAACCCAAACGCCAATCTCTAGCCACAGTGGCTCACACCTGGACTCCGCCTTCCAGGCCTCTCTGAACATACCCAAGTCCTGTAGCAGCGCTGAACAGCACAGAGATCTGGTCTAGAATCCGAGCACTACTGTTTCAGTGGGGCAGTTTTAGGGACGCTGTCTATCCTCAGTGAGGCTGAGTTTCCTCTTCAGTAATATGGGAATAATAATGGCATCCATCTCAGAGTGGTTGTGAGAACTTTCATCAATATAATGCATGTAACACACTGCGTGATGTATTTTAAAGAAATGTTTTAATACTGTTACCTCCATTCCCCCTTCCTGGGGCTTCCTCCCTCTTTCATCTTTGTGACTTTTATATAGGACCTCACCTCAAGTTTCCTGACCACTCTTCCAGAAATCTAAGGCACAACGTTTCTAGATGGTCTATTTCTGAAACAGATCAGGACCCAATAGTTCTTCCCCACCATACCCTCTGCCTGCCTTTTGTCTGTGGAAAAACTTGAGCCAAACAAGTTTAATGAGAAGTGAGAAAATGCAGAAAAAAGGGAAAGCAGTCCAACAAGACTAAATAATAAGTTTAGTCAATAAACATAGTTAAGGACTTTTAGTTCCTTCTCAAGGGCTATAGATAATATTCTGAGCCACATCCTGTGAGCTGTCTTGTAGATACTGAAACTCCCACCAGATGAAAGAAGATAACTGCATGATGACCAGACTGTAGCCATGCCATTGCTGTTATTCAGTCACTAAGTTATGACCTACTTTTGTGACCCCTTGAACTGGAGCCCCCCAGGCTCCTCAATCCATGGGATTTCCCAGGCAAAAATGTTGGAAGTAGATTGCCATTTCCTTTTCCAGGGGATCTTCCCAACCTAGGGATCAAACCTGCATCTCCTGCATTGGCAGATGGATTCTTTACACACTGAACCACCAGGGAAGCCCATAAGCTGCCACATTTCTGAGAACTGGCCTCAAGAAAATTGAAACAGACAGACCTTGGAGCTGAAATTAACTGTACTTAAATCAGTCAAAACGAGGCTGGTCAGACTACCAACGACCAAGTTCAAGATGTCTGTCAGAGCTGACTGTGCTGATTCTGCATGAAGCCCCCTCCCTCTGTCTATAACAGTTCTTGCCCACTGGTTGTCATGGGGTGTCAAGGGGGAGAGCCAGCCTTTGGACAGGAGTCTTCCCCCGCTCCCCACTGCTGGTATCCAAAATAAAGCACACTTTCCTTTCCACCAACCTGGCATCTTCACTGGCTTTTGAGGAGTGAGCAGCCACCCCACTTTGGTTACAGTTCTATGCCATACAATATAGTAGCCACTAGCCACATACAGCTATCAAGCACTTAAAATGCGGCTGCTCTAAACTGAGATGGGTGGCAAGTTCAAAATACACATCAGATTTTGAAAATAGTATAAAAATTAGAACGTAAAATATCTAATTAATAATTTTACATTAATTAATACTGAAATGTTATGTAATGGTTAAATATATTGTTAAATTTAATCACTTTTTCAAAAAAAACTTTTTTAATATGGCTCCTAGGGAATTTTGGAGAAGGCAATGGCAAGCCACTCCAGTACTATTGCCTAGAAAATCCCATGGATGGAGGAGCCTGGTGGGCTGCAGTCCGTGGGGTCGCTGGGGGTCGGATGCGACTGAGCGACTTCACTTTCACTTTCACACATTGGAGAAGGAAATGGCAACCCACTCCAGTGTTCTTGCCTGGAGAATCCCAGGGACGGGGAGCCTGGTGGGCTGCCGTTAATTCGCACAGAGTATGGAAATATACTTTTTAAAATCACTTTTAAAAGCTTTTTTTGGCCCAGGGAATTTTAAATTACACATGTGACTTAAATAACATATGTATTTATAATGGTTACTTTTGGTCAAGTTGGACTAATAGTTTCAGGTCTGTTTGCTCCATACCCCCACCAGCAGTTTAGTCTCCCAGGGTGTCAACCTATCATCACTTCACAAAGTCGTAGACAGCCCACGGTATGAGGGATCTTTAAACAACGCCTAGTTCCAACAGTCACCTCCTGCCCAAATTTGCCTACAAAATCTACCCGATGGTTATCGCACACTCAAAACCTTCCAATGCCAATAAACCCACCAACTCCCAATGCAGCCCTTTTTATCTGTAGACAACTCTTGAGAATTAGACACTTCTTTATACTAATGAAGATCTACCTCTCCAGAGGGCTGATCTTAGTCCTATTTTACCCGCAGTCATGCAGAAAAGGTTCAAGAATTGAAAAAAACTACCATTTACAGATCACTAGGGCTTCCCTGGAGGCTCAGCTGGTAAAGAATCTGCCTGCAATGAGGGAGACCTGGGTTTGATCCCTGAGTTGGGAAGATCCCTTGGAGAAGGGAAAGGCTACCCACTCCAGTATTCTGGCCTGGAGAATTCCATGGACTGTATATAGTCCATGGGGTCGCAAAGAGTAGGACACGACTGAGTGACTTTCACAGATTACTTACAATGTAGTGGTAAGTTTTAGTTTACTATTGTTTTTTGTTAGCAGTTTACTATTGTGTAAATGTATAAATTTAAATTTAGTAAGCATTTACACTTAACCCACATAGCAAAAAGGGCTTCCCTTGTGGCTCAGTGGTAAAGAATTCATCTGCAATATAGGAGATCCAGGTTCAATCCCTGGGTTGGGAAGATTCCCTGGAGAAGGGAAGGGCTATGCGCTCCAATATTCTTGCCTGAAGAATCCCATGGACAGAGGAGCCTGGTGGGCTACAGTCCATGGGGTTGCAGAGTCGGACAGACCTGAACGACTAAGTACACAGCACACAGCAAAAGATGAAGGTACTGAATTTACCTGTCTCCATTTGATAATGCAGTCTACAGGGCTGAGAGAAATAAAGTGACCTGCACAGGGCACCAATCAGGAACTGAGCTATTTCAACCCAGAGCTAGCTGACTTCTTAAAGTCTTCATGCAACAGTGCCTTTGTGGTCATGTTCCCAACATTCCCCAGTCTCCCAACCATCCAGCCTGTTAGTGGCCACAAGCTCAGTCCAGAAGCAATCTCGCCCTGGCCAGATAAGAATGCCCTTACCTGTCTCAGCGGCCCCAAGGATGTCCAGTTTGTCACGAATGGCAGGTGCCAAGGTCAGCGCTTGGATTGGTGTGGGGGCAGAGAAGCCTAGAAAGCTGAGTGCTCGGAGAACCGGCTTGGGTACAAACAGATCCTTCCAAGCCGATACATCTGCTTTGTGATCATGCGTTTCAGGCATCCACGTTTTTGCTTTTTTGGGCCCCTTTGGAGAAGTACCCTGGGAAGGCTCTGATTTTTTTTTCCCTTTCTTTTTCTTCTTTTTTGGTACAGTCTGGGCTGGGATTTCTGATGCCATCTCCCCTACCTCTAGATCAGGACAAATTGTGTCCTCCCCCGTGGGGTGCTGGCTCAGTATCTCTGACCTCAAACGCTTTCTGGGAACTGGTTCCTTCAGTTTCCACATCTTTACTCTTCTTCAACTTCATCTTTTTCTTTGAGGAGCCAGGCTCTCCTTCCTCCTCTCCTTCTGCAACAGCCTGTGCCTTTCTCTTCTTGGGCTCTTCTTTTGAGAAGAGACTGGAGGAACTCTTGGCAGGGGAGACCAACCGATAATCCGTCAGTTCCTCAAAGCACACCAAGTCATCCATCTGTCCGTCTGCAAACATATTTGGGTCTATCTTCACCTCCTTCCATTTTCCCACTACTTTGATTCCCTTCTTCTGAAATCTGCCACAGTTTGTTGGCTTTGGCCTTGATTTTTTCTCTTTCAACTTCATGGCTGCTGAAAAGGAAAGAAATGTTCCACTAGATTGCAACTGATAAGCAAAGGATTCTGAGGCAACAAATATTTCCTAAGCAGCTATCAGGTCTTACAAAAAAATAAGGACACAAAGATGGCTCTAACGCCGATGCTGCCAGCTGGAGAAGATCACAGAAGGGAAGAAATGTACCCAAGAGCATGCAGCTAGGCCTACAAAACAGGACACAGGAGGTGTAGCAAAGACAGACGAGCTACATCTAGTTTGGATTTCAGACCCAATACTTACTGCCTGGGTGCCCTTGGCAGGTCCTGCTCAATCCTCTCTGAACCTCAGAGTTCTCATATTTTAAAAAGGTGGGAGGGATTTACCTTCTAAATCACAAAATGTTCTATGCAACAAGTAAACTCACCTAAAGCGTGGAGGGTGAAGCCTACCTCACCCAAGCCATTCTGATGCCAGAATAAGAATCTAAGAGGGTTCGCTGGAGGGTGCGTGAGGGGGGTCGGCTCTACTGAGTGCACAAAGCTTTCTTCCCTCTCAAATCTTACCCCAAGAGGTCAAATGCCTGTGTCACCACTCTGGCTGTTGCCAAGTGACTTAAAACCCAACCAGCTTTAATCATTACATTTTAAGTAATTTAAAAACCATTGACGCACAACTCGTTTGACTGGAACTTGATCCACGTTCTCCCTTTTTCAGAAAGGCAGAGGAAAATCATAGCTTCCGTGGAAAACAAAGGGAGACCTAGGTTCAAATCTTGACGCGCCACTGGTCAGCTCTGGGTCTGGGGTGGCCGTTATTAATCTCCACGAGTCTCAGTTCCTCGTCTGGAAAATGGGGATGAGAGAGAGCCTGCGGCTCCTCGGATTGTCACGCCATGACGAAAAGGTGGCGCACGTTCAGAACCGCTTGGCATCGCGGCCCGTGGGCAAAGCACGCCGGCGCGCATGCAAGGGCCACCCCCGCTCCGCATCCGCGACGCCGCGACCACAGACAGCCCGCACCAACGGGGGAGGCGTGAGGTGCAGGCACAGGCGCGGCGGGGACGCGGAGTGCGGCTCGCGGGGTGAGCCGGCGGGTCCCTCCTTCTGGTCCCAGCGCCGGCGCCTCGTCTCGGGCTCGAACGGGCGCGCCAAGCGGAGAAGCCGAAGCAGCCAAGCCCTGACGTCCGCTCGGCTGGTTCGAGGCCCTGGAAGAGGCCCCCAGGGCACTTGACAAGGCCGGCGGCCACGCCTCACTGGTCCCGAGAATCCGAGGGCCTGGAGGAGCCCGCAGTGAGAGCCCGCCCGCAGCCCCGCTCCGACTCCGCACTCACCGCGAGGCCTCCCTGCCGCGACCCCTCGGACGCCCACCAAACGCCTCCAAACCCGCAGCTCCGGCGTGCCGCCGCAGCGTCCGCCGCAGTTCCGGGGCGGGGCTTGCACGCCGCACGCGTGCGCGCAGCGAAGGAAGTCCCGCCCCCACTCTAGACGCCGCACTTGATTCGCTGCGGCGCGGCTGACTGCGGGACCGCGGGGGCGTGAAATTGGGCTGCGCTTGTAGGCCCTCCTCCAGGGCTCAGGGAGCAAGCGCAAACAGGTGAGGGCGGCCTTGCTTCCTCCAGGAGGCGTCTGTGCTAGCTCATGCACCGGAATGCAAGTTTTCTTGTCTTTTTGCTTTAGTTTCAGCGCACTGTGTTACGTATCGGCTGTGTGCCTGGAACCTTGCAAACGTTTTAGCATTTAACTGACCACTCAACCATTATAGTATTCTTGCCTGGACAATTCCTTGGTCAGAGGAGCCTGGCGAGCTGCAGTTCGTAGGGTCGCACAGAGTCAGACAGGACTAAGCGACTAACATTTTAAAACTCAACCAGTCTGTATTGGAGGTTCTGTTTTCCTGAGGTTTTCATGCCTCCGCCTATTGCTCACTGATGGTTGGGGAAGGTGGGCCTGCTTCCAGTCATCAAGCTAAACTGGGTCTTTTGTTATATGCAGAGAAGTCAGCTCCACAGTAGGTAATCATTTTTTCCACGTGGGGATCACCAGACCATCTGGTGATCTGGAAACTTTTCCCATAGACTGTCTCTATGTCTGGTGGCCTTGCTGCTGCTGCTGCTAAGTCACTTCAGTCGTGTCCGACTCTGTGTGACCCCATAGACGGAAGCCCACCAGGCTCCCCATCCCTGGGATTCTCCAGGCAAGAACACTGGAGTCGGTTGCCATTTCCTTCTCCAATGTGTGAAAGTGAAAAGGGAAAGTGAAGTCGCTCAGTCGTGTCCAACCCTTAGCGACCCCACAGACTGCAGCCTACCAGGCTCCTCCGTCCATGGGATTTTCTAGGCAAGAGTACTGGAGTGGCTTGCCATTGCCTTCTCTGGTGGCCTTGGGAAGTCCTAAAGTTTCAAGGAGGGAATTCACCAAGCTCAGGTCAGGTGAGCCTTCACAGCGCCACCATGGGACACAGCTTAACTCATTGCTTGGGGGCACTTGCCAATGTATCCCCAAGAGGCTAGGTGGCATAGGCTGTGTCTAAGTGGTGCCTGAAGAGGATGTGTTGACAAGAGACGAGCTGTCCCTGATGGCAGAGTGAGGAGGAAAGGCTGCATGTCCCTCCATAGTAGGACAGTTTCCTGTCTCCTCTGGGCCAGCTACCCACCTCAGGAGCATTGCAGGGCTGTCGTGACAGAACCTTGACAAACCTTGGCCGGTTGGTGGGAAAAGGGACCTCACCAGAAAGAGGCTAGAAGTAGGATCCCAGAGGTGGTACTTGGGAGCTGTCTTATGGGGTCCAAAAGATAAATAGAGATTCTCAGTGGAGGCCTCCAAGAAACTAACAAAAGCATCTGTATTAGTCAGGGTTCTCCCTGGTGGCTCAGATGGTAAAGAATCTGCCTGCCATGCTGGAGACCTGGATTCGATCCCTGGGTTGGGAAGATCCCCTGGAGAAGGAAATAGTAACCTGCTCCAGTATTCTTGCCTGGGAAATCCCATGGACAGAAGAGCCTGGTGGGCTATAGTCCATGGAGTTGCGAAGAGTCAGACTTGACCAAGCGACTAACACTTTCATTTAGAGAACTTTCTCTAGAAAGAAAGTTTCTCTAGAGAACCAGAATCAACAAAATACCATATATAGAGAGAGGTTTGTTTTAAGGAATTGAGTTACAGTGATTGTGGAAACAGCGAATCCAAGATCTGCTGAGGTAGTCCAGCAGGCTGAAGACTCGGGGAAAGCATCCTAAAACTATTAGATCACAGAATCCCTGCTTGCTGAGGGAAAGTCAATTTTTATTGTAATAAGGCCTTCAACTGCTTGGATGGGGCACACCCACACAGTGGAGGGGAATCTACTTTGCTCAGAGTCCACAGATTTAGATGTTAATCTCATCTAGGACTTCCTGGTGGTCCAGTAGTTAAGAATCTGTCTTTCAAAGCAAGGGATGCGGGTTTTCTCCCTGGTTGAGGAACTAACATTTCACAACAACCATGGAGCAGCCGTGGAGCAACAACCAAGCCAGTGCACCGCAATGAAGACCCAGCACACCGCAAAGTTTTAATAATAATAATAAAAATATTTTTAAAATGTTTGGTGTTGTTCAGTCACTAAGTCGTGTCCTATATTTTGTGACCCAGTGGACTGCAGCATGCCAGGTTTCCCTGTCCTTCACTATCTCCCAGTGTTTGCTCAAACTCATGTCCATTGAGTCAGTGATGACATCCAACCAGCTCATCCTCTGTCGCCCACTTCTCCTCCTGCCCGCAATCTTTCCCTACTTCAAGATCTTTTCCAATGAGCTCAGATGGCCAAAGTATTGGAGCTTCAGCATCAGTCCTTCCAATGAATATTCAGGATTGATTTCCCTTAGGATTGACTGTTTTGATCTCCTTGGTGTCCAAGGGACTCTCTAGAGTCTTCTCCAGAACCACAGTTTGAAGGCATCAATTCTTCAGCGCTCAGCCTTCTTTATGGTCCAACTCTCACATCCATCCATGACTACTGGAAAAACCATCACTTTGATTATACAGACCTTTATTGGCAAAGCAATGTCTCTGGTTTTTAATATGCTGTCTAGATATTAAATGTTAATCTCATCTAAAAACACCTTCACAAAAACGTGTGTGAAAAATATCTGGGCATGATGACCCAGTCAAACTGATGCATAAAATTAACCATCAAAACATCCTTGGAGAGAAAAGGGCAGCTTTTGTTTGGATGTCCTCCCTGACAGAGAGAGCTCTATTGGACAGTCAAGAGACTGCTACATACTGTACCACTTAAAGCAGAGTAGCTTTTTGCACCTTTACGTCTCATGGCTCCATTCAGTGGACCCTGGCGTTGCCAAAGGCAGCCATTAGGGAAGGAAGAAGAGGAAAGAAAAGTGAGGCACAGATTCTGTCTCCCTTCCCCTTTTGAAACCTCTCCACATGGGAGCCTGAATCAAATCTAAGCTGGGGAAATGGGAGAAGTTATGAATGACACATGAGACGGAAATTCTGACATCAGATTAAGTTTTTATTTATGCATTATTTTTAATAATAAAACTTTTCCTGATTATTATGGATACAATGTTGAAATGGCATTCTTTCTGAGTTGGTTTCAAACTGAGAAGAAAACAATAGCTGTCAAATTTCCTCACTCTGCAAAGTAGGTTGCTTGGAGAGTCTTAGACCTGGCAAGGAAGTTGTCTCAAAACCCTTAGCTCAATACATTGTTCAAAGTATGAAAGCACTGAGATTGAATTAACTTGAAATTTGTAACAATTTCCTTGCAGAATGTTGTTTCAAACATGTAACCACAGTTGAATAAAGTATAATTCAGGCTAAGAATTTGTCTCAACATCTCTTTCTTCAGGATTCCCAGAGCTTTTGCTGTGCTGAATAGCACCCCACTCCAGTACTCTTGCCTGGAAAATCCCACAGGCAGAGGAGCCTGGTAGGCTGCAGTCCATGGGGTCGCGAACAGTCGGACACAGCTGAGTGACTTCACTTTCACCTTTCACTTTCATGCACTGGAGAAGGAAAAGGCAACCCGCTCCAGTGTTCTTGCCTGGAGAATCCCAGGGACAGGGAGCCTGGTGGGCTGCCATCTTTGGGGTCGCACAGAGTCGGACACGACTGAAGCGACTTAGCAGCAGCAGCAGCTCTGTATTAGAGAAAGAGATATATTTTTCTTGTCTTGTATTTCCTTCTAGACTGCAAACTCCTCAGGAAATCCCATCAGATTTATCTTGGCATCTGTCTAATCAGTGCCTGACTGACTTTGTGAGTCATAAATGTTTGTTGAATGAATGAGAAAGCAGTTGATTCTAGCTGAGAACAGGTTCCTCAACTCCACTTTTGTAGTTGAACCTGGTACCAAAAGTTATAAAGAGTACTGACCTGGTCAGGTGCCATTTGTTGATAGTTCATAGCAGCTTTAATAGCTAATAGCCGAAAACTGGAAACAACCAAGATAGGTGAATGGCTAAACAAACGGCAGTGTACAGTAATCTTTCTGCAATATATACATGTACTAAATCACATTGCACACTATAACTTACACAATGGTATACATCAATTATGTCTCAATAAAACTGGGGGGAAAACCCTGTGGATCTGTATCATGGAATACTACTCAACAATAGAAAGGAACAAATTATTGATACACACAACTTCGATGTATCTAAACTGCATTATGTTGAATGAAAAAAGTCCATCATGAAATATCATATAACATTCTTAGAGTGACATAGAGATATAAAACATATTAGTGGTTTCAAGGGATAAGGAAAGCCAGGCCAGGGAGATAGTTAGAGGTTCAGTGTGCGGGTTCAGTTAGAGAGAGGTTCAGTGCTGATGGAATAGTTCTATATCTTGAGGCAATAGTGGTTACACATGTAGTAAAATGATATAAACAAACTTTCTACCAATGTTAGCTTCCTAGCTTTTAGCTTATTCTATCATTACATAATATATAAGCGATGGAGTTAACTGGGTGAAGGATCCCCAGAACCCCTCTGCACGAACTTGGCAACTTCCTTTAACTCTATCATTATTGAATGTTTAACAAGTAAATAAGAAACTACATCACCCATATATTCTTATCACAAAGTATTTAACCTGCATCTAATTCTGATTACTAAAATAATTAATACTAGTAGTAAAACTACTTCCAACAACACAAGAGAAGACTCTACACATGGACATCACCAGATGGTCAACATCGAAATCAAATTGATTATATTCTTTGCAGCCAAAGATGGAGAACCTCTATACAGTCAGCAAAAACAAGACCGGGAGCTGACTGTGGCTCAGATCATAAACTCCTTCTTGCGAAATTCAGACTTAAATTGAAGAAAGTAGGGAAAACCACTAGACCATTCAGGTATGACCTAAATCAAATCCCTTATGACTATACAGTGGAAGTGAGAAATAGATTTAAGGGACTAGATTTGATACAATGTCTGAT
The DNA here is from genome assembly GCF_049115385.1 of Moschus berezovskii. NCBI lineage: Eukaryota > Metazoa > Chordata > Mammalia > Artiodactyla > Moschidae > Moschus > Moschus berezovskii. The sequence goes on along the minus strand of NC_142480.1, from coordinate 11,446,479 downwards.
GAACTATGGACGGAGGTTCATGACATTGTACAGGAGACAGGGATCAAGACCATCCCCAAGAAAAAGAAATGCAAAAAAGTAAAATGGCTGTCTGAGGAGGCCTTAAAAATAGCTGTGAAAAGGAGAAGCCAAAAGCAAAGGAGAAAAGGAAAGATATTCCCATTTGAATGCAAAGTTCCAAAGAATAGCAAGGAGAGATAAGAAAGCCTTCCTCAGAGATCAATGCAAAGAAATAGAGGAAAACAACAGAATGGGAAAGACTAGAGATCTCTTCAAGAAAATTAGAGATACCAAGGGAACATTTCATGCAAAGATAGGCTCAATAAAGGACAGAAATGGTATGAATCTAACAGAAGCAGAAGATATTAAGAAGAGGTGGCAAGAATACACAGAAGAACTGTACAGAAAAGATCTTCATGACCCAGATAATCACAATGGGGTGATCACTCACCTAGAGCCAGACATCCTGGAATGTGAAGTCAAGTGGGCCTTAGAAAGAATCACTACAAACAAAGCTAGTGGAGGTGATGGAATTCCAGTTGAGCTATTTCAAATCCTGAAAGATGATGCTGTGAAAGTGCTGCATTCAATATGCCAGCAAATTTGGAAAACTCAGCAGTGGCCACAGGACCGGAAAAGGCCAGTTTTCATTCCAATCCCAAAGAAAGGGAATGCCAAAGAATGCTCAAACTGCTGCACAATTGCACTCATCTCACACGCTAGTAAAGTCATGCTCAAAATTCTCCAAGCCAGGCTTCAGCAATACATGAACCGTGAACTTCCAGATGTTCAAACTGGAAGAGGCACGGGAACCAGAGATCAAATTGTCAACATCCGCTGGATCATTGAAAAAACAAGAGAGTTCCAGAAAAGCATCTATTTCTGCTTTATTGACTATGCCAAAGCCTCTGACTGTATGGATCACTTTAAACTGTGGAAAATTCTGAAAGAGATGGGAATACCAGACCACCTGACCTGCCTCTTGAGAAACCTGTAAGCAGGTCAGGAAGCAACAGTTAGAACTGGACATGGAATAACAGACTGGTTCCAAATAGGAAAAGGAGTACGTCAAGGCTGTATATTGTCACCCTGCTTATTTAACTTATATACAGAGTACATCATGAGGAATGCTGGACTGGAGGAAGCACAAGGTCGAATCAAGATTGCTGGGAGAAATATCAATAACCTCAGATATGCAGACGACACCACCTTTGTGGCAGAAAGTGAAGAGGAACTAGAAAGGCTCTTGATGAAAGAGAAAGAGGAGAGTGAAAAAGTTGGCTTAAAGCTCAACATTCAGAAAACTAAGATCATGGCATCTGGTCCCATCACTTCATGGGAAATAGATGGGGAAACAGTGTCAGACTTTATTTTTTCGGGCTCCAAAATCACTGCAGATGCTGATTGCAGCCATGAAATTAAAGACGCTTACTCCTTGGAAGGAAAGTTATGACCAACTTAGATAGCATATTAAAAAGCAGAGACATTACTTTGCCAACAAAGGTCCGTCTAGTCAAGGCTATGTTTTTTCCAGTAGTCATGTATGGATGTGAGAGGTGGACTGTGAAGAAAGCTGAGGCCGAAGAATTGATGCCTTTGAACTGTGGTGTTGGAGAAGACTCTTGAGAGTCCCTTGGACTGCAAGGAGATCCAACCAGTCCATTCTAAAGGAGATCAATCCTGGGTGTTCATTGGAAGGACTGATGTTGAAGCTGAAACTCCAATTCTTTGGCCACCTCATGGGAAGAGTTGACTCACTGGAAAAGACCCTGATGCTGGGAGGGATTGGGGGCAGGAGGAGAAGGGGACGACAGAGAATAAGATGACTGGATGGCATCACCGACTCAATGGACATGGGTTTGGGTTGGCTCCGGAAGTTGGTGATGGACAGGGAAGCCTGGCGTGCTGCGATTCATGGAGTCTCAAAGAGTCGGACACGACTGAGTGACTGAACTGAACTGAGCTGAACTGAGTAGTAAAACAATTAATTTGCTATTCTTTCTTAAAGGGAAATAATTTTGGCATTTTCTTTTAGCAGAAGGTGATGTGAAGTAATATGGAATATTATGATCATGTGAAATAATAAGAAAAAAAAAATATATATATATATATTGATCTTTGACCCTAATCCCTAACACAGAACTCCTAAAACCTTTGTACTTTCCTAGTGATAGGTGCATCTTACAGAGAGCTCCTATATTCCTTGGAGTTTCCTGAGTGACAGAAACATCCTTTGTTCTAATGGGGTGATTCTTGCTGGATTCCTGGATGGGAGCAGGTCACCAGAAAGACCAAGCCATGATCAGCCCCATCCCCAATCCTGCAGGGCGAGGAGAGGGATAAAAATGAAGCTAATATCCCATCACACCTACATGATGGGACCTCCATAAATGTCCCTAAAATATGGAGTTCTGAGAACTTGCCAATTGGGAAACAATAACACATCCACACTCTGGGAGCGTGATGCACCCAGACTCCACAGGGACCGCAACTCCTGTGCTCCAACCTCATTGTAGATATCTTTCCATCTGGCTGTTGACTTGCATCCTTGAATACTTTTTGTAGTATATCAGCAATAGTAAGGAATGTACTTTTTTGAGTTCTGTGAGCCTTTTGGCAAATTATAGAGGTCATGTAACCAAATGTATGTCCATGTGCCCAGCAAACAGTGAGGCCAAACAATATCAAAACATCAGTTTGGACCAGAGGACTGTTTCTTGCAGGGCCAGGAAGGAGACAGGTGGCTCATGCCTTAAAAATCCAGAAATCTGGAAGCTTTCAGTAAAGCCCCTTTCTAGGAAAAATGAAGGAAGGGTGTGGTTGATTATTGTAACTTTCCTGATGTCAGATCCCTTGCTCTAGAGTCAGGGCACTATGCTCCTGTAAATCTCCAACAAACAAAGATTATTCCCTGTCCTGTCAACGAAGCAGGAAGAGCAAGGTCCCAAGGTACAACTTTTGCCCTCCGAGGCTCAGGCCCTGCCTAAGAGGAGAGGGTAAATGAAGGGGTAGGTTACCCTGCCCAGGTCAAACACCCAATTGGGGTCACCCACAGTGCCCAGACATGACTGAGGAGGCAGATCTCAGCTGGTGGCGCCCTCAGGGCCTGGTCCCCAAACCCTGTCCAGGTATCATCATGAAGGAGCCAGGCATCCAGAAATCAGTCAGTTCTCAAGCTCCTCCGGCATTCCAGATGGGACCGGGTCCCAGACCGTGACCCATGGTGACCACCACAGCCATTAGGTCAAAGAGACAGGGATGGGTGGTGTTTTTAATGTCACCTGTGGTCGGATGATACTAGTCTTTTCTGTTTCACAGGCTGTCTTTCTAGCTATCTTCTAGCGATGGGAATTTCAGAGAAACCAATCGGCCTGATTCTCCAGGTAGGGGTTGTTCCTTGTGTCCTGAATTCTGCCAGGAAAGTCAATACCCAGTGACACCAAGGAGGGGCTCCTGCAGCCTCTCTGCTCTTGGCCCCATGGACAGCGTCCCGCAGTGGCTCACCGAAACTGGAGCAGCTTTCGCTGAAAGGTTTGGCTTTGTTGTCCCAAAGCTTAAGCAGAGGTGCGGGTGGGAAAAAGACAGGGCCCTGGGTCTGGTCCCTCTTGTCCTCCTCTTGTAGGAGGGACAAGGCCTCCATTCCCAAGACACTCAAGCCTGTCCCAAACAGAGGGCTCTTCCAACACTGATTGTGCCCCTCCCCCATTTACTGCCCCTTGTTCCCTGACCCAGCTTCACACTGACATCCTCACTTTCCTCTTCTTCTTTGTTCTACCATTCAAAACATATTTATTCAGCTCTAGACCCAGGATAAGACAGACAAATCTATGATATTCATAAGATTTATTCCACCAGGGATAAGGGTCAGAAGGGCTTCCCTGGTGCCTCAGTTGGTAAAGAATCTGTCTATAATTCAGGAGACCTGGGTTCAATCCCTGGGTCGGGAAGATCCGCTGGAGGAGGGCATGGCAACCCACTCCAGTAATCTTGCCTGGAGAATCCCCAAGGACCGAGGAGCCTGGCAGGCTACGGTCTTGGAGTTACAAAGAGTTGGACACAACAGAGCGACTAACACTTCAAGGGACAAAAAAAATTAAATATAGTAATACCACCTATTCTGTGAATGCCAGGGTGTCAGCAAACTAAGGCACATCAAGTGTAATTCACTCCCTTAGTCGCAACTATAGATTCCTCCCCAGGCACTGGTCAGAGATGGTGCTCTTGACCATCAACCCGCACTGCCTCCTCAGTTATACAGATATGAGATTAGGGCTCTGTGCCGTTTGTCAGCCAAGGGAAAATGTTTTGTACTGTAATCCTGCAAATCATGGAGGGCAGGGAAAATAAAGTTCACAAGAATTGCAGGGGAGTTTTATAAAACGGAGGACTAGGGATCCCTCACACATCCAAGCAGGGGAATCTGAGAGGGAAAGCCAGGCTCTGCAGGAGCCCCGCCCCTCACCCTCCCATCAGCATGCAAAGGGGAGGTCTGCCTGGCACCCAGCCTGGGATGAGGGTGACTCACCTCCTCCTTGCACTCTTGGGGTCAGAGGTCATCTAGGGAGGGACTATTTAGCTGGCTGGAGTTCTCAACAGCCTCACTATGTGCAGGGCTTCACACACTACTCTTCGATCCCAACAATTACTAAGCAGGGTAAGTGGGGGGCCTGGGAGGTGGTGGGTGGGGAGCAAAGGGACTCCACTCTCAGCCTCCCTCTCTGCTTCCATCAGGACTACTGTCCCTGTGGCCATAGGTGAGTGTGGGGAGGGGGCTTGAGCCCACCTTTACCATGAGGCATTGGGAACCTCTGGTCGTGTCTTGACCCAGGTTACTATGAAGCCTTGAAACTTAGACCAGGTGGGCAGTGAGCAGGGGACAGAGATGGGGTGTTGGAGGTGGCCAGGATTCCGGAAATCGGGGAACCAAGCAAAGTCATGATTAACTTCAAAACTGTGGTCTGAGCAGATTAGAGGGTGGGCTGGAAGTGGTCCATAGGCTGCAGTGGGACAGAGGGCAGGGCTGGAATGGCAGAGAAATACCCCCCTGAAACCTTCTGTTCTATTCCGTTCAGTCGCTCAGTCCTTCAGTTCAGTTCAGTTCAGTTCAGTCGCTCAGTCGTGTCCGACTCTTTGCGACCCCATGAATCACAGCACGCCAGGCCTCCCTGTCCATCACCAACTCCCAGAGTTCACTCAAACTCATGTCCTTCGAGTTGGTGATGCCATCCAGCCATCTCATTCTCTGTCGTCCCCTTCTCCTCCCGCCCCCAATCCTTCCCAGCATCAGAGTCTTTTCCAGTGAGTCAACTCGTCGCATGAGTCCTTAGTGCAGCCTAAATCAGGCAGTGAAAATGAAAGTCGCTCAGTTATGTCCCAGTCTTTGCAACCCCATGGACTATACAGTCCATGAAACTCTCCAGGCCAGAATACTGGAATGGGTAGCCTTTCCCTTCTCCAGGGGATCTTCCCAACCCAGGAATTCAACCCACATCTCCCACATTATAGGTGGATTCTTTACCCACTGAGCCACAAGGGAAGTTGGTAGTCTATCTCTTCTCCAGCGAATCTTCCCAACCCAGGAATCAAACCAGGGTCTCCTGCATTGCAGGCAGATTCTTTACCAACTGAGCTATCAGGGAAGCCCGCAATCAGGCAGAGCAGTTTTAATTTCACACACTATTTCTCAGAAAGACAGTGGTGTCCTTGGCTCCACAACCAGTGTTCCTACACTGCCTCCACGATGTCAGATAAAGCCATAGAGAGCGGGGAAGGCGATGCCTTGGGCCCCCTCCTGCCAGAATTGCTGTTGGATGGTGAGTGCCCTTGGGAAAGCTCCAGAGGGTGGGGTGGCCCAGAGTTTGGGGTTCCTGGACATGGGCAGAGGGGGTCTGGGTTCTGGCCTGGTGCTACCACCAGGTGCTCTGGGCCCATCAAGTCTCTTCCCTGCTGGGCCTCAGCCTCCTGCTCTGTGCAGTCAGGACCCCCCAGCTCTCCACTGGGGCTGGGCCTCCCTCTCTCCGTCTTCTGCTTGGTTCACCTCCAAGCACCCTTGACACCTCTCAGCTCAGCTTCCTCTGAGGTCCCCTCCCTACATCAGAGATCCTGGGGGCTTCAGGAAAGGGTGCAGGGGGCTCTGTGGGGTGTCTGGTCCCACAGCTGCCTGCCCCACTGTGTGCCTCCCCATTATTTCTTTCTTCCAGAGGAAGAAGAACCTTCCCAGTCAAGCAACCAGGACTCTGATGGTTCTTTTCCTGAGAAGCCACCACAGGGGCCACATCAGGGCCCAGATGGCTCTGGCTCTGACCCCAGAGACCCACCCAAGTCGGAAGGCAGCAATTTCTACCATTATGCAGGTACCGGGTCTCTGAGCACCAATCCATGGATCCTCACCCCACACCCACTGCTCAGCTCAACCTGCTAAGTTGTCAGTGTAAGGACAGTCTTCCTGATGGCATCTCTCTGACACACTGTCAGAAAAAAGCCACAGTGTACAGGAGATGAAATAAATGATGCTCTAGAATCAGACCACACTTCAGGGTTTAGCTCTGCCTCTGACTTGCTGAGTGACCCAGAGCCAGTCACTTGCCCTCTCTGGGCCTTCATAGATTTGTTTTTAAGCATAGGGGTAAGATGAGGTCACTCTTAGGGGTCTCTCAGTGTCGGGTCATCTCCAATTAGGTGGGCAGAGGTGCTGCTCACGTTAGATGCCTGACAGCCGGCTGGCACGGTCTCAGGCACAGCTCCTTGCCAGTGAAAGTCCACTGCCCTTGCCTGCCCTGTTGCCCCACAGCACCCAAGGCAGGTAAGTTTCATTTCTCCATCTGTGCTCCTCCCTTGATGCCCCAGGACCTGGTCACTAATGTCCTCCCAGAACACACCCTCCAAGAGCAGAGTCACCTCTAATGTGGGGCAGCCTAGTGCCAGGGCACCAAAGGTACATGTTTGTTTTTTCTTAAATCAGGTGATAATACACTATAGAATTTAATTTGCCAAGATGAGAGTTTGTCAGCGTAGGTTGAATAGTGTTAAGTACCTTTGCATTGTTGTGTACTTGATGTCTAAAATTCTTTTCATTTCCTGAAACTGAAACTCTGTACACGTTAAACATTCACTATCTGTCTCCTCCTTCTCCCAGCTCCTGGAAACCACAATTCTTTCTATTTCTAAAATTTGAGTAAGGTAACCTAATTTCCATGTCAGCGGTTTATTTTACTTAGCATAAGGTTCCCTAGGCTCACCCATATGTCACAGCTTCCTGTTTAATGCAGAGTGGTATTCCCTAGTGTGTCTCCAGCCCGTGGTGATGGCCCATTTACCCATCGATGGACACTTAGATTGCTTCCACTTCTTGACAACTGTGAAAAATACTGCTATGAACACTGGGTGCAAATATCTCTTCAAGACCCTGTTTTCACTTCCTTTAAATCTATATCCAGGAATTGGCTTGCTGGATCATATGAGTTTCTATTGTAATGTTTTCAGGAACTGCCGTAGTGTTTTCCATAGCTCTTGCACCATTGTGCATTCCTACCAACAGTGCACAAGAGTGCCACCTCCTCCACATTCTGACCAACACTTGTTAGTTTATGCTTTTTTTTGTTTTGTTTTTTAAATAGTAACTATCCTGATGGATGTGAAGTGGTATCTCTGGTTTTGATCTACATTTCCCTCATGATGACTGAATTTGAGCATCTTTCCAAATACTCGTTAGCCGTTTGTATCTCTTTAGGAAATTGCCTAATTGAATACTTTGCCCAATCTTCAACCGAGTTCTTTGAGTTTTCTGTCATAGGAATTCTTTCTACCATCCCTTTGAATATTAGTTCCTTATTAGATATATGATTTGCCAAGGTTTTCTCCCGTTCTGTAGGTTGCCTTTCCACTGTGTGGATTGTTTGTTTTTGTAGATCACTATGGGTGCTATAACTAAATGCCACAACCTAGGTGTCTTAAAAAAAAAACAGAAATTTATTTTTCACATTTGCATAGCCTAGGAAGTCATAGATCAAGACACCGGTAGACTCTGTGTGTTGTGAGAGCTCACTTCCTAGACATCCCTGTGAGCTTCTATGGTGGAAAGAACAAAGAAACTGGAAGGGGGATGGGGTGGAGGGGTCTCTTTCAAAAGGAAATTGATCCCAACCAAGAGGGCTCTGCCTTCAAGACCGAATCACCTCCCAGAAGCTCCCCTCCTAACTCCATCACATGGGGTATTAGGTTTCAGCATGTGAAAATACAGGAACACAAACAGTCAGATCATAAAACGACTTTGCATGCACAAAGATACGCGTCATTCATACTTCTTTTTCTGAAATTCTCCTTCAGATCTTCCTTGTTCCCAAGCCAGTACTTGGCATGTTGGGAGATGGCAGGGAAGAAGGATTTACACTTGACCTTTTAAAATGCTCAAAAAGCAGAAATGATAGAGAATCATGCTGCCTTGTGGAAAATTCTGCGTCAGCAGGAGCACAGTAGACTCACGCTGAGTCTTTAGGTGGAGGTGGCTCAGGAACATCGGGAACATGTGACAGAGTCGTGGAAGATGTTCCTGGATTTGGCAGGCAAAAGAGTGAATGCTGAGGACTGGGCATGGCTTTTATTCATTCCCCAGGATAGAAGCAGAAGCCAGATCAACAGAGCCTCCTCATCCTCACTAAGGAGGTGAACGTACACCTGTGGGCACAGTGGGCAAGGAGGGACCCCGACACCTCCACTCTTCTCTGTACCCAGCAGCCAACAGATACGTCTCCTTCTGTGTGTTGCCCCCATCTCTGATGCTGGACAAGGAGAGGTGATGCCCACTAGAGTGGCAGTGGTGGAGTCAGAGAGATCGGAGCGAGGCCCCCACAAGCCAGGAGTTGTCAGCAAGCACTAGACAATGATGTTTAAAAGGCAAGGAATGATCCTCCCCTAGAGACTTCAGAGAGAGCCTGGCTCTGCCTACACCTCTAACCTCCAGAACTGTGAGACCATGAGAGAATAAACAGAGCTTGTGGTCATTAGTTCTTACAGCCTCAGGAAACTAATGTGGGCAAATCTCATTTTATTGGAGTTTGCAGATACTCTTTTTTTTAATAAGTTGAAAGCTTGTAGCAACCAAGAGTTGGCAGAGTTGGTTCATATTTTTAGCAATAAAGTATTTTTTAATTTAAGATATACACATTTTTTAATACATAAGATCATTGCGCACTTAGTAGACTCCAACATATTATAAACATAACTTTTATATGCAATGGAGAACCAAAAAATCATCTGATAATTGCTTTATTGCTGTAACCTGGAACCGAATCCCTAGCATCTCCAAGTTGTGTCTGGACAGTGATCAAAAATCTCATTGCAGTTGAGGAACTGTTGAAGGCTATATTGGATTCAGAATCTGTGAAAGGAGGATCTGGGAGTATCTAGAGGGGTGCTGAAGTTGATCGCAGGGAGGAGGCAATGTTTGTCAGTGATAAGATCTAGGGTCCCACTGTCCAACAGAGCTTTCTGCAGTGATGACCATATTCTTTGTGTGATCCAAGATAGTAGCCACTAGCCATGTGTGACTAATGAACACTGGGTGATGTGACCCAGAAACTGAGTTGTAATGTTTATTTCATTGTAATTCACTGTGGCTCAGTTGGTAAAGAATCTGCCTGCAATGTGGGAGACTTGAGTTCAATCCCTGGGTTGGGAAGATCCCCTGGAGAAGGGAAAGGCTACCCACTCTAGTATTTTGGCCTGGAGAATTCCATAGACTGTATAATCCATTGAATCTCTAGGAGTCAGACAGGACTAAGTGACTTTTACTTTTACGATTTAAGTAGCACACATAGCTAGTGGTTCCCATAGCGGGCAGCATAGGTATAGGGTATGACCTTGGGTGTTTGTGGCATAGAGTCTAAGATCCTTGGAAGTAGGGAGGTGAGAACTGAAAGACCAGGTTGTTAGAAATTTCATCTGTGCAGAAATGGAAGCCCTCAAGACAAGTCAGGGCTCCTGATGAAGACAGAGGTGATGGTGAGCCAGGAGCTACAACCTTCCAGAAATGACTGGGGGCTGGAAGCTGATTTTGTACCTTTTCCTCCTTGCCTGGTATCAAGGCTCCTCTTCCTGGGGAGCTGGCTGAGCTCACTCCCACAGCCCCTGAAATCTCCGGAACACCTGGTCCCTACTGCCCAAACATCCCAGTCCCTGCGGCTGTCAGGGGTCCCTGCCAGACCCAAGAGTAATTCAGTATGGTACAGGCATGCTGGAATCCAGTGTGGCCAGGGGCTCCAGTCACAAGGCAGCACACACATTTCCTGATGCGGGAATCAGGGATGCTTTGTGCAGAAAGTCACAAGTAGGCTGAGCCCTGGAGGACAGGGTGGTTCTACTCAAGCTATATCCACGGAAGGGCATAGGGTGTCTGAAAGATGAACAAACCAGATCAGTCAAATTTATTCGATTGCAAATAAAATCAGCATGCTTTTCTGATTTCTTTTTTTTTGTTGTTTTGTTTTTGAGAAAAATGATACTGAAGGTATTAAAGTTAAGGAGCAGTATGAAACCGTTTCAAGGCAGGTTCGTCTCCCTCTCTGGAGCATCACAGAGCTCTGGCCTCTTGTCCATCCTCCTCTGATTCCTGGACTATCAGACCACTACGTAAAAGCAGAGAGGCTTTTACACACAGGGGCTGCTCTTTCCTGCGATCCCAACTCCAGGGAACCCTTCCCACTGGGACAGCTGCAGAGACCCAGGGAAGGCCAGTGCTGGGCACTCACAAGCATTCTTTCTTTCTCCAGGCAAGACTGCCAGAGCCATGGTCTTCGGAGGTGAGTCTCTTTGTAAAGCAACTCAAGGCCCCATCTGCCCCTGTCCCTGAGCTCCTGGGAGAGTCTGGCCTTGACCGAGTCCAAGATTGCCTTCAGCCCCAAGACCTGGGTGGGTAGGGGTGGGATGGAAGGGGTCAGAGGTGGAATTCTTGAGGTAACAAGAACCTTGCCAAGAAGGAACCGAAGCAAAGCCATTCACAGCACCCACTTCCAATCTCAGCTTCTCCTGAGTGCAAACTGTGGGATCCAGGTGAGTTGCTAGAGTTGTCTGAATCCATGATTTCTCCCCAGAAAGCCAGGGCATGGTTTCTTGCAAAGGCTTGTAGGAAATGTGTGAACTGAGCTGTGTGTACTCCTCGGAACTGCTCGGTAATACTTGGAGCTCATCCAGTGAGCCTGGTGAGGGTCATCCACTGGTGAGGGTCATTCACGGCGGCTGGAATCAAAGAAATGAAACATTTCTGTCACAACAGTCAGTCTCAAGTGCTCAGTGTCACCTGTGTCCACCATGTGAACGGTGCAGACCCAGAAGGTTCCTGGTTGCAGAAGGTTCTACGCCTGCACCATCTCAGGTGTAGGGACCCTGGGGGCATGCTTACCAGCGGCCTCAGGCCAGAGGTCAGAAGCTTCCACCCAGCACCTTTTCAGAAGAGCAGTTCTGTCCTCATACTGTGGGCCTGTGCTTGCATGAAAGACACCAGTTTCCCTGTCAAAAGGGGACACGACTGAAGTGACTTAGCAGCAGCAGCAGCTTGTTTCAACTTTATTTCATAAAGAGCAAACTAAAGCCCAGCGAGGACTGCTGAGGTTCCCAGCAACACAGCTAAAATGAGGCACAAACAGTCCTGGGATTCAGGTTTTTGGAGGAGTCCCCCCTTCCCACTTGTGTCCAATCTACAGCCTTCCCTTGCCTTGGACGTCGAGGCTCTCGAGAAAGCAAAGTGGACCCCTCACCTCACGTCACAGAAAGGTGTCAGGGAGATCTAGGGAGTTGGTCCCACGGGGCCAACCCCAAAGCTCCTCTCTCCCTGCAGCCCTGGCCGTGGGGTCTGTTCCCGTGGTGCTGGGTGCCGTGGGCTTCACCGGGGCTGGAATCGCCGCGTCCTCCATTGCGGCCAAGATGATGTCAGCGGCCGCCGTTGCCAATGGGGGTGGAGTTGCCGCTGGCAGCCTGGTGGCCACTCTCCAGTCCGTGGGTAAGTGTCTGGGCGGGAGGATGGGGAGGGTGTGACAAACCAGCACAGGATTCAGGCTACAGGCCAAACCAAGGAGGGTCCCTCTGCTTCTTGCGGCTTCATGGTCATCATTGTCCCTGGACCTTTGTGTCCCACTCACTGTCCCCACATCTGGTTGGGGTTACGGGTGATGGGATGAGTGGTGTGCAGCCCAGGAGGCCGGCATTTCTCTTCAACCCTATATAACCTATGTAGGTCCCCTCCCCTCCCTGGGCCCAGCCCGGTGCTGTGGAGGGAGGGGCGGCCTGTCATTTCTCAGAGGGTCTGTCCTGTTGCTGATGGACTGACCATCAGAGTTCATGTCTCCTCTTTGGGCAGCCATGTGCAGCAGCCCCTCCCCCTGCAGACATCCTGGGGTCTCAGGAAGTAGAGGAGGGAGTAAAGGTGGGATGTCTGTTTGGTGAGACTCCAGATGGTCCTGGGATTTCTGACCCCCATAGTCTTGCCGGGGGCTGCCGGGCCTCCCTGTCCCCTTGGGCTCTAACCTTCTCTCTCCCAGGGGCAGCTGGACTTTCCACATCATCCAACATCCTCCTGGGCTCTGCTGGGTCAGCAATTGGGGCGTGGCTGTGGGGTTCAAAAAAGAAGACCACTTCTCCAGCAGGATCCAGTACTGAAGAAGAGAATGGTTCCCATGCTGGAGATGACCCTCCAGGACCTCAGGACGTCAGTCCCCCAAAGGACAGGCCCTCTGCCTCCCAAAATTCTTCAAAGAATCATAAGAAATAAAAACAAGATGCTGTGACCTCTCATGAGTGTCCCTACTGGGTTCTTATTTACCAGACAGGCTGCAGGGCATCTGTAGAGCCATTGGTGATAGGATATGGGCCAAGAACTTTGTAAGAATGGGCACCGATATCCCTGACAGGAAGCCAGGTCTGCTTCCACTCTATTGCGACCAAAAGTGAAAGTGTTATTCGATCAGTCATGTCTGACTATTTGTGGCCCCATGGACTGTAGCCGCCGGCAAGGCTCCTCTGTCCATGCAATTGTCCAGGCAAGAATACTGGAGTAGGTTGCTATTCCTTTCTTCAGTGGATCTTCCCGACCCAGGGATGGAAACTGGGTCTCCCACATTGCAGGCAGATTCCTCATCACCTGAGTCACTAAGTGGGGCATTCTTGTGGGTTTGAGCCCTTAACCCATGGGGTTAACTCTAGTTAATGTCAGAATCAAGTCAAATTGCAGGACACCCATCTGCTATCCATAGACAACTGGAGTTTCTTGTAAAGAAATCCACACGTCTGACGTCCAAAGTGGCCATGGTACTGAAAAACTTTGTTTTCTCACTCAGATGGTAAAAGTAATTTATGTCTGAGACATCGTAAATTACCTAGCGTTTTTCCCAGACTTCCAAAGTTGCTCCAAGTACCATACATCAAAAACACAGGTACAGGGCCTTCCCTGGTGGTCCAGTGTTTAAGAATCCACCTTCCAGTGCAGAAGACATTGGTCAGGGAATTGGTCGATGACTGGTCAGGGAACCTAGATCCCACATGCCCAGGGCAACTGAGCCCCCAAGCTTCAACTACTGAGCCCATGTGCCCTAGAACCCATGGTCTGAGACAAGGAAAACCACCACAGTGAGAAGCCTGAGCAGCATAGCTAGAGAAAGCGTGCACAGCAATGAAACTCAGCACAGCCAAAAATAAATAAACTAAATAATGAAAAAAATATGTACACGCAGTTAAATGTAATTAAAATAGCACGTTAGACTTTATGTGACTCTTTCCACAAAAACAAACAGAAGAAAAACATATGTACATGTTAAAACACCAAACAGTGTCTTCCCTTACTATGGCATGGCCAAATTTCTTCTTAACAATACCTAAGGAACAATTCCCCATATTGATAAATATAAATCTATAACCAAGGACAGATCTAGGTTTTAGGGGCTTGAGATTAAAGTAACTGGGGAGAGAAAACTGTAAAAAATATAATAGAGAATTACAATCTAAATTGCCAATAGCACTAAACTGTCATTCAGAAACAAGGGAAGGCGGGAGAGGAAAAGACAATTTGGAAAGAGCCTGCAGTCTTAACCAGTTACTCTTAGAATATCATACTTTTGCAAATAGTAAGGATAGCAATGCTAGCACACTGCAGAATTGTTCTCAGGAATTCTGGACAGAACCAGTGCAAGTGAGGGTCCCTGAGCTCAGGCTTGTTTCAGCTCAGTTCAATTCAGTCTCTCAGTCATATCCAATGCTTTGCGACCCCATGAACTGCAGCATGCCAGACCTCCCTGTCCATCACCAACTCCTGGAGTTCACTCAAACTCATGTCCATCAAGTCAGTGATGCCACCCAACCATCTCATCCTCTGTCATCTTCTGCTCCTGCCTTCAATTGTTCCCAGCCTCAGGGTCTTTTCAAATGAGTCAGTTCTTCACATCAGGTGGCCAAAGTATTGGAGTTTCAGCTTCAGCATCAGTCCTTCCAATGAACACTCAGGACTGATTTCCTTTACGATGGACTGGTTGGATCTCCTTGCAGTCCAAGGGACTCTCAAGAGTCTTCAACACCACAGTTCAAAAGCATTAATTCTTCGGGGCTCAGTTTTCTTTATATTCCAACTCTCACAGACTTCTTTCACTTAGTGGTAAACTGGCCTTTGACACTATCATCCGGGGCTACATAGAAGTCTGTTATATGGGGGCATAAAATTATGTGTCCTTGATTTCCTCTTGTTTTAAATATTTGCTGTCCTGAATAACACCATGATAATCAACATGTACAGATATTTTTGTGCATGTATCTGATTCTTTTCTTGCAATGAATCCCCAGAAACAGTATTTCTGAATCAAGTGGAGTGAAAGCTGTCGTTACACCTTTCTGTATTGCCGGTTCTGACCTATATATCAGAGCACATCCCACCCAGCAAGGCGTGAGCATTCACCTTTCCTTGCCCCATGCAGACACTGGGTGTTTTTATTTATGTTCTGGAGCAACTGTGGAGGTTGTCCTCACTCAGTTCTTCTTCATCCCCTGCTGTGAACCCCCAAGGACAGAGAGTAATGACCATATTCCCCAGATTCTCTGGCGCAACCGGTCCTGCAAAGGCACTGGATCTTGTGTCAGGCAGGGAGACAGGACTGCTGCTTTGCTGCCAAGCACAGAAGTGAGGACTAGATCTTCTGCCACAGCAGTAGAGTTGGGATCCAGCTTTCCCCTGACTGAGATGCACTGTTTTTTCTGCAGACACGACAAACAAGGCAGTTTGGTCCCAGAGAGGCTTCCCAGGATCTCCAGTTTCTGATCAAGGCAACAGTCCCAGCATCCTTGGTGGCCCAGTCCTTCAGTGTTCCTCTAGAGGGTGGGGTGTTCATTCCCGGAGACTCAACCTTGAACCTTCTTCTCCAATTCTGGGGTTCTTTTATAGTCATGGTATTTCTTGTGTAAAAACCCATTCTGCTTCGGTTAGCTGGAGTGACTCCTGATATCTGCAGACAAACCCTAATTGACCAATACGTAGAATACATGCACACACACTCACACAAACACACACAAAAAGTTGCCTTGTTTAAAAATTACTTTTACTATTAGCAAGATTGAATGTCATTTCAAATATTCATCGGTAATAAATAATTCTCTTTTTAATAATCACCTTTTCCCTAGTGTGACTTTTTATGGCCACGTCTCAGCATGCTGAATCTTTGTTCCTGGACAAGGAATGGAACCTGCTCCCCCTACAGTAGAAGGACAGAGTCCTAATCACTGGATCACCAGGAATTCCCAGGGCTGAGTTCCTTTTTTAAACAATGTTTATTTACTTACTCGGCAGCACTGGGCCTTAGCTGTGGTACTCAGGTTTTGTTGTGTCGTGTGGGTGTTTCCTTGAAGCACACAGACTCTCTAGTTGAGGCCCGAGAGCTCAGTACTTGTGGCACTTGGGCTTAGTTGCTCCTTGACATGTGAGATTTTAGTTGCCTGACCAGGGATCAGACCTGTGTTCCTTGCACTGGAAGGCAGATGCTTAACCACTGGACCGCCAGGGAAGTGCTCTGAGTTCCCTTTTGAAGGCAGTACCTCTTAAAATATTATTCCACAAGAACTCTCTTCACTTTGGGAATTCTAATGACGCAAAGGTTTTGTTTTTCTTTCCCCTGAGTCGATCACGTCTCTCTTACCCTTGTTCGTGAGTAAGTAACATCACATGTACTCTGAAGGCACCAGTCTCTTCTTTTCCCTATATGTTGCCTTTCTAGCTAGCATCTGGTGACAGGAAATCCAGAGAAACCAATCCGCCTGCTTCTGTAGGTGGGGGGTGTCCCTCCCGATTTCTCCAGGAAAGTGGAGTTAATACCAAGTGACACCGAGGAGGGGCTCCTGCAGCTGCTTCGCTCTCAGCACCATGGACAGCCCAAACCAGCCCATGGCCCTCATCCTCCCATTAGCAAAGTAGGGGAGAAACAACGGCTGGAAAGAGACTGACTCACGTCCTCCTTGGACTCTCGGGGTTAGATATCATCCATGGTGGGCCCTATTCAGCTGCCTGGAGGCCCCAGACGCACTCCATGCAGAACTTGCTACGCTGCTGTTCGTTCCCAGACAATTACCAACTAGGATAAACAGGGACCTGGGCAGTGGGGGAGGGGAGGGAGCATGGGACTCCACCCACAGCAGCCAGGGCTGTGGTCACTGTGACCAGAGGTGAGTGTGGGCAGGGGGCTCGAGCCCACCTTTACCATGAGACTTTGGGAGCCTCGGGTTTTGTCCCAAACCAGGGTGCTGTGAAACCCCCGAAGACTTCAACCAGGTGGGCAGGGAGCATCGGACAGAGATGGGGTGTTAAGAGGTAGACAGGATTCTGAAGGTCAGGGAGCCAAGCAAAACCATTATTAACTTCAAAAGGGTTTTCTGAGCAGATTAGGGGGTGGGCTGGAAGTAGCCCACAGACTGTCATAGCACAGAGAGCAGGGCTGGGGCAGCAGAGAGGTGCCCGTCCCCTAGTCCTTCATGAATAAAGGAGAGCACTTCTGAGTTTCTAACTCTCTGTGAGAAAAATAGAGGTGTCCTTGGCTGTGCATCCTGTCTCCACACTGCCACCAGGATGACAGCTAAAACCACAGAGACAAGAGAGAAGAGCCACCTCTGACCTCATGGGGTAGGATGCGGTCACGCTTAAGGGTCTCCCAGATCCAGGTCATCTCCTGTTAGGTAGGACAGAGAGGCTGCTCTGGCTCCTGGTCAGCCAGCTGGCACAGGCTCAGGCTCGGCTCCTTGCCACGCCGGCCCTTTTGCCCCCCAGCACCGAAGGCAGGTAAGTTTCATTTCTCCATTTGTGCTCCTCCCTTGATACCCCAGGGCCTGGTCACTAATGTCCTCCAAAGACACACCCTCCGAGGGCAGTGTCACCTCTAAGACAGGGCTAGGTTGGGGCCAGAGCACCAAAGGCACATGCTTTAAAAATAAATCATGGCAGATACACATAGCCTTAAATAGCAACATGACCTTTTGTCAGTGTGCATTGAACAGTGCTTATTATATTCACATTATTGTACGCTTGACCTCCAGAACCCCTTTCCCCACCCCACAACCTGAAATTCTATGAGCATTAGACATAACTAGCCATTTCCTCCTTACCCCGGCTCCTGGCAGCCACAGTCCTTCTTTCTGTCTCTATGAATCTGACCAATTTAAACTAATTTCCAAGTAAATAGAATCATGATGTATTTTTCTCTTTCTGACTGATCTTTTTTCAATTAACATAAGTTTCCCAAGGTTACAGAAATAAAAGCAAAAGTAAACAAGTGGAAGCTGATTACACTTAAAAGCTTTTGCACAGCAAAGGAAACTAGATGGAAGGTGAAAAGACAACCCTCAGAATGGGAGAAAATAATAGGTAATAAAACAACTGACCACAGATTAATTTCCAAAATATACAAGCAGCTCATACAACTTAATACCAAGAAAAAAACAACCCAATCAAAAAGTGGGAAAAAGACCTAAAAAGACATTTCTCCAAAGAAGACACGCCGATGGCTAATAAACACATGAAGAGACGCTCAATATCGCTCATTATTAGAGAAATGCAAATCAAAATTACAATGAGATGTTACCTCACACCAGTCAGAATGGCCATCGTCAAAGAGCCTAAAAACAGTAAGTGCTGGAAAGGGTGTGGAGAAAAGGGAATGTTCTTGCAGTGTTGGCGGCAATGTAAATTGATACAGCCACTATGGAAGACGGTACGGAGATTCAGGGAAAAAACTAGAAATAAAAGCACCATGTGACCCAGCAATCCCACTCCTAGGCATCTACCCTGAGGAAACTAAAACTGAAAAAGACATGTATCCCATTGTTCATACCAGCACTATTTACAATAGCTAGAACATGGAAGCAAGTAGATGTCCAACGACAGATGAATGGATAAAGGCACTGTGGTACATAAACACAATGGAATATTACTCAGCCATAAAAAGGAACGCATTTGTGTCAGTTCTAATGAACTGGATGAACCTAGGACCTATTATACAGAGTGAAGTAAGTCAGAAAGAGAAAGATAAATACCGCATTCCAAGGCATATATATGGAATCCACAAAAATGGTCCTGAAGAATTTAGTTCCAGGGCAGCAGTGGAGAAAGAGACATAGAGAATAGACATATGGACGTGGGGAGAGGGGGAGAGGGTGAGGTGTACGGAAAGAGTAATGTGGAAACTTACATCACCATGTGTAAAATAGACAGCCAACGGGAATTTGCTGTATGGCTCAGGAAACACCATCAGGGGCTCTGTATCAACCTGGAGGGGTGGGACGGGGAAGGCGGTTCAAAAGGGAGGGGATATATGTATACCTACGGCTGATTCATATTGAGGTTTGACAGAAAACAACAAAATTCTGTAAAGCAATTATCCTTTAATTAAAAAATAAATTTCCAAAGTTTCAGGAAAGAGAATAACATTTGTCTAACTGGATGTTTATACCTGGGAAATGCCATGGACAGAGGAGCCTGCTGGGCTAGAGTCCATGGAGCCGCAAAGAGTCGGACACAACTGAGCAACCAAACAACAACATTGGAACCATGTGACCTGACCTACCTGGAGAAAGGCTTCAAGAAGATTCCAGTAACCAGCTACACCATTCTTTCATTATAAGAGAAGACTGAATTCCAGCCCTGTGAAGAGAGTTCTTGGGAACACTGGTCTATCATCTTCTCAGTCTCCTGGCATTTTGAATGAAGTGTCTATTCATTGCCCAAACAATTTTTCTCTCAATTTCTTGCCCTGTCATGTGGCAAGCAATATGAGCTTAGATTCTGTGACAGGCATAGAGTTCGTGGCGGTGGGGGATGCGGGTGGAAGGTATGCACACAGAAAATGTCATTAAGGGTCATTTACCATACCCCCTCAATTACCATGATGACCATATTCTCCATGCCCTTTCAATGTATCTGCAGAGCTCCTGGATGTCACCTGCTTCTTAAACTTATATGGTGAGGACACCATGTGAAATGCCAGCCTAGATGAAACACAAGCTGGAATCAAGATTGCTGGGAGAAATGCCAGTAACCTCAGATATGCAGATGACACCACCCTTGTGGTAGAAATTGAGGAGGAACTAAAGAGCCTCTTGATGAAAATGATAGAGGAGCGTGAATAAGCTGGCTTAGGACTCAACATTAAAAAATCTAAGATCGTGGCACATGGTCCCACCTCTTCTTGGCAAGTAGGTGGGGAAACAGTGGAAACAGTAACAGACTTTATTTTCTTAGTCTTCATAATCATTGCAGATGGTGACTGCAGCCATGAAATTCAACAACACTTGCTCCTTGGAAGGAAAGCTCTGCCCAACCTAGACAGCATATGAAAAAGCAGAGACATTACTTTGCTGACAATGGGCCGTCTAGTCAAACTAAGGTTTTATCAGTACTCATGTATGGGTGTGAGAGTTGGGCTATAAAGGAAGCTGGGCGAAGAATTGATGCTTTTGAACTGGGTGTTGGAGAAGACTTTTAAGAGTCCCTTGGACGGCAAGGAGACCAAACCAGTCAATCCTCAAGAAAATCAGTCCTGAATATTCACTAGAAGGACTGATGCTGAAGCTGAAGCTCCAAAACATTCACCGCTTGATGAGAAGAACTGACTCTCCTCAGTTCTTAATCACCCACCTATTGCTGGGCACTAGGACTCTGGGAGCAACAAGCCTAGTCTGTACCAGGGCGACCCTCAAGTCTCAAGGCCGGGTAGGCATGTGATGGGCAGGGGAAGAGACAAGCGTTAGGAGGGAGCAAATAAGAGCCATTCCAAGACCTCGCTTTGGAAGCAGCTGGACCTGCATTGGGTCCTGCTTTGCATAGCAAAAATAGTAAAACAAAATTAAGGCTGAAACAACAAATTCACTATTCTTTCTTAAAGGGAAATGATTTGGTCATTTCCTTTTAGCACATAATGTAAAATAAGTAAAATATATACACATATAATAATATATAATATTTACATATGTCATATAATAATAAGGAATATATATATATATATATATGTAAGTCTCAGGGGGCTTCCCTGTTAGCTCAGCTGGTAAAGAATCTGCCTGAAATGCAGGAGACACTGGTTCAATTCCTGATTCTGGTAGATCCCCTGGAAATAGGGTACCCACTCCAGTACTCTTACTTGGAGACTTTCATGGACAAAGGAGCCTGAGGGGGATAGTCTTGGGATCACAAAGAGTCAGACATGACAGAGCAACTAACATTTCCACACATCAAGGGACAAAAAGAAGTAAATGTAGTAATACCACAATTCTGTGAAGGCCAGGGTGTCAGCAAACTAAGGCACATCAAGCGTAATTCACTCCCTAAGTCGCAACTACAGATTCCTCCCCAGGCACTGGTCAGAAATGGTGCTCTTGACCATCAACCCGCACTGTCTCCTCAGTTATTAGATATATGAGATGAGGGCTCTGTGCCATTTGTCAGCCAAGGGAAAATGTTTTGTACCGTAAGCCTGCAAATCATGGAGGGCAGGGAAAATAAAGTTCACAAGAATTGCAGGGGAGTTTTATAAAACGGAGGACTAGGGATCCCTCACACATCCAAGCAGGGGAAGAGGGAAAGCCAGGCTCTGCAGGAGCCCCGCCCCGCATCCTCCCATCAGCATACAAAGGTGAGGTCTGCCTGGCACCCACCCGTGGGATGAGGGTGACTCACCTCCTCCTTGCACTCTTGGGGTCAGAGGTCATCCAGGGAGGGACTATTTAGCTGGCTGGAGTTCTCAACAGCCTCACTATGTGCAGGGCTTCACACGCTACTCTTCGATCCCAACAATTACTAAGCAGGGTAAGCGGGGGCCTGGGAGGTGGTGGGTGGGGAGCAAAGGGACTCCAGTCTCAGCCTCCCTCTCTGCTTCCATCAGGACTGTTGTCCCTGTGGCCAGAGGTTAGTGTGGCGAGGGGCCTTGAGCCCACCTTTACCATGAGGCGTTGGGAACCTCTGGTCTTGTCTTGACCCAGGTTTCCCTTATGGAGCCCTGAGACAGACCAGGTGGGAAAGTGAGCAGGGGAAAAGAGATGGGGTATTGGAGGTGGCCAGGATTTTGGAAATCAGGGAGCCAAGCAAAGTCATGATTAACTTCAAAACTGTGCTCAGAGCAGATTAGGGGGTGGGCTGGGAGTGGCCCACAGGCTGCAATGCTATCCATAGCTATCAGGGAAGCCCGCAATCAGGCAGAGCAGTTTTAACTTCACACTCTGTTTCTCAGAAAGACACTGGTGTCCTTGGCTCCACAACCAGTGTTCCTACACTGCCTCCAGGATGTCAGCTAAAGCCATAGAGAGTGGAGAAGGCGATGCCTTGGGCCCCCTCTTTTCGAGAATTGCTGTTGGATGGTGAGTGCCCTTGGGAAAGCTCCAGAGGGTGTGTGGCCCAGAGCTTGGGGCTTTCCTGGACATGGGCAGAGGGGTCTGGGTTCTGGCCTGGTGCTGCCACCAGGTGCCCTGGGCCCATCAAGTCTCTTCCCTGCTGGGCCTCAGCCTCCTGCTCTGTGCAGTCAGGACCCCCCAGCTCTCCACTGGGGCTGGGCCTCCCTCTCTCTGTCTTCTGCTTGGTTCACCTCCAAGCACCCTTGACACCTCTCAGCTCAGCTTCCTCTGAGGTCCCCTCCCTACATCAGAGATCCTGGGGGCTTCAGGAAAGGGTGCAGGGGGCTCTGTGGGGTATCTGGTCCCACAGCTGCCTGCCCCACTGTGTGCCTCCCCATTATTTCTTTCTTCCAGAGGAAGAAGAACCTTCCCAGTCAAGCAACCAGGACTCTGATGGTTCTTTTCCTAAGAAGCCACCACAGGGGCCACATCAGGGCCCAGATGGCTCTGGCTCTGACCCCAGAGACCCACCCAAGTCGGAAGGCAGCAATTTCTACCATTATGCAGGTACCGGGTCTCTGAGCACCAATCCATGGATCCTCACCCCACACCCACTGCTCAGCTCAACCTGCTAAGTTGTCAGTGTAAGGACAGTCTTCCTGATGGCATCTCTCTGACACACTGTCAGAAAAAAGCCACAGTGTACAGGAGATGAAATAAATGATGCTCTAGAATCAGACCACACTTCAGGGTTTAGCTCTGCCTCTGACTTGCTGAGTGACCCAGAGCCAGTCACTTGCCCTCTCTGGGCCTTTAAAGGTTTGTTTTTAAGCACAGGGGTAGAATGAGGTCACTCTTACAGGTCTCTCAGAACCAGGTCACCTCCAATTAAGTGGGGCAGATGTGCTGTTCAGGTTAGATACCAGACAGCCACCTGGCACAGGCTCGGGCATGGCTCTTTGCCAGTTAAAGTCCACTGCCCATGCCTGCCCTGTTGCCCCACAGCACCCAAGGCAGGTAAGTTTCATTTCTCCATCTGTGCTCCTCCCTTGATGCCCCAGGGCCTGGTCACTAATGTCCTCCCAGAACACACCCTCCAAGAGCAGAGTCACCTCTAATGTGTGGCCAGCCTAGGGCCATGGCAGCAAAAGTCACAGAGTTTTTTAAAAGTCATTTCAGAATAGTCATAGCATGGAAATTTACCAAGACAACTGGGCTTCCCTGGTGGCTCTTATGTTAAAGAAACTGTCTGCAATGCAGGAGACCTGGGTTCGATCCATGGGTTGGGAAGGTCCCCTGAAGAAGGGAGTGGCTGCCCATTCCAATATTCCTGCCTGGAGAATTCCATGGGCAGAGGAACCTGGTGGACTACAATTCATGCAGTCAGAAAGAGTGGACTGGACTGAATGACTAACAAACACAACCGTTTGTTAGCATACACTGAATTGTTTTTTGTTGTTCAGTCACTAAGTCGTGTGTGACTCTGCAATCCCATGGACTGCAGCATGCCAGGCTTCCTTGTCTTTTACTATCTCCCGGAGTTTGCTCAAACTCATATCCATTGAGTCGGTGATGCCAGCCAACCATCTCACCCTCTGTCACCCCCTAATCCTCCTGCCCTCAATCTTTCACAGCATCAGGGTCATTCCAGTGAGTTGGCTCTTGAATGGTGTTAACCATATTTGTGTTACTGTGCCTCCAATCTTCAGAGCTCTTTTCATGTCCTCACACTGAAACTCAATTAAATATTCTTTTCCTCCTGCCACTTCCTGGCTACCACAGTTCCTTCTGTCTCTTTGCTCAGCTAATCTGATCTAATTTCCATTTGAGTGGAATCTTACAGCATCTGTTATTTTCTAACAGGTTTCTTTTAGTTAGCATAAGGTTCCCCAGGTTCCTCATATGTCAGAAGTTCCTATTTGAAGTTGAATGATATCTTCTCGGGTGTCTATACCACGTGGGAAGGATCCATTCATCCGCTCATTGACAGTTTGCTTCCTCTTGGCCTCTGTGATCACTGCTGCTATGAACGTGGGGTGCAAATATCTCTTCAAGACCCTGTTTTCAATTCCTTTGGATCTATATCCATAAATGGGATTGCTGGGTTATATGGTTTTCTATTTTTAATTTTTTCAGGAAGTGTCACGCTGTGTTCCAGGTTTGTTGCACCATTTTATATTCCTACCAACAGTGCACAAATGTTCCCGTTTCTCCACATCCTAACCAACACTTGTTATTTTCCATTTTTGCTTTTTTTATATAGTGGCTTTCCTGGTGGGTGTGGCGTGGTATCTTGTTGCAGTTTGGATTAGAATTTCCTAATGGTTACTGATATTAAGTATATTTCTCTATTCTTGTTGGCCGTTTGCGTATCTTTAGGGAAATGTCTGTTCTGATTCTTTGCCCGTATTTTCTTTATTTTTTTGTCTGCACTGCGCCTTCATTGTTGCATGTGGGCTTTCTCCAGTTGCGCTGCACATTTGCCCCTTTTTAAATCAAATTATTTTAAATCAAGTTTTCTGTTGTTGGAGGAATTCTTTATACTATATCTTGAATATGAACCTCTAAACAGATACGTGTTTTGCCAATATTTTCTACCATCCTGTAGGTTGCCTTTTCACTCTGTTGATTGTGCCCTATCTTAGTGAATTAGGGCTGCTATAACAAAATGCCGTAAATTGGATGACTTAAAAAGAACAGGAACTTATTTTCCACAGTTCTGGAGGCTGGGAAATCATGATCTAGGCACCAGCGGACTCTGTGTGTGATGAGAGCTCACATCCTAGAACAACCATCTTTTCGCATTAACCTCCCATGTTGGGAGGAAATAGGAGCTCTCTTGGATCTCTTTTATAGGGAAAAATTGATCTCAATCAGGAGGGCTCTGCCTGCAAGTCTTAATCAGGGCCACCTCCTAACATCATCATATTGGGCATTAGGTTCCAATATATCATTTTTGGGGGACACAAACATTCAGACCATAGCATGGCTTAGGATGCCCAAAGGTGCACTTTGGATTTGTACTTCTTTCTCTGAACTCCTCCTTCGGTGCCTCCTTGATCCCTAGCCTGTGCCTGGCATAGGAGAAGGCCGCAGTGAATGAGGCTTGGCCCTTGACCTGAAAGAACTCAAAATCCAGCAGAGATTTCAGAGAACCATATTGCATTGTGGGAAATTTTGTGGCAGCAGGAACACAGCTAATTCACACTTGAGAGTCTATAGGTGAAGGTGGCCGAGGAAGACTGGGAACGTGTGCTCAGGGCAGGCTCTGGACGATGTGTTGGATGGCAGAGTCCTTAAAAATGTGCCTGGATTTGGCAGGCAAAAGATTGAATGTCAGGAGGCAGGGAGGTGGCTTCTATTCATTCCCTAGGATAGAAGCAGAAGCCTGATCATGCAGGGACCCCCTCATGCTCATGGAACAGGTGGACTTTAACTTATGTGCCACAGGGGGCAAGGACAGGATTTAACACCTTCATTCTTCTTCCCTGTACCCAGCAGCCAACATCCTCTGTATTGTCCCCATCCCTGGTCTTGGACAACAAGAGGTGATGGTGACTAGGACGGCAGTGGTAGAGCCAGAAACAGATTGGAGAGATGCAGCCACAAGCCAGAGATTGTCACCAACAGCTAGACAACGATGCTGGAGAGATAAGGAAGGATCCTCCCCTAGAGCCTTCAGAGAAAGCCTGGCTCTGCTCACACCTTGATCTTGGATCTCTGACTGGGAGAAAACATGAGAGCATAGTTCATGGTAATTCCTTACTGCAGCCTCAGGAAGCTAACATGGGCATGTGCTTTTAGAAGTTGAAGATTTGTAGCAACTTAGAGTTGGCAGGCGGAGGTTCACATTTTTAGCAATGAAGTATTTTTAATTTAAGGTATGCACATTGTCTTTTTAGACATAAGGCTATCGCACCCTTAGCAGACTAGGGTTTAGTATAGTTATACATAAATATAACTTATATATAGACGTATGCACTGAAAACCAAAAAGTTCACATGATATTCCCTTTACTTTGGTGATCTGTAACCCAATCGACAGTATCGCCAACGTGTGCCTGGACAGAGATTGAAAATCTCACTGTGTTTGATGAAATGTTGAAGGATGTGTTAGAGTCCGAATCTGTCAAAGGAGGAGGTGAGAGTCTCCACGGGAGCGCTGGTCACTGATCATAGAGAGAGGGATTTGTCGCTGGTGACCGGGTCTAGGGCTGCACTGTCCGATCGTGCTTTCTGTGATGGTACGCGTGTTCCCTGCGTGATCCAGTATCGTAGATCGCCACTAGCCAGATGCAACTATTGAGCACTTGAGAAGTGGCCCATGCAATTCCGGAACTGAGTTTTAAGTTTTATGTCATCTGAATTAACTGAGATTTAACTAGCTCATGTGGGTAGTTGTCTCCATAGTGGTGAGCATGGGCTAGAGCACTAGTCCCCAACCTTTTTGGGGCCAGGACCCGTTTCAGGGAAGATACTTTTTCCACAGGCAGGGAGGGGGAGGATGGTTTGGTGATGGTTCAAGCGCATGGTATTTATCATGCACTTTATTTATATTAGGGCTTCCCTGGTGGCGCAGAGGTTAAAGCATCTGCCTGCAATGCGGGAGACCTGAGTTCGATCCATGGGTTGGGGAGATCCCCTGGAGAAGGAAATGGCAACCCACTCCAGTATTCTCGCCTGGAAAATCCCATGGACAGAGGAGCCTGGTGGGCTACAGTCCATGGGGTAGCAAAGAGTTGGACATGACTGAGCGACTTCACTTGATTTATATTATTATTGGATTGTGATGTATAATGAAATCATTATACAACTCACCATAATGCAGAAGCAGTGGGAGCCCTGAGCATGTTTTCCTGCAACTAGATGGTCCCATCTGAGAGCAAGAGGAGACAACGACCCCCGAAGTGTCTCACTTATGTCGGGTCGACCCTGTCATCTCCTTTGGGTACTGTTACTGCAGAAACCCTGCTTCACAAAGATAGACCGTCGGACACAGAAGCAGCCTTTTCAGTGCTTTTGTGGCAATCCCAAGCTATTCTGCCTTGATTTTAATCTAGAACATATGGAGATTTGAAGTCATCTCAAACATACTTTCAAGACCACTGTTATTTGTGATCTCAAGCAGTTGATCCTCTACTAGAAGGCACAAAATCAACTCACCTGTCTTTTTTACTGGTTGGGAATCCATTCCTTCCCAGTTCAGGGGTCTTTTGTGGTTGAGAAGTAATGCTCAAACTCTTTTGAAAGCTGAAATAAGTGGATCATGCACCAGTTGGGAGAAAGATGATCCTGACCGAGTCTCTTTCCAACTCTCTGCTAATATTTGAAACATGTCAAAATTCCCAGTGTTCACTCATCACCTGCATAATTCCAGTTTGGCTCTAAATGCAGCCACTTTACCTGGTGACTTGAACAGTTGTCATTCTCTCCTGAAGTGTCAGACTGAGTTCATTGAGCAAGTTGAATATGTCACACAAGTAAGGATGTTTTTCAACACCTTCTGTGTCACTGAAATATGCTGCCAGTGGTGACTGCTTTTCTAAAAGAAATCCCTGGAGCAGCTCTCACAACTCCAAGCTGCTGGCCAGTGATCTACCTTTAGAGAGCTGTCTCATTTCTGTGTGTAGGAGAAGACGTTTATGCTCTGCATCCATTTCCTCACAGAGCTGCATGAACAGATGTGAGTTAAGGGCACGTACTTTAATGTGGTTGATAATTTTCATCACTTCCTGCAAAACGTTAAGTTCAGGTGACATTTTTCAGCTGGCGAGCGTTTCTCTGTGGATGACGCAGTGTGTAGACTCACATTCAGAGGTGACCGCTTTGACCAATATAGTGAAAACAGAATTCCAGCCAGTCATGGCAGGCACTCCGTCTGTGCATATACCAATGCAAAATGACCCGTTCAGGTTTCCTGATATGTAGTCATTCAGAGACTTGAATAGTTTTGCAGCTGTGGTGTTGGTTGGCAAGAAAAGTACACATAACCATCCGTGCACATCCTCCTGAAAAATATATCTCACAAAAACAAGTAAAGTTGCCTTGTGGTCAACATCGGTAGATTCACCAACCTGGATTGTATAACACGGTGACTCATTAATCCCTTCTAACAATTGGCCTCAGTATGTCTGCTGTTTCACATGCCAGTTTTTGAACTTCAGCCTCTCCTAAAGAGGAACACATGCCAGCTTTTGAACTTCAGCATCTCCTAAAAGTTCATGACAAATGACCTTAGCAGCAGGCAGGATCAGTTCTTCACCAACAGTAAACAGTTTCTTAGATTTAGCAATGTGGTTTACCACTAAGAATGATGCTCTCAGTGCAGATACACTTGATAAAGTGAAGGCCTTCGATAATTGCTTCTCTTCTTCCTGTTCACTTTTTTTTTTTTTAATT
This sequence comes from Moschus berezovskii, assembly GCF_049115385.1. Classification (NCBI taxonomy): domain Eukaryota; kingdom Metazoa; phylum Chordata; class Mammalia; order Artiodactyla; family Moschidae; genus Moschus; species Moschus berezovskii. Next base: position 11,418,253 of record NC_142480.1, on the reverse strand, counting down.
TTGAAAAACCACAGAGGCTTGTCTTTTAATGCAGGGTGCTTGGTCTCCATGTGGCAAAGCAGTTTTAAAGGTTTCAAAGCTTCGTTGGGTAGCTGGTTGCCACGTATTATACAAAGCAGGATTGGAGTATGCGAATCACCTGCTGCAATGAACTTGTACTTTAAGTAGCACTCTTGGTATTTTCTTTTAAATGGAGCTTTCTCTTCATTGGCCATCTTAGAGTCTTCTACAGTCTCATCATTGGGTCTTTCTCCATTTTCAAAGAAACCCTTCAGCACCATTTGCTTTTTAAAATTTTTTTACTTATTTGGTCAAGTGTTAGCTTGTGGACTTACCAAAACCGTGACTAAAACAAGTGCACAGTGCAGGAAAGAGGCAAGGATGGAAATGGTAAATAAAATAGTGAGTGGGACATGTGGGGACTAAAATAAGTGTCGGACTCTGACTTAAAGCCTGCCACCAGATGCAGCTTAATTGTCACTTGTCACTCACTAGTAGGGTTTTGATATAAGTCTGCAAGGTATTCGTTTATTATGGTCCCTGTGCAGTTAAACCTTTCTATTGGAGATCATATACATTTACAGCCGCTCCCCAGTCCTACCATCACCACCTCAGCTGCAACTCAGAGCATCAGGCATTAGACTCTCATAAGGAGTAGGCAACGTCAATCTGTCACAAGCACAGTTCACGGTAGGGTTCGAGCTCCTAAGAGAATGTAATGCTGCCGCTGATCTGACAGGGGGTGGAGCTCAAGCGTTAATATGAGCGAGGGGGAGTGGCTGTAAATACAGATGAAGCTTTGGTGGCTCACCTGCCACTCAACTCCTGCTGTGCGACTGAGTTCCTAACAGGCCAGGGACTAGTATTGGGGTTGGGAACCCCTGGCCTAGGGTATGACCTTGGGTGTGTGTGGCATAGGATCCAAGATCCTTGGAAATGAGGAGGTGGGAACTGTAAGATCAGTTTGTTGAAAACATCATCTGTGCAGAAATGGAAACCCTCAAGACAGGTCAGGGGTCCTGATGGAGAGAGATGTTGGTGAGCCAGGAGCTACAACCTTCCAGAAATGACTAGGGGATGGAGACTGCTCTTGCAACTTCTCTCCCTTGCGTGGGACCAAGACTCTTTTTCATGGGGAGCTATCTGAGCTCACTCTCACAGATCCTGAAATCTCTGGAACTGTCCCAGCTGTCCAAAATCCCTAGTCCCTGCCAGACCCAAGAGCTCTGAGCAACTCAATGTGGTCCAGGCGTGCTCTGTCCAGTGTGGCCAGGGCCTCCAGCCACAAGGCAGGACATGCAGAGGAAGCATGGTGCCTTCTGACGAGGGAATAAGGGGTGCTTCCTACAGAAAGTCACAAGTAGGCTGAGCCCTGGAGGACTGGGGGGCTTCCACTCCAGCTGTAGCCAGGGAAGGGCATAGGGTGTCTGGAAGATGAACAGACAGAACAGCCAAATATATTCCATTGCAAAAAGTAGCATGCTTTTCTTGATTTATTTTTTAATGATACCAAAATGTGTTAAATTCAAAAAGCAGCATGAAACCTTTTCAAGGCAGGTTCCTCTCCCCATCTGAAGCAACACAGAGCTCTGCGCCCTTGTCCATCCTCCTCTGATTCCTGGAAAATCAGACTTCTCTGTAAAAGCAGAGAGAGCCGCACAGGGCTGCTATCTCCTGTGATCCCAACTCCAGGGAACCCTTCCCACTGGGACAGCAGCAGAGACCCAGGGGAAGTCCAGTGCTGGGCACTCACAGGGGTTCTTTCTGTCTCCAGGCATGACTGCAGCTGCTGTGATTGGAGGAGGTGAGTCTCTTTGGGAAGAAGCTCAAGGCCCCATCTGCCCCTGTCCCTGGGCTCCTGGGAGCACCCGTTCTTGACCAAGTCCAAGATTGCCTTCAGCCCCAAGACCTGGGTGGGTAAGGGTGGGGTGGACAGGGAACAGAGGTTGAATTCTTGAGGTAACAAGAACCTAGCTAAGAAGGAACTGAAGGAAACCCATTTATAACACCCACTTCCAATCTCAGCTTCTCTCAAGTGCAAACTGTGGGATCCAGGCAAGTTGGTAGATCTATCCAAACCCATGATTCCTCCCCAGAAAGTAGTGCCAGGGGCCCTTCCAAATGACTGTAAGGAATGTGTGAGCTGATTGTGTGGATTACTCAGAACTGCTCTGCCTACAAGCCTCTAGTCATCCAGCAAGCCTAGCGGTTTCCTGCTGGGCCTCCGGCCAGGGTCCTCCACACAGTGGCCAAAATTAAAGAGAATGAAACATTTCTGTCACACCAGCCACAGTCTCAAGTGCTCAGTGGCCACATGTGTACACCGTGTGGACGGTGCAGACACAGAAGGTTCCTGGTTGCAGAAGGTTCTATGCCTGCACCGTCTGGAGATGTAGGGACCCTGGGGGGATGCTCGCTGGTGGCCTCAGGGCAGAGGACAGAAGCTTCCACCCAGCACCTTTTCAGAAGAGCAGTTCTGTCCTTATACTGTGGGCCTGTGCTTGCATGAAAGACACCAGTTTCCCACCAAAAGGGGGCATTTGAAGACCGCTGCTTGTTTCAACTTTATTTCATAAAGGGCAAACTAAAACCTAGGGAGGACTCCTGAAGCTTCCAGGGTCACAGGCAAGCAGAGTCACCAACAGGCCTGGGTTCCAGGTTCTTGGAGGAGGACGGGGTGTTGGGGTGGGCATCCACCCAGTTGTGTCCACACCTCCAGCCTTCCCTGGCCTATGGCCCTATGGTCTGAGGAGAGAGAAGAGGACCCCTCACCTCAACCCCCCAGGAAGGTGTCAGGGAGGTCTGGGGAACCTGTCCCTCGCAGCTAGCCCTGAAGTGTCTCTGCCCTTACAGTTATGGCTGTGAGGGCTGTGCCCGTGGCGCTGGACACTGTGGGCTTCAAAAGAAAAGGAATCTCCCGCTCCTCCTTAGCGGCCAAGATGATGTCATCAACTGCCAGAGCCAGTGGGGGCGGGGTTCCCTCTGGCAGCCTCGTCTCCAATCTCCAGTCCCAGGGTAAGTGTCTCCCCGGGAGGAGGCGGGGGACGGGTAACAAATCAGCACAAGGTTGATCCAGATGCTAAAGAAGCATCCAGGCTTCTTCCAGCTTCGTGGTCCTCAGTGTCCCACTGGTTCTTTGTGTCCCCGTTACCGTTTCCTCTTCTGGTTGGGTGTGGGGTGGCGGGATGAGGGGTGTGTCGCTCAGGAGGCCTGCATGCCTCATAAACCCTAAAAAACCTGGTTAGGTGCCCACTCCTCCCTGAGCCCAGCCTGGTGCTGTGAAGGGGAGGGGCAGCCTGTCATTTCTCAGAGGGTCTGCCCTGTCTCTGATGGACTGATCATTGGAGTTCACGTCTCCTCTTTGGGCAGCCGTGTGCAGCCGCCCCTCCCTGAGCAGATATCCTGGGGTCTCAGAAGTAGAGAAGGAAACAGGGGTGGGATGTCAGTATCTAGGGCCTCCAGTGAGTCCTGGGGTCTCTGACACCCACAGTCTTGCCGGGGGCTGCTGGGCCTGCCTGTCCTCTTGTGTTCTAACCTTCTCCTCTCTCCCAGGGGCAACTGGACTTTCCACACCATCCAACATCCTCCTGGGATCTGCTGGGGCACTTTTGGGGGCCTTGCTATGGGAGTCCTACAGCTCCTCCAGGAGGACCCAGTACTGAAGCAGAAAGGGGCTCCCATTCTGGAGATGACCCTCCAGGGCATCCAGATGTCAGTCTCCCAAATGACAAGTTCCCTGCCTCCCAAAATTCTTCAAAGAATCATAAGAAATAAAGATGAGATGTAGTGACCTTCAATAAGTGTCCATGCTGTGTTCTTGTTCTCCAGGCAGGGTGCAGGGCACCTACAGAGACCTGTAGGTGTTGGGTGTAGGGCAGGAACTCTGTAAGAATGAGCACCAATCCAGAACAGGAAGCTGTGTCTTTCCCCAGTCCTGCCACTCAGTTTTGACCCTGCGAAGATTGTGTCTCTTCTTTGAGCCTCAGTTTGCTGCTCTTCAGATGGGAACTTGTACCACATGTCTTCAAAGACCTCAGCCAGAGGAGCTCACAGCTTGGCCCTGGGTGTCGGGGGACGTTCAGCTTTAAGGGATCCAATATGTTATTCTTTTCTTTTGTGTGCCGTTTCTCAAGGATTCTCTATCCCTTATCAGTTCCTGGAAAACAGGAACGAGCAGAGCTGCACGCAGTTCTCAGGACTGAGATCATGAGAGAGGGCACCTGCTTGGATTCCTTTCAGTGACTCCCTTCAGTGACCTCACTTAAATGTAATCTATTCACTTATGCCCCTCTTACTCAAGATATTGAATGCTTTCTGACCCTTTGAAGATTGTTATTTGCTTGGCTTTGTTTTTGTTCAATTTTTTTTTTTTACTGCCTAAAGCTGCCTTGTATGAAGAAGGCGTTTCTGCAAATAAAGCACCCTTGTTTCACTCGAGACTTGGGTCCCCTGTGTCTCTCTTCTCATCGACTCCAGTCCCCCGGTCCCGGTCTACAAAGACCGTGACACCGGGGGTCAGTTTCAGCCACTGACCCTCAGTTACCAAGCCCTTCATCCTCAGGCAGTATTGATCCCCTCCCCTCCCCACTCAAGACTCTGGGTCTGGCTGTTTCACGACTCATCAGTAACACTGTCTGCCTGGCCTGGTGGCCTTTGGAGTGCTTCAGGTGGGAAGAGAATCTGCATTTCTCCAGAGAGCTGTCTCTGTTGTCTAGAGCTCAGTTCACCGGCCCCAAGTGAAACAGCCCAGAACCTGCAAGGTCAGACAGGTCTCCCAACTATGGGGCTCCCAAGAGGCCAGTCAATGCAGAACACTCACTTCCTAAGACCCACTGGGTGCCTGGCCCTGGATCCAGTGCAAGGCTCCATGTGTGTTAACTTGGCACCTGCAACCTACCTGCCCATGTGGATAACCCACACCAGGTTCTGAAAGACCTGCCTCCACTTAAAAGTGAGTTTCTGATCCCAACCTGTTGGCTCCAGGACTCCAGCCCAGGTCCCCACTCTGGCCTTAACACCTGTCTTCCCTCCTGCTCCTTCTCCACTTGGCTGTCTCCTTATGATGCTGCCTCAGCTCACTCCTGCAGCTTCCAGCTGGCTTCAAGGGCTCCATCCCAGTCTCCTTTGGCTGCGGTAGATTGGCGGGATCCCTCTCAGCCCAACGTGTGTGACATTGAACAAACCTTACTCCACATTGGGTCTATTCCTTTAGCTCTGGACTTGCCTGGTGGCTCAGACGGTAAAGCGTCTGTCTACAATGCGGGAGACCCAGGTTCGATCCCTGGGTTGGGAAGATACCCTGGAGAAGGAAATGGCAATCCACTCCAGTACTATTCCTGGAAAGTCCCATGGACAGAGGAGCCTGGTGGGCTACAGTCCGTGGGTTCGCAAAGAGTCGAACACAAACGAGCGACTTCACTTTCACTTGTTGTCTGTTGCCTGTGCTTAGTCATGCTGACTTGCATGTTTCCTGTAGCCTGAAATACACAGGACAGCCCATTCTCAAGGCTCTGACTCTTAATGATAGAACGCTTCTTTAGAAAACTGCAGAACAGAGAATAACAGTTTGTTTAGTTGGAGGTTTATAGGAACATCGTGACCAGACCTAAGGGACTAGTGCCAAGAACAAAGGCACCAGGAAGGTTGCAACAATCAGCCACACCCCCTCCCCTCTGAGTATAAAGGAAGCCTGAATGCTAATTCTGGGAGGGTGATTTTTGGGGACACTTGACTGCCATCTTCTCTGTTGGTTTTCTGAATAAAGTCTCTTTTCATTGCCCCAACAACCTCTCTCTCAACTTATTGACCCGTCATGTGGCAAGTAATATGAGCTTAGACTCCATACAGGTGCAGTGTTGGTGGGCAGTTTGAGGAAAGCACAGATATAATGGCGTCAAGGGACCTGTGGTCAATGACAGAAATGACTACGTTTCAGTGCCCTTTCACCGTACCTGTATAGCTCATGTCACTGAGAGCTGGAATTTATTATCCCTCCCTGAACCCAGGCTGGCCTTCTGGAGGAAAACTAACACAGAGACCTAAATGGAGGAGTCAGTTCTTTCTTCCAGACAAGGTTCAGGAATGAGCCCAGCTGAGATCCACAAAGCCAGCCCACTGCTGACTGCAGGTGTAGGAGGGAGCCCAGCTGAGAACAGGAAAACCACATGCCTAAACTACTGAATTGATGCTTTTGAAGTGTGGTGCTGGAGAAGACTCTTGAGAGTCCCTTGGACTGCAAGGAGATCCAACCAGTCCATCCTAAAGCAGATCAGTCCTGGGTGTTCATTGGAAGGACTGATGTTGAAGCTGAAACTCCAATACTTTGGCCACCCATGCGAAGAGCTGACTCATTTGAAAAGACCCTGATGCTGGGAAAGATTGAGAGCAGGAGGAGAAGGGGATGACAGAGGATGAGGTGGTTGGATGACATCACCAACTCGATGGACATGGGTTTGGGTGGACTCCGGGAGTTGGTGATGGACTGGGGGGCCTGGTGTGCTGTGGTTCATGGGGTCGCAAAGTGTTGGACAAAAGCTGAGCGACTGAACTGAAAATTTTGACCCAGTGAATCACGAGCTAAATAAATATTGGGGGGGGGCATTTGTTACCCACCAATAACTAACCGATAACATGAAACAATGTGTGTAATCCATTGAAAGATTCAAGCTTTATGACATGGAGGACAGAGAAGGCAGACATTAATTGTAATTGTAGTTGTCTGGGAAGACTGCTTGGAGTAGGTGTTGCTTTATTTAAGGCTTATGTAGTTATAAGTAATAGAATCTTGGTTATCACTGGCTCAGAGTTCAAGAGAATTTACTAGCTTGCTGAACTGAACAATAAAAAGGTCATTTGGCTTCAGGCAAAGTGTGAATTAGAAGCTCAACACTGAACCCAAAAGGGGCTGTTTTTTCCTAACCCTCCTCTCTGTGTTACCCAATGAAAGATTGTGTGCCCAAGGCACAATGAGCTTAAATAAACCAAAATGGAGTTTGGGGATTATGGCAGGGCCTTGCAAGGGGAATGGGTGGCTAGTGCCCCCAAAACCCCCAAACTCCCCATAGGGTTTCAGCAAAGCAGTTTTAAAAACCAGGTGAGGGAAGGCATCCCTGAGCATGTGATTAGCTCTTGTACAGTTCTCTGATTGGTTTATGGTGAGGTAATAAGGCAGTTAACATTATCAGTCCTTAGGTGCCAGTAGGACTATAGGCTACATCCTCATGGTCATCAAGTAATTAATCTCTTCCATTTGGTGGTGGATTTTTGCAGCTGAAAACCTCAGGAAATATGCATGAGATACTATTGTGTACATCAGAGAGGAATTTTGTTGTTGTTTGGTCACTAAACCACGTCCAATTCTTTGGACATGAACTGTAGCCCACAAGTCTCCTCTGTCCATGGGATTTCCCAGGCAAGAATACTAGAGGGGGTTGCCACTTCCTTCTTCAGGGGATCTTCTCGACTCAGGGGTCGAACCAGCATCCCCTGCATTGGGAGTCAGATTATTCTCCACCCGAGCCACCAGGAAAGCACTCAGAGAGGAGCTACAGTAGAGGCCACAGGGGTGGGGTCTGTCCCTGGGAGGCCCCATAGAGTCCTGCTGGGTTACATCTGCTTTCTGAGGTATCAGCTCCATCCTTTGGCTGCCATGCTCCTGGTTTAGTAGAGGCCTGTTTGCATGCTCTGGAGGTTATCTGCTTCTTTATTCTGGTCTTCCCCCTAAAAGGTATTTTTTCATGAACCTTCTGCTGATAAGTAAGGAAACCTTTCCCTTTTCCCAAAAATCTTTGGTAAATGTTCCTGGAAGTATCCTAAACGGAGTCATCTATTTATTCCTAAGCCGGTTAGTTTAGCCCAAAGGATGGTATATGATGATTGGTTTCACTCATTCTGGGCTCACGTTTGGAGGCTGGCAGGAAGGGGTCAGGCCTCTGACAAGCCCAGGGTCAGGGCAGGGACTCCAGTATCTGAAAGAGAAGGAAGTTCCCGTTTCAAGGAGAACAGGGACACAGGACACTTGTGTGACCAAAGACAGTGACTGTGCCCTACAGACAAGATGAGGTTTGTCCTCTGTTAAAGGGCCAGTACTTACGGGAAAACTGGAGCAGCCTCGTAACCAGGCTTGCTGTGTCTTTCTCTGCCTTTTTAAATACTCCCTACCTCTTCAGGGAATAGGGAAGAGTGTTACGGATTGGAAGGTAGGCCATCAGCAGAATTTTGTCTTTTTATTTTATGTTTATTTTTATTTTTAATCAATCTCTATTGGAGTGCAGTTGTTTTATAATGTTGTGTTAGTTTCTCAGTTCAGTGGCTCAGTCATGTCCGACTCTTTGCAACCCCATGGACTGCAGCACTCTAGGCTTCCCTGCCAATCACCGACTCCAGGAACTTGCCCAAATTCATGTCCATTGAGTCTGTGATAGTTTCTACTGTACAGCAAAATGAATCAGTCACACATATACAGATATCTCCTTCCTTTCGGACTTCTTTCCCATCCGGGTCACCACAGAGCATTAAGTAGCGTTCGCTGTGCTATACAGTCGGTTTCCATTAGTTATCTATTTTATACATAGTATCAGTGTGACCGAGTCCAAGCTTGTTTTGCTCACCCTGGACAGGCCAATAAATTGGAGATGAGGTGTTGAGGCAAGAAGTACAATTTTATTCTGAAAGCTAGCAGACCGAGAAAATGGCAGACTGATGTCTCAAAATAATCATCAAATGGGTCTGGATGCCAGTTTCTTTTACAGAACACAGAGGAGGGGGGCAAGGTGAGGATGTAAAATAAAAAGGCCATTAATCTTGCAAATGTCTCCTGGAATGATCAGTTTTGGGGAGGGGACATGTTAATTTCTTCTTTCTTGCAGCTATTCATTCACAAGTAGAAGGGCCATGTTATCTTCCTGATAAACAGGCACTTAGGTTTTACATTCAGGCAGAATAGCAGGGTTCCCTGAGGCAGGACATTAAGTATGGACACTATCCTTTCAGTGAACAGAAGCAATGGGAAGCAAAAGTTAAAGAAACAGGTACAACAGATACAAGATTCTATTCTTCCCTGTAACATCGACAGTGTATGTGTCAATCTCAACGTCCCGATGCCTCCCACCCCCCCCTTTGTCTTTTTACTTTTAATTTTACATGGGGTTGCATTACTTGCTAATGAAAACTGACATTTTACTGCAAATGAATTATCAAGAGTTGCAGCATGTTGATAACAGGGGAGGTTGTGCATGTGGCCGGGGGCAGGGGATATAGGAGAAACCTCTGTTATGAACCTCAGTTTTGTTGAAAACCTAAAACTGCTCTAGGAAATAAGGTCTATTAAAAATTACCTAGTAAAAATTCACCTAATAATATATTCATTCTAATAAAAAATTCACACCTGAGAAATATTAATCATTGATAAATGCATTCTGCTCTTACAATCTAAATGACTGCAGACTAGGCTAAAGTTGATTCGGATCTAACAACCATCCTTTCGCATTATCACTGTCTCTGACTCCCACTTCCAGAAATAAGTGCGGCTGCAAATGATAAGTACTTTCAATGCCCTTTTAAAGTGACTTCTGGGACTTCCCTGGTGGTCCAGGGGTTAATTATCCGTGCTTCCACTGCAGAGGGAGCAGGTTCATTCCCTGGTTAGGGAACAGATCCTGCTTGCAGCAAGGTGTAGCCAAAAAAATTTTTAAGTAAATATAAAGCAACTTCTCTTGATGGAGAATAGATAAGTAGAAGGATGAGAGCGAGAGCCACAGAGATAGGGTAACTTCAGAGAAAACATTTAATGCAATCCTCCTATATGCCTTTTAATTGATAAATTTTGTTTTGACTCACACATATTGTGCAGCTGGCCTTTTCCTGTTCTACAGGTCTTTCCTATTATTTGTAGCTACTGTTTGGCATTCCATGATAATCATATACCATACAATATTTGCTGCTGCTGCTGCTGCTAAGTCACTTCAGTCGTGTCCGACTCTGTGTGACCCCATAGACGGAAGCCCACCAGGCTCCCCCGTCCCTGGGATTCTCCAGGCAAGAACACTGGAGTGGGTTGCCATTTCCTTCTCCAATGTGTGAAAGTGAAAAGTGAAAGTGAAGTCGCCTTTATCTATTTTACCAATACTTGTGTAGCTGGATCTTAAAAAAAATAAAAAAAAACAACTTTCCTACTTTGGAAGAATCTCAATGGAAACTTCAAAGCTGAAAACAGTGGGAGACAGGGACCCCCCACTTATGAGAGAGCTGCTGGCCCTGCCTCCTTGGGCTAACAATTCTGTGACTATCAGCCTTTAGTACCCATATCCAGTCTGTCAAAGGGAGGGCTTGGGATTCATTGGAAAAGATGCTTTAAAAGGAATTCCTTCAACCAATGTGTGCTGAGTGCCCACTCATGCTGAGTGCTGTGACACATGGCTTAGCGAGACAGAGACGTCCGTCCCGGTGGAGCTTTGACGGGGGCCTGGAGCATGCCTAAGCTTTTTTTGGTCCTGTTCTTGGAGCTCCTGGGATAGGCAGTGTAAGAACTTTTGAGACCTGTGATTATGCTGGGTCCATCCAGGGCGGATCGTCCACAGTGAGTGCGCAGGGGAGGAGAGACTGGACTGTTGGAGTTCGGCTGTATGAGGAAGGCTGTATGTTCCTGAGGGTCACACGGAGGCTTGGAGAGGCGATGGGGCGTGAACCGTCTTCAAAAGACTCAGCCAAGAGGGTGCTTACCTAGATGTGGAATCACAGGGAGAAATGGATGCAGCAGGGGCAGAGGCAGGGAAAGAGAAAGGGTCCAGAGAACTCAGGTAAAGAATAAAATGAGAAGGCCCCATGCAGAGTTGGCAAAGACTCATCAGCTCATCTGTGAAATGGGGACAGCAGTATCTCTTCATGGGGTGGTTGTGAAGATGAAAATGCTTAGTACCTGAATGCACAGTGCTTGGCCCAAAATAAGAGTCTGGCCCAGAAGTGTTCCTTTGTAGAAGCACTCTGCTGATGCTGTGTCAGTCTGTCTTTGGCACCGTCTGCTGGGAAACATTCAAACTCCCAGCTCTTTGTAGGCTCTTAGACCCTGCCGCCATCTGGGTTCGCTTACCTACAAGGTCCTTGACGGGGGGAAGCTTCCCCGGGCCGGATGCCTCCGCCTCTGTTCTCTGCCACTGCCCTCCAGCAGTGCGCCCGTCCTGGGTTCCCCTCCACCCTGGGCAGTGTTGGTGAGAGTTCTCTTCCAGCTCTGCTGCCTGGTTCCACATTTGGTCCATGGGAAATTGTAAGGAACTCTAAAGGGGCAGCTCCCGCTACCCACCCACCCCAGAGCAGTCCCCTTCCTTCCTCAGGAAGGCCTGCCCACCAGTTTCCTGCCTTTGGCCTTTGTAGACCCAAGTGAGACACGTGTCATTGCTTCCCTCAAATTCCAAAGGATTCTCGTCAAGCTTTCCAAGGGGGTCCCACTGAGGTCCAGCCGGGAGAACCACTTGCCCTCCTGTCCCCTTGGGACTTGGAGGGACGCACTGGCCACCAAGCCTCTCTATTCTCTCTTTCTCCTTCTCCCTTTCCTCTCCAATCTCAACTCCCTAACTCATCATTCTACTTCTCTGAAAACTAGTGTTCTCGTTTCTTAGCATAGTGTTCCAGCAGAGGTTACAAGGTCAAGGTGCTTGGCACGTGATTGACATGCTCCCTGTCTTTGAACCCCAGTTGAAACAGCAATGACTGTTCAATCAATTCCGAGAAAATTACAGGGCATATTTGTATGTGTTAAAGATATAAATCCATGCCTGGGAATCCGTGTGTGTGTGCTCAGTGTCTGACCCTTTGACCCCATGGACTGTAGACCCCCCAGGCTCCTCTGTCCATGAAATCTTTAGGCAAGAATACTAGAGCAGGTTGCCATTTCCTCCTCCAGGGGATCTTCCCAACCCAGGAATGAAACCTGTGTCTCTTGCATCTCTGGCATTGGCAGTCGGATTCTTTACCACTAGTGCCACCTGGAAAGTCCCTTGCCTGGGACTAATCAACCCTAAATTCTCAAGGGTGACTACCTGTGAGAAGGCAGAGAAAGGAGGAACATGAGAAGGGATTCTCAGGTCACGTAAATTGTATCTGTAACATTGGAAGTCCTGGGCTCAGGGGTGGGTGGAGAAGTGTTTGTTTTAATTATCTATAGCTTTTTGGATGCCTGAAAGTATTTCATGTTCTGTAATATTTCATATTATATATTTAAATTTTAAGCGTAAGGTGTAAAAGAGGAGAGCAACTGTCTACAACTATTTTAACAATTTGTAGTAAAGGCAGCAGAGAAATTAAATGGCACTTGGCAAGATCTTGGGAGCAGGAAGTGGTTAGAAAGCTGATCTGTGTAGTAACAGTTGGTTCCTTGGGGAAGGTGTTCTCAAATGCAAGTTCATGTGCCCCAGGCATATGGAAGCCAAACAAACCCAAACTTTGGAGTTTGAAGCAGAGAAAGGTATATGGCAGGGCAGCTCAAGGAGAGCAAGTGGCTTGTGTCCCCCCAAAACTTAAACTCCCTGAATGGTTCAGTGAAGCCTTTTTAAAGGCCAGGTGAGGGAGGGGGTGGCCAGGGTATATGATCAGCTCCTGCACAATTCTCTGATTCACTGATGGGGATCAACCCTTAGGCACCAGTAGTTAATTTCTTCCATTTGGTGGTGGTTTTAGCGTTTGAAAAATTCAGGAAATTAGCATCATCTACTATTATCTCAGAACTTCAAAGAAGAGCTAAAGCAGAGGACATGGGGGAGGAGTGTCCAGGAAGCATCCAAAGGGTTCTGTGGGCTTACCTAGAGAGGAGAAAACAGGGTGTGACTTTCGTTTTCCTGAGAAAATGAAAGCTATCTCATTGGCTGCCTGCATCCCAGGGGAGCTGCCCCTCCTTTATCTGCGAAGCTGCTGTAAGCATCCTGCTTCAGATCTTCCCTGAACTCAGCCAAGCTCAAGATAACTGAGTCAGGTCCACATCTTCAGAAAGTCTGCTCCGCTGGGTAAGACAGGGAGGGGTGGGCAGGGGCTGCTCCTTCCTGTGGCCCCCACCCTCGGGGAGCAGGTGGGCTCGGTGACTCTAGGGGAGACCCCTGTGGATGCACTGGGAGAACTGTCTCCTGCTTCTCATCTGGGCGGCTGCAGTCAGAGAAGTTGGGTCTTCAGAGGGAAGGGACTCAAACCTCCACCCGTCCCTGGGCTCTCGGACTCTGGGAGCAGCGAGCCTCGTCCGTGCCCGAGTGACCTCAAGTCTTGAGGCTGGGTGGGGTTGAGATGGGCAGGAGAAGAGACAAGCAATAGGAGGAGGCAAATCAGAGCCATTCCAAGCCCATGCTTTGGAAGCCCCCAGTACTCTTGCCTGGAGAATCCCATGGGCGGAGGAGCCTGGTAGGCTGCAGTCCATGGGGTCGCTAAGAGTCGGATACGACTGAGCGACTTCACTTTTACTTTTCATTTGAATGCATTGGAGAAGGAAATGGCAACCCACTCCAGTGTTCTTGGCTGGAGAATCCCAGGGAGGGGGGAGCCTGGTGGGCTGCCGTCTATGGGGTTGCACAGAGTCGGACACGACTGATGCGACTTAGCAGCAGCAGCAAACCTGTATCATTTCCTGTGCACTTTGCCAAGCAAAGCTGTGTGACCTTGGATGAGTCACTTACCCTCTCTGTGCCAGGCTTTCTCATCATAAAATGGGGATGATGATTTCATTCTTCTTGATGAGTTAGTGAGGAGAGGGCATGAGAACAAGAACTTGACCAACTTGACCTGTGGCATATGCCTTACAAACGTGATTGGTTCTGATTTCCTAATTCTGGCACCTTTTAAATGGCTCCATGGAGGTTTAAGGGCGTTCTAGAAGCGTGAGTTTTGGGAGGAGGGAAGCAGACCACCTCAGGAAGTAAAATCTCCTTCCATCTCCCCAATCTGCCTTCCCCTCACTGTCACCCCAATACCATATCTTTGGGCCCTTCCCAAGCCCGCATTCTCCACAAGCTCAGAGCAGCCTCTCTACCCGCTGGAGCCCCTTGAGATTTTTCAGGACAGTGAAAATGTCCCCAGTTCTGATTTCCCTATCCCCTATCCAGGCTGCACTCTTTCAGCAGGTTTGGTGCTGGTCAGTTTCGGTGCCATGGAGTTCACCAAGGCTGCCTTCTTAGTCTCTAACATGGCTTCCAAGATACTGTCTGCAGGTAGCCTGGCCAAAGTGGGCGGTGCAGCCTCCAGCAGCATCTTGGCAGGACTTCCTTCCCTGGGTGAGTGTTCCTGGTAGGGACTGGTGGGGGGCCAGGTGTGGGGGTGCCAGGGAGCACACAGGGTCCTGCTCTAGGAGCCTTGGGCGGGGAGAGTGGCCCTTAGCCCGTCTCCCTCCCCTGTCCTTCCCCTTGGGTATCTGCCCTGGCTTTCTCTCTGAGAAGGGGCAGAGGGAGGCAAGACTCTGACATGGGGGACATGGGGGGTTGGGGGGGTGGTACAGGGGATCTGGGTCCCTTGCCTCTCCTGTCTAGACTAAGGGACCCTGCGGCTGGGACCCATTCTCTGGCTCTCATTTCCCCGGGGATACACCCCCAGAATTCAACTCCTTTATGTTTTTACCCCAGTGACCAGTCAGCCTTTTGTAAGTTTGCCCTGCTAGATTTCAAATCCAGAGCACTGATTTAAACACAATTCTTCAATTCAGGTCCATTTCCTTCTTGCAAGCCCCATCTTCGGTTTTATTAAATTAGTCTCACTTTTTATCTCGCCATTTGATTGCAATTCCCCCTCCCCAAGTCAACCTTTCTAATATGTTGAATGTGCGTCTCTTTTTCATTCATATTTTTGCAAAATAGGTGTTGTTTTTTGTTGCACGCATTTTAATTTACCTATAGAAGAGTGTGTGGAATATCACATTTTATTGCTATTCCCCAATCCCGCCCTGAGAACTTTGTTTTTGAGATCCATCAGGGTCCATAGGTGAGCCTGTGTCTCTTGCTTCCAATTGCTACACGAAGTGCTCCCATGTGCATCCGCCATCATTCCCCTTTCTGTGCCCCGGGGTGGACCCCCGGGATCGCCCCACCTCTGCTAATGCAAATAGTACAAGATGGAAGTGGGGGTGGGGCAGGGCTGCCTGACCTCTGACTCCCGTGCATTCACCCTCTGCTCTTTCTCAGGGCTCACTCTGCCATCCAGCGCTGCCCTGGCCGGGGCCACATCTACCCTGGGATCCTTGGTGGGGACGCTGAAATGCTCCTGCCTGCTCGGATCCCCCGCTGTGGCCCTGAGCACTTTGCCAGTAGGAGGTAACTAGCCCTGGGTAAAATATATCCCTCCTTGGACTCCCACTCAGCACAGGAGTGGGATAAGAAAGTTAGGACCTTGGCCACAGCTGGTAATCCTTCCTTATGATCAGAAATAAGAGGACTCTTCAGCATATGAGAAGCAATTCATAAGATGAAATAATCAGAACAGCTCCATTTTATCAAATGCTGTGATATCCTGAGTTTAGCACTTGACATTTGGCAATTCACTTAATTCTCATAACAACCCCAGAGGAAGATGATATGGCCTCTTATTCACAAATGAAGGAACCATTGTCCAAGGGCCCTGGGCTGGGAGGTGGGGATGGCGGCTGCATCCAAGCCTGGGACAGGAAGTAGAACAGAAATGCAGAGGCCCAGGCCTGGGAGGAAGCCTCGGGGCAGGGTAGGTTCTGAAAAGCCCAGAAGGGCCAGGCCCCTCTCCCCAAGGGTGACCACTGGGTGAGCCCAGCAGACAGGCCGTCAGAAACACAGCACCCTCTCCCCTGGCTGTCTGTGCTTCGGGGCCCACGTCCACCAAGCTGCTGACCAGCTTGTCGTCCTCCCTCCTCCCTAACAGTAACACTGAGCCTCAGACACTCTAATCGGCTCTTGATTCTTGAGTCTCCAGTTCCATACCCCAGCTGGGTGACTCACCGGTCACCTTGTTGTTGTTTAATCACTCAGTCACGTCCGACTCTTTGGCAACCCCATGGCCTGGAGCCCTCCAAGCTCCTCTGTCCGTGGGATTTTCCAGCCAAGAATATGGAAGTGGGTTTCCATTTCTTTCTCCAAGGTATCTTCTTAACCCTGGGATCAAACCCACATCTCCTGCATTGGCAGGCAGATTCCTTACCACTGAGCCACCAGGGAAGCCCTACTTACTGGTCACTTAGGGTTTGATTTTTCATACCCTCTTTACTTCCTTAACTGTCACTCCAAAGCTCTCTTCTTGGGAGGCTGGCTGAGCCCACTCCTGCACACCTTGTTGTTTTTAGAACTCTTGGTCCACACTGGCCCTAAAGATTGCAGTCTTGGCTTCTATGGCCGCCGCAGACTAAGACCTCTGCCAGGGAGTTCCAGGAACTCTCAGTTTCAGGGAACCATGGTCCCATGCTGTGAATGGCTCCAGCCACAAGGAAGCAAGGATAGTTCTGATTGGGAGAGTCTGGGGCAGCTTTCCAGAGGAGGAGGCAACAGGTGTGGCCTTGAAGAATCAGGAGCATTCAAGGCATTTCAGCACTGTTCTCAAGTAGCACTCAAGCATTCAACAGTGTTTGCCCAGATTTCAGTCAAGTCCTGCAAAATGAAACATGTCTCTCTATGTGAGGATTCACTGCTGTCTGAAGAGCTTTCTCTGAATGATAGGAGAAGGCTATGTAATACCTCTGACTTCCACACTCATGGACTTCCCTGGTGGCTCAGTTGGTAAAGAATCTGCTTGCAATACAGGAGAACTGGGTTCAATCCCTGGGTCAGAAAATTCCCTGGAGAAGGGAATGGCTACCCACTCCAGTATTCTTGCCTGGAGATTTCCATGGACAGAGGAGCCTGGTGGGCTACAGTCCATGGGGTTGCAAAGAGTCGGGCACAACTGAGTGACTAATATTTTCACTCCACACTCATGAAATACCGACCTTCTTTCAGATGAACTAACATCAGGGCCCAGAGAGCCACTTCTTAGGAAATCCTGCTTCTCTGGGTGAAGCAGGCAGGCTCCTTCCTTCCTGTGTCTCCCAGGCTAGGGCAGCCCCCTCCCTGTAGGTGGATTGTGGGGTCAGGGAGTGGTGGGGCAGTGGCCAGTGTAGGTCCACTCACAGAATGTTCTTTTGGTTTCCAGCCAAGGTTGCTGCAGCTGTGGTGGGCGGAGGTGAGTCTCTTCCAGGCCAGGCTCGCCCTTGTCTGTCCCCAGGCCCTGGGACTTGGGAGCAACTGGCCTTGAACCTGCCCCAGCCTGCCCCAGGCCTCCTGTCCATGGTGGGGAAGGAGGCGCTGGAATGAGAAATGAGGAGTTTCCATGGAAACTCGTGCGGAGGCAGCCCCAACAGTGGTCCAGGTTTCTTGCAGACCCTTCACCGTGTGACCTTGGATCTGGCTTTGAAATCCTCTGAGCTCAGCTTTCCTCCTGAAAAACATGCCAAGACTGCTCTTTCAGGGTTGCCGTGAGGATTGTGTAGGCTGACACATGTGCCCGGTTTGGACACATGGGACGCACTGTGGAGAAGCCCCACGGCTCTGGCTTCCAAGAGCTCTGCAGTGATGCCGTGGAGGCCCCGAGTTGGGACCCAAGCGGGGCTCAGAATGTGTTCCTTGCTTTATGCTGGGCCCTCAGTAAGATTTGCTTAAAGATTTCCTCAGCAAAGACAGGAAGCTTGCAAATGCCCCCCTTCCCCTCCCCAGTTCCAGCATCTTACTAAGGCAGAAACTGAGGCCTTTCCAGAGGAAGGTTCTGCTGAGGGCCAGCACCGTGTCTCCGGTGACCCCACAGCCCTTTCCCTCTGCTTTCCCCATTAGCTGGGGCTTCCTTGGACTCCTGACTGCTGGCCATGCCTCCTGGAGTCTCTCCCAAGCTCAGACTTAACCTTCTCCAGACCTCCCAAAGCCCCACAAGCTTGATGTCATGTGTGCATTTGGAGGGGGCTATCCATTACCCCCTCACCCGAGCTCCTCTCCCTGTACAGCTTCCGCCGTGGGGGCTGTGCCTGCAGTGCTGGGCATGGTGGGCTTCACCAGTGCAGGAATCACCGCCTCCTCCTTAGCGGCCAAGATGATGTCAATATCTGCCATTGCCAATGGGGGCGGAATTGCCGCCGGCAGCCTGGTGGCCACTCTCCAGTCCGTGGGTAAGTGTCCCCTGAGGGGCTTGCTCGTAGGGCTGAGGGAGAAGGACGGGAGCCTCAGTGCCTCTGGCCCTGACCTTAGCCCCAGTGACCCCAAGTCTGCCTGTCCGTTGGTATTGCCTCTGTGGTCCCTCTCTCTCTCTGGGTTTCTCTGAAGCAGATATAGGAAGGAGGGAAGTTGCTCTGGCCTGCAGCTATGCTGGGATCAGGCTGACTCTGCCCAAAGCAGATTTTCTGGGTTAGCTGGGGCATCTCTTTCCCACCTGGGGTTCAGCTTTCTTCCCTGGAGTGGGAGGCAGCTCCCGGCTCCTGACTTCATCACCGGAGTTCATGCCTTTGAGTACCTGCCTGCAGCAGCACTCCCGCAAACAGAGATCCCTGGGGGCTGGGGAAACAGAAGAGGGTTCAGGGTGGGATCTCTGGGCCCGACGCCCCCCAGCCTGCCCACCTCACTCTACTCACCCTCTGCTTCTCCCCCAGGAGCAAGTGGACTCTGCCTGTCATCCAAACTCCTGCTGGGCTTCACTGGGTCCACCCTTGTGTCCAAACTGGTGGGCCTGTAACTGTTCCCTGTCACTCCCTCGGCAGAGAAGAGGACCAGGTGGGGTCCTGCCTGCCAGCCTGATGCAGTGAGGGACCCAGTCCTCGGTTGACAGGTGCCAAACGCTTGCACCCCCAGAGGAAAATGAGAAATAAAAACGAGTTGTGAAAACAAAACAAAACGAGTTGTGCCACACCTCTGCGTCCCTTCCTTCTTGCTGGCCTGAAGTCAGGTGGGGGGAAGGTTCACCACTCTTAGAGTGACATGGTGTTGGGGTGCTCAGAGTTCGACTGAGTCTAAATGTGAAGACTGGAGGTTCCCCCTGCCTGGCTTAGGGCTGTGTGTGACCCCAGGGGAGTCGCCTCCACTCTGGGCCTGCATTTACCCTTCTCTGTATGGGGAGTTCATTTAAATCAACTCCAAGGTCTCAGCTAGGGTGGGTGTTAGGCCCAGTGCCAATGCAAAGTCAGGAATGGGATGGAAGAGAGCTTCCTCTTCGGAGCTTCATTTGCAGGCACCCTACTCAAAGCTGTTTTCTA
Source organism: Moschus berezovskii (assembly GCF_049115385.1). Lineage (NCBI taxonomy): Eukaryota > Metazoa > Chordata > Mammalia > Artiodactyla > Moschidae > Moschus > Moschus berezovskii. The sequence continues at coordinate 11,399,064 of NC_142480.1, read as the reverse complement.
ACCGGCCTGCCTCAGGCTCAGAAAGCAAGGGTCTCAGGATGTCACCACTTCCTTCCCAAATCAAAGTCCGGTACTTTGGCTTTTTTCCTCCCCCAACAGCTAGAAAGGAAACCTAATTTGTCAGAGGGGCCTGACTTCCCAGCTAGTGGTGCTAGTGGTAAAGAACCCGCCTGGCAATGCAGGAGACATAAGAGATGTGGGTTCAATCCCTGGCTTGGGAAGATTCCCCTGGAGGAGGAGATGGCAACCCACTCCTGTATTCTTGCTGGGAAATCCCATGGACGGAGAAGCCTGGCAGGCTACAGTCCACAGGGTTACAAAGAGACATTTACGACTGAAGGGACAGCACACCCACACTGATCTTTCCACTTCAGGGCCTTGGTCTCTAATCACCCTCTCACCCCAGTATAAGGTCTTTTAGAAACTCCTTATCAGAAGGATGGGTTCCATTCCAAAACATCAGGAAATTCACTTAGGGGATGATTCAACCCTTCTTTCCACGAAATCTTTGAGCATGTGCTATAGGAGAGGAACTGGGCTTGGTGGTAGGGAATTTGGCCTTCCCGAAGCAGCACTCCTAGTTGGCTGGGTGTCTGGACCTCCAGGCATTGGTCCACTGATGCCACCAGGGGCCAGGGCTGTAGGAATGCCCAGAAGGAAGGCACAGAACAGTACCGTCTTAGTCCTTTCAGGCTGCTGTAACAAAAGTACTGTAAAATGGGCAGCTTATAAACAACAGAAATTTATTTCTCATAGTACTAGAGGCTGGGAAATCAGAGATCTAGGCTACAGCAGATTTAGTTTCCTAGGTGACTGACTTTTCCCTGGGTCCTCACATGATGGCAGGGGCAGAAGAGCACTCTATGGCCTCTTTTATAATGACATTGTCAGCTTAAAAAAGTCACAACCTAAAAGTTGAGAGTTGGGTTTTATTTGGTGGCAATTCTTAGGACTTCAAGTGCAGGAGACAGCATCTCAAGTAACCCTGAGAGAACTGCCCCGAGAAGGTGAGGGGAGGAGTCAGGTTATACAGAAATTTGTAACAGAGGGCAGGTAGTCTGAACATCCAAAGTACTGTGAATTAAAAGAAACTAGATAGCTCAAGTTAAGAAATTTAGTGCTTTCCTGTGCATGGGGCTTTTCTATGTATGGGAAGATGCAAGAGTCTGGGCTTACTGAAGTCATTTCTTTCATATGCATCTCAGCTCTCTGGGGCCAGTATCCTGTGTTTTTCACATCCCGAGTTCCTCAGTGCTCACTGTAGGGAGGGGCTGCAGCCTGAATGCTGCCAGACGGAGCAGGTATCCTGCTCCTTCCTGGCTGCCCTGGAGGGCTGGAATCGCTGATGACTGTGACATCCTTGTTTACTGATATGGCGGGAAATGCTCCATTTCTCAGGGGGGTACAAACATTCAGACCATAGTAGGCATATTAGGGGAGGGAAGCTTGAATTCTATCCAGAGTGTTTTGGAGAAATACTGAAGGGTTTTCAATATGACTGTGACCCTATCACGGGCCCGACACCCCTGAATACCCTCTCCTAGGCGCCATCAGCAGCCTGACAGGATCTCAGTTCCCAACAAGCAGAGTAGCCCCTGCTCACAGCAACTAGAGAAAGCCCCCAAACAGCAGTGAAGACCCAGCACAGTCACAAATAAGTAAAATTAAAAAAAAATTAATCATCCCACGTTTCACAGCCTCTTGCCTTCTGAGAGAGCCCATACTCTGCCTATAGAATGTGTATCTATCTAAATAAATCCATTGTTACCTATCACTTTGCCTCTTGCTGAATTCCTTCTGTGCTGAAATATAAAGAACCCGAGCTTCCCTAAGTCCTGAGACAAGGTGTGTGATCTTAATTAAAAGACAGTGGATTCAAGTCCCAACCTGGGTTTTGGCTGGATTTGAGTCCCGTCTGAGTTGTACAGTTTCAGTAGGGCATGAGGAGCAGGGCAAATTCCCACTGTGGGAATCTAGCTAGGATGGCTTCCTGTAGTCATCAACATGGCAGAGGACTACTCTTTCCATCCGGCAAAAGTCAGAGCCCTGATCTTTGGCTGGTACATGATTCCCAGCCAAGGACTGCATTCTCAGTTCTCTTGCAGGGAAGTGCTCACAGGACTGGGTCTGGCCAGTGGGAAGTGAGTGGAAATGTATGCAACTTTCTGGGCATGCCCTTAAGGGGAGTGGGGGGCTCCGCCTTGCCTCTTGGCCTCTTCCCATGGGCTCTGCTGTGGTCAGGGGGGTGACCATCCTCCACCCTGCAAGTGACAGCAGCATTTTAAGGAGGGCAGAATGTAAGGTATAGTTCGGGCAAGGCAGAAAAAGGAAAGACAACCTCAACAGAAGGAGGTTACATTTATTCAGGCAAGGAGGGGGCGACAGTCAGCCTAACGACCAGGCTGAGCGCCGAGAGGGATCAGGGAGGCTCTGTATTTATAGGGAGGTTTGTGGAAGCGATAAGGAAAACATTAATCAGGCGGGATGGTTTGGGTATGCTTTAGTTGAGATGGCATTTGTAGTTGGGCAGGGGATGATAAGTCTTTTGGGCAGGTATAGGGAGTGGAAAGTTTTTGGGCAGGGGGTGATAAGACTTCCGGGCAGGTGTAGGGGGTGGAAGGTTTCTGGACAGGGGGTGATGAGTCCCAGATAGATGCAACTGGCCTGGAGCATCAGGGTGGGACTTAAAGTTCTGTTTTGTTTTCTCCTAAGTTAGGTGATTCAGCAAGAGCCTTTGAGACTGTTGTTTTCTCTTCTAGGCCCAAAAGACTCCTTCACAGAGCAACAAGACTGCAGGAGCCTGGGCCTCCTTGAGCTGAACCACCACTCCGGCTGAGACTCTTATATGACTGAGTAATAGAGAAACAAACCTCTCTTGTTTAAGTCAAGAGGGCTTCTTTTACAATAAGCAAACGCATACTGTCATGAACACAGGGGAATCTTTTGATTGCAAGTAATAGAGAAACCAGTCCAATAAAGAGAGCTACTTTTACCTGCTCCTTCTCAAAATCCCACTAAAACAACAGGAAAGGACTACAGAAAGGCTTAAACCCATATCAACAATGAGACTGGGAAAGAAGATGACAGCAACATAATTTAGGAGGCGGAAGTCACACGGACCTGGGGCTCCACTTGGCAGTCCCAACAAAGTTGAATCTTAAGGTGTCAGTGGATAAAGGGAAAAAGAGGCAACTATGCCCTCAGGACTCCCAGAGACCTGGACATCAGAGTGGTGTGTGCTACTGCAGGTTGGCAATAAGGTGGACTGGCAGCAAGAGGGCTGGCTGGAAGTCTATTTAGGAAGCAGGCAGGCCCCCAGGTGGTCCCCTCTGGCAGACTCCTGGAAGTTTAGTTTTGGTGAGGTGGGGTCCCTGGGCCAGGAGGCACCGGGAGCTTCAGCTGAGGATGAAAGTCTCTTTATAAGGGCTGAGACCCTCAGTCTTCCTCATTGACAGGAACTGAGAATGCTGTAGCTAGCCTGCTGCTACTGCTACTGCTGCTAAGTCGCTTCAGTCGTGTCCGACTCTGTGCGACCCCATAGATGGCAGCCCACCAGGCTCCCCCATCCCTGGGATTCTCCAGGCAAGGACACTGGAGTGCGTTGCCATTTCCTTCTCCAGTAGCTAGCCTACAACATCCAAAATGGAGGAAGGAAGGTTCTTCTTGGGAATCTGACCAGCCCAAGAAAAGAAATTGCTCATCTTCTGACATCTGGAAGGAGATGCCTGTTGAAAGGTTCATCCAGGCCTCATACGGTCTCCAAGTTGACGAGAGCCACTCCTGTGACAAAGCCTGTCATGGTGTTACCAAATCCCTGACTCCTTGTCCACTGATGCTGAAGAGACAGAAAAACATGATCCAAAAGGATACAGTCACCTCAGCGTTCATTGCAGCACTGTTTAAAAGCCAAGACAGGGAAGCAACCTAAGTGTCCATTGACAGAAGAATGGATAAAGAAGATGCGGTACAGATATACTCAGTTCAGTTCAGTTCAGTTCAGTCGCTCAGTCGTGTCCGACTCTCCGCGACCCCATGAATCACAGCACGCCAGGCCTCCCTGTCCATCACCAACTCCCGGAGTACACTCAAACTCATGTCCACAGAGTCGGTGATGCCATCCAGCCATCTCATTCTCCGTCGTCCCCTTCTCCTCCCGCCCCCAACCTTTCCCAGCATTAGAGTCTTTTCCAATGAGTCAACTCGTCGCATGAGGTGGCCAAAGTATTGGAGTTTCAGCTTTAGCATCAGTCCCTCCAATGAACATCCAGGATTGATCTCCTTTAGAATGGACTCAGCCATCAAAAATTATGAAATAACGTCATTTGCAGCAACATGGATGGACCTAGAGATTGACATACTGAGTGAAGTCAGACGGAGAAATATCATGTGACATCCCTGATATGTGGAAACTGAAAAGAAAATACACAAATGAATTTATTTACAAAACAGAAAGAGACTCACAGAGAACAAACATGGTTGCCAGCAGGAAAGGTTGAGGGAAAGAGATAGTTAGGGAGTTTGGGATGGACGTGTACACACTGCTATATTTAAAATGGATAACCAACAAGGACCTGCAGTACAGAAGGTGGAACTCTGCTCAAGATTATACGGCAGCCTGGATAGGAGGGGAGAATGGATACATGTATACCCGTGGCTGAGTCCTTTCACTGTTTACCTGAAACTCTCACATTGTTAATCAACTATATCCCGATTTTAAAAAAAGAAATACGGAGATAGAGTTTGGAGGAAATTGAAAGATGGCTTTATTCCTCTACCAGGCAAGGGGAGAACACAGCAGGCTATCACCTCGAGAACTGTGCCCTCCTCCTAGGGGAATTTAAAGAACTTATGTAGAATTTAAATTTAAAGAAGTTATGCATAAAGAAAGCTGAGCGCCGAAGAATTGATGCTTTTGAACTGCGGTGTTGGAGAAGACCCTTGAGAGTCACTTGGACTGCAAGGAGATCAAACCAGTCCATCCTAAAGGAAATGAACCTTGAATATTCATTGGAAGGACTGATGCTGAAGCTGAAACTCCAATACTTTGGCCACCTGATGCGAAGAACTGACTCATTTGAAAAGACCCTGATGCTGGGAAAGATTGAAGGCAGGAGAAGGGGACGACAGAGGATGAGATGGTTGGATGGCATCACTGACTCAACGGACATGAGCATGAATAAACTCTGGGAGTTGGTGATGGACAGGGAGGCCTGGCGTGCTGAAGTCCATGGGGTTGCAAAGAGCTGGACACGACTGAGCGACTGAACTGAACGGAACTGATGTAGCTTGGGTCTTGTTATTTTAGGGTAAACGATTGGCTCAAAGTAATGAATGTCTTGCATTGTTCTTCCCGAATTATTTCAAAACAGTCACAGCTGGTGTCAGGCAGCCCGGTAATTGGATCCATTTATCTCTGGGTTATTGACCTGTGACCTTCTGAAATGCAAACAGCTATAAGGGTTGATTCGGAGAAGGCAATGGCAAGCCACTCCAGTACTCTTGCCTAGAAAATCCCATGGATGGAGGAGCCTGGTAGGCTGCAGTCCGTGGGGTTGCTAAGAGTCAGACACGACTGAGCAACTTCACTTTCACTTTTCACTTTCACACATTGGAGAAGGAAATGGCAACCCACTCCAGTGTTCTTGCCTGGAGAATCCCAGGGACGGGGGAGCCTGGTGGGCTTCCGTCTATGGGGTCACACAGAGTCGGACATGACTGAAGTGACTTAGCAGCGGCAGCAGCAGCATAAGGGCTGATTTGCTGTAAGAGAGTACAAAGAGAGCAAATACCAAGTGCAGGATGTGACTTGCATCAGCTGTCCATAAGCTTTATGGCACCAGGGATGGTTTACATGGAAGACAATTTTTCCATGGGCCAGTGGGGTGGGTGATGGTTTGGGGATGACTCAAGTGCATTACATTTATTGTGTACTTTATTTCTATTATTATTACATCAGCTCCACCTCAGATCATCAGGCATTAGATCCCAGAGATTTGGGGACCCCAGGTTTACATACTATCAGGGTGATAGGTTAGCTTTCTGAAGGACAGATTGAGTCAGACACTACAGATTCAGTTCAGTTCAGTCGCTCAGTCATGTCCGACTCTTTGTGACCCCATGAATCAAAGCACGCCAGGCCTCCCTGTCCATCACCAACTCCCGGAGTTCACTCAAACTCATGTCCATCGAGTCGGTGATGCCATCCAGCCATCTCATTCTCTGTCGTCCCCGTCTCCTCCTGCCCCCAATCCCTCCCAGCATCAGAGTCTTTTCCAGTGAGTCAACTCTTCGCATGAGGTGGCCAAAGTATTGGAGCTTCAGCTTTAGCATCAGTCCTTCCAATGAACACCCAGGACTGATCTCCTTTAGGAATGACTGGTTGGACCTCCTTGCAGTTCAAGGGACTCTCAAGAGTCTTCTCCAGCACCACAGTTCAAAAGCATCAATTCTTCGGCGCTCAGCTTTCTTCACAGTCCAACTCTCACATCCATACATGACCACTGGAAAAACCATAGCCTTGACTAGATGGACCTTGGTTGGCAAAGTAATGGTACAGAGTAGTAGCTAGTGAAAGCGGGGCTGGTTAATTCTTTCAGGCCTGTTTACGCTTCGCCTCTAGCCTACTCCCTGTTCTTACTTCTATTGTTCTCAGGAGAGGAAAGAAACGCCATTTCTATTGTTATTGCAATGATGCGACATCTGTGAAGGCTCAAACAGGAAAGGGTTTGTGCTCAGTCGTCCAACTCTTTGCACCCCCATGGACTGTAGCCCGACAGGCTTCTCTGCCCGTGGGATTCTCCAGGCAAGAATAGTGGAGTGGGTTGCCATGCCCTCCTCCAGGGGATCATCCCAACCCATGGATCAAACCCGTGTCTCTTATGTTTCCTGCATTGCAGACAGACTCTTTACTGCTGAGACACCTGGGAAATCTGACATGAAAGGGAAGTGGATATAAATCCCTCCCCCAACCCTGGCGTCTCTGGACCTTTCTCCTCTTTCCCCGCAGCCCTGGGGCTGACAGAATCACAGCTTCACCACTGGCTCACCCACCCCCCGAGAGACTCGAGGGGCCAAAGGGGCCCCATTGCTGGTCTGAGACTGTGGAATAGGGAGTTGGGGGAAGGGGAGCGGGCCCAGCGGGGATACGGACTGAAGTGCCAAGACGTCCATGGGATCTGCCCTGGGGGGAGGGAGGAAAGGGCTTCTGTTTCTTTGGAGCCCCACCCTCCGTCCTCCTGAGTGCCCCCAGCAACTTCTGAGACACCTCTGGAGCACCCTAACCACCCCCATGTTCATGCATGCATGCCAAGTCGTATCTGACTCTTTGAGACTCTATGGACTGTAACCCATCAGGCTCCTCTGCTCATGGGATTCTCCAGGCAAGAATACTAGAGTGGGTTGCCATTTCCTCCTCCAGGGGATCCTCTGACTCAGAGATCAAACTCGGTGTCTCTTACCCCCAGAGCAATTCTGAAAGCACTGGGACAAGAGCAGCAGTGAACAATAGTAAAAATACATTTACTCTGGTTAAGACACTGCACGTGACACATCACATAAAATCCATACACTACTCCAAGAAAGGTCACACTGCCGCCCCTGTTTTTATAGACGTTGTTGAAAGAACCTGTAAGACACGACCCCAAGTCCCTGACTCCGGTTGCTATTGAAGATGGGCTTCTTTCCATAACTCACATTTTCTTGGTGCGTTATTTCCAGGAGATCTGGAGCCTTTACCTGGCTCGCTGCCCATCAGCTTTGTCCCAGCTGCCTGCTCAAGCAATCAGCTTGTGTTCAGGGAGATAAAATAGCTTTCATAATAACTCAAATAATTTCAAAGTGATGAAGAGACCTGAGGGTGGGGAGGGATACACTTAAACAATTACAGCCCTTAACCAGCCAGCTTCCACCAGACTCTCTTGAGTGACTTTGGAAATGCGAATTTTCCAGCAGAAAAGGAAATTGAAATTGTGCCAGGCTTTCCCTGACAAACTACAGAATTAGGGACTGTCCGCTGGTTTGTGTGATCGCCCTCAAGGGCCTTGACCCATGGCTTTGTGGAGGGTAGTGTTTCCCAGATCGTGGCTCCCTGTCTGCTGATGAAGAATGGAAATATGGAGATAGAGTTTGGAGGCAAAAGAAAAGAGCAGCTTTATTTACTTATTTATTTTTGAAGAGCAAAAGGGAAACACAGTTGGCTAGGGCTTCAAGAACTGTGCACCCCCTCCCTGGGAATAGGGAGAAGTTTTCTATCATCATTCTTTTTCCTTTTGCAAGGTTTCGAAATGGCCACAGCATTTAGGGAATTGAGGAACTGGGTCTTGTGTCCCTCAGCTTATTGTCTCCTGACCTTTTTTTTCCCCCTCAAGGGGAAATGTTGCAAGAGAGTGTAGGGAGAGAAGAATGCCAGGTGCAGAATACAGCTTATATGAAGTCAGACAGTTGCTTAACTTTGTGAAGGGCAAGTCTAGCTACAGGTATTTGTTAGTGTTAATAGTAACAGCTAAAGAATAACCAAGCTTGTTTAACTCTTGAAGATCTGTTTAGCTGGTATGTGACCTCTAGAGGTGGGGAGTTATCCCCCAAAACTAAAACCCATCCCTGGCTGGGGGCTATTCTGGGGAGGCGGGACAAACACCTGACACCTCCAGCCTGTAGCCCCCAGGGGCAGGGCCTGGCAGTGGGGAGCAGCGGGCAGGCACTGGGAGCCAGTGCTGGGGAGACCTGGGCAAAGCTCCCACAGGATCTGTTGCTCTAACAAAGTGGAGAGAGAGGTGAACCGGGATTGATGCTGGGCCCTGCACGAGGTGACGGGGCGGTGGCGGGGGCGGGGCAAGGAGGGGGCTTCCCAGGTGGCTCAGTGATAAAGAATCCGCCTGCCAATGCAGAAGATACAGATTCGACCACTGCGCCGCGCAGATCCCCCGCAGAGTCTGGCACGACTGAGCACGCATGCACTGCCGCGCCAGAGGTCGATCTGATCAGGAGTTCAGCTGGGGGTTCGGAGTTTCTTGTTCCAATGGCTGCCGTCTGTGACCCAGCAACTTCACATCTGGGTTCTCTGGCCTTCTTGCAGTGTTGCTTGTCCTTTGCTAGCCTGGCGGCCAGGGCCAAGGGGTTCTCTGTGGCCCCAGCGGATCTCAGTCTTCGCAGGCGCTGTGGACCTGGACTTGGGGGCGCTCTTTTCTGGATACCATTCCCCTCCTGCTGCTGCCCCAGTGGTGGGCGGAGCCCCCCCAACTTCAGGGGAAAAGTGTTTTTTTTTTTTTCTCTTTTTCTTTCCCGTCTACAATGATCTTCACCTGTGCTCTGCGGACTACAGTTTACTCTCCTTGCCCTAGCAGAATAAGGCTTTTGTTCCCTAGAGGGTGGGGCTGCAGCTCCCCTCTGCCAGTCTTGCCTCAATGAGGGAAGGTTTCCCTGCGTTTCCTCCTGCCTCCAGTCTTTCTTGGGAGCACCCAGTGGGCTGTTGGGAGAAGAACCTTCAGGCTGGCCTGAAGCATCCATCCTTGTGACTGTAGCTCCCCAGGGCCCCCTGCACTCATGCTAGCCTATCCTTGCCCTTGAGCCATCAGTTAAGGCTTTCAGCTGAGCTTGCACCCCCCTGCACCGGCCTCAGCTCCCTCCTGTGCTCTGCCCAGGGTGGTCTCCAGGGCTCTCCTTGGAGGAACCTGACCTCCCTGAGAATTCAGGCCCATCTGATGGCCCCCTCTTCAGCTCCTTCAGGGGTTCAAGGAAAGTCATGCTTTTGTAAGTTTTCTGGCTTTTTCTTATTGTCGGGGTGAGTAACACTCTCTCCAGCTTCCTGTGTCCTAAGCAGCCCCTCCTTCTTCATAGGGTCAGGAGCAGCAGCTTTAGAGCTGATTATCGCCTCCTTTAAAAAGACTCCAGAGAATGGGCCTCTCTGGAAGGGAGAGCTCACTCTGGATGGGAACAGAGCCTCAGGGGAGACCAAGAACTTGTCGCCAGGGGAGAAACTGGTAAACACCAGATCCCCTTCAATTTTCCAGGCGCAAAGAGTAGGGACCACTCCTGACCCCATCTCTTCTTCTTGAGGTACCCACTGTAACACTTGGCACACTGCACTGTCCTTGCCTGGTGGTCTGCTTGTCAGCCTTCCCACAGCATTCTGAGAAAGGCCGGTGTCCTGACCACCTCTGGATGTCCGGTGTCCATTAATGAGCAAGGGCAGAGCGATCTGGGGTCAGTGGCTCTATATGCATCCTGGATACACCTCATCTCTGTCTCCCTAGGAAGCTCTGTCAATCCCATCATTGAGTGTGGCCTCCTAGATGGCTCAGTGGTAAAGGATCCACCTACCAATTCAGGAGACTCAGGAGATGTGGGTTTGATCCCTGGTCGGGAAGATCCCCTGGAGGAGGAAATGGCAACCCATTCCAGTATTCTTGCTTGGGAAATCCCATGGACAGAGGAGCCTGGTGGGCTATAGTCCAGGCGGTTGTGAAGAGTTGGACACAACTGAGCAACTAAGCACTCAAGCATTATTGAGTGAGTGGTAAACTGAGACCCACTGATGGCCCACAAATGGCCCATGCTCTGTAAGATGGGGACCAACGAGAGCCTCCTGCCAAGTGATACTGTGCTTGATCAGCTGACCACCCCCCTCTGCCCCCCACCAGAAGACCGGTTGGGAGTGTGGTGGTTCAGTTGCTAAGTCACGTCCGACTCTGCAGCCCCATGGACTGGAGCCCACCAGGCTCCTCTGTACGTGGGATTTCCCAGGCAAGAATGCTGGAGTGGGCTGCCATATCCTTTTTCCAGGGGATCTTCCTGACCCCAGGGATTGCACTCGTGTCTCCTGCATTGGCAGGTGGATTCTTTACCACTGAGTCACCTGGGAAGCCCATCAGGTTAGGAGAATGGGGAGAAATCAAAACTCCCAGTTCACAACTCACAACCCCCCAGGGCTGCAAGGAGTGAAGACAGGGAGGTACATCTGCAGATGATCTTTTATTTCTCATGCTTCTCTGGCCCGTGCGGGGGTTTGGGAGGCTCGACTTGGGATACATTTTCTCCTGGTTGCTCCCCTTCAGGTCTGGGTCCACCTGGAGGAGGGGAAGGAGGTGACCTTTTCACCCCTCCAAGCAAAGCCCCAAAAGCTGATCCAACAGAGCCCAGGAGGATGTTGGATGATGTGGAGAGTCCAGCTGCCCCTGTGGGAGAGAAAGAGGGTGAGCGCAGGAAGGGTGCAGTGGCGAGTGGCTGGGACCCCCTCAGAAGGCCTGAGGCCCAGAGATCCCACGTGGATGCCTCCTCTAGGTCCTGAATCCCCCAGGGCTCTGCTTTGGGCAGAGGGAGCTAGAGGTGGCTGAAAGAGAGAGAGAAGGGGGTGGATTCATGGGAGAGTCAGCCACAGACCCCAAGAGACGACAGGTCCCACTGAGGCTCAGAAGGAAGGGGACCTGCCTAGGCCACTCAGGTGTCAGATTTGGGCAGGGCTAGACCCAGAGCCCACGCTTCCCTGGTGGCCCCGTGGTAAAGAACCTGCCAATGCAGGAGACGCGGGTTTGATTCTTGGGTTGGAAAGATCCACTGGAGAAGGAGATGGCAACCCACTCTGGTATTCGTGCCTGAGAAATCCCATGGACAGAGGAGCCAGGTGGGCTACAGTCCATGGGGTCACAAGGAGCCGGACACGCCTTAGCAACTAAACAACAAAAACAGAGACCTAGAGCCCAGCTATCACAAACCCTGGGATCCTTCCCTTCTCTTTCCCAGGACCCCCTCACCCCTCCACTCCACTCCTGCCTGCAAGGCTAACCCAGGACTCAGGGAGAAGTGATGGAGAGACAAGAGCCAGGGACATTGAGGATCAGGAAACTGGAGGGGAGGGACCAGCCCTCCCTCAGGCTTAGCCTCTGGCCGACTCTTGTGCTGGTCGGACCCTCCTCCCCCCTGTTCCCCCCGCCCCCCATCCGGCCCGGACCCTTACCCACGGACTGGAGAGTGGCCACCAGGCTGCCGGCCGCAACTCCGCCCCCGTTGGCCACGGCGGCCGCTGACATCATCTTGGCCGCTAGGGAGGAGGCGGCGATTCCAGCCCCGGTGAAGCCCACGGCTCCCAGCACCGCGGGCACCGCCGCCACGGCCAGGGCTGCAGGGAGAGAGGAGCTTTGGGGTCGGGGGCATGGGCTCAGGGGAGTGGACCCCCGCTTTAGGAGTCCTTGACAGTTTCTGGGGACTGTCTGCTCGGAGCAGACGGGAGACAGCGGCTTGGAGAAGGGTCCCAAGGTAAAGAAAAAGGTATGGGGTGGGGGGTGCTGTGGAGCCAGCTGGGGACAATAGTTTAGGGGAGGCACCTATTTGAGTCTCCAACTTGCTGCGTGACAACGGGGAAGTCACCACCCCTCCCTGGGCTTCAGGTCTCTATGCGTGTGTACGTCAGTGTGGGGGTGAAATAAACCGATAAACCACTGCTGTCTTTAGCAGCAAATACCGTTAAAAATGACATCTCTAGATGCTCTTTACACAGAAGGACTAGAGCAGCAGCTCCGTGGGGGATCGCGGGGTCCTCTTTCTAGGGAGTACCACTCTCGGGCCCTAAGAGTCACCCCAGCGGCTGTGGAGTGGAGCGGGGTAGGGGTGGGGGGCTCTAAGGGTCCATCCCCTGACCGGGGCCAGGTGAAGGCCTGGTGATGCAGGGATGCAGGGAAGTCACCTCCTCCGATGGCAGCGGCCGCCGCTCGTTCTTGAGAGAGAGGACAGAGAGAGTTGGTTAAAGCATTGAGGGAAAGAAGCAAGTCCTCTGGCCCCTGGAGGGTTGGGGTCTGGGAGGGCCGCCCCCTGCCCAGGACGTCCCCTGATGGGAAGGAGAAACTCACTAATCATGGCGACGCCCTCTTCGCGGCCGCTGAGCTCAGGAAATGACTAAGCTCCGGGAGGTGCTGTGATTGTCCGAAGAACCAATGGGGACGCGGCCGGCCCCCCCCAGCATATCTGCCCCAATTAGACGCAGGAAAGCAGTCTGCTCGCCTGCTCGCCCGCCCCCACCCGCTGCCCATCCCTTTCGCCCCGGTCTTACTCCCTCGCCCGCCCCTCTCCTGCGGCTCCCCTCCACCCTCCGGTGGTTGCCCCCCGCCCCCCGCCCGAGTGGGTTTCTCTCTTGTTTGGTGGCTCCACCTAAGGGAAAAGAACCTTAAAGCACCCGAAAGGCGCTGCAAGTCGACCGGGGTTCCAAGTGTAACATTTTGCCCCCTGATGATAGAAGAGTTGTTCGCGGCAGAAACAAACAAACAAACACACAGAACGCAAAGAGAAAATTTAATTTCACTTCCAGACGGAGATGCTGGTAGATCTTAGTGCATTTCCTTCCAGTCTGTCTCGCCAAGACCACCGATTTCCATCACTCTCAGAACATGTAACCTCACTTCCAAGTTCCAATCACACTTGCATGCTACTTTGCAGATTACTTATTTAATCTACCGTTTATATTTCCCCAAGCTGTTTAATGGGCTCCCCTGGTAGCTCAGCTAGTGAAGAATCCGCCTGCAATGCAGGAGACCCCCGTTCGATTCCTGGGTGGGGCAGATCCCCTGGAGAAGGGATAGGCTACCCACTCCAGTGTTCATGGGCTTCCCTGGTAGTTCAGAGGGTAAAGAATCCTCCTGCAACGCAGGAGACCTGAGTTCCATCCCTGAGTAGCGAAGATCCCCTGGAGGAGGGCATAGTAACCCAATCCAGTATCCTTGCCTGGAAAACCCCCATGGACAGAGGAGCCTGGCGGGCTACAGTCCATGGGGTCACAAAAAGACTCGACTGAGGGACTAAGCACAAGTTGTTTGATATTCTTCAACCGGATTTTTTTTTAAAGTTATATTTATTGAGGCATAATTTACACGGAGTAAAACTCCATGGGGAGGGGATCAGTGTGTTACATGAGACATGCCAGGATTAAGATCCCTGACCAAGGATGGAGCCTGAGATTCCTGCAGTGGAAGGGTGGAGTCTTAACCACGAGACTGCCAGGGAAACCCCCAGACTTAACTTTTGAGTGTATATTTTTATGAGTTTGGACAAACCTTTATAATTGTGCAACCACCAGCTCAGATAAAAATATGTTTTCATCACCAATCCCCCTAGTCCCCAATTCTCTCATGGTCATTTGTAATCAAGTTCTCCCTGACCCCAGCCCCTGCCACTTCTGATGCGTTTTCTGTCCCTATGCATTTGGCTTTTTTTCACAATTTCAATGTGAATTTTCACTTGTCATCAGACATTCTGTCCTGGGGGTAAACTATAGTTTGATGCATCAGCCCTGCCCTGCACCACCTTTTAAAGGGTGTTTACATTTTTGCTCTATAGCTTATCCTGGCTTGAAGCGCTTATGTCATGGTGCTAAAAGTATTGTCTGATAATATAATCCTGCAGGAGGAATTGCTGGGTCAGAAACTATACATTTCTTGTGGTACTTGATGCTTTCTTGTCAGGTTATATTCTGAAAGTATTGCTTCAGTTTATACTCCCTCTAAAAGTATGGCAGGGGACTTATTTTTCTCTACTCCTGAAATGGCAACCCACTCCAGTGTTCTTGCCTGGAGAATCCCAATGACGGGGGAGCCTGGTGGGCTGCCATTTCTGGGGTCGCACAGAGTCAGACACGACTGCAGCGACTTAGCAGCAGCAACCAACAATTAGCTTTGTCATTAAAACAAAAAAAAACTTTTCTGATGAAGGATTAAAAAAAATGACAACATTTTAATTTAAATTTCTTTTTAACTGCTAATCAGGCTAAATTATTTTTTAAAATTAATTAATTAGTTTATTTTTGGCTGCTCTGGTCTTCCTTGCTGCCCGAGGGCTTTCTCTAGTTGCAGGGGACAGGCTTCTCATTGCAAGGGCCTCTCCCGTCACAGAGCACAGGCTCTAGGGCATGTGGACTCAGTTGTTGTGGCCCATGAGCTTAGTTGCTCTGTGGCATGTGGGATCTTCCAGGATCAGGGATCAAACCCATGTCCCCTGCATTGGCAGAAGGATTCTTAACCATTAAACCATCAGGGAAACCCCAGGCTAAACTACTTTTATGTTACTTAGGCTTATGCAGTCTTATTGAAAAATGAGGTCTGGTATTCTCAGATGTTTCTTCCATGGATGTGTTAAAATTTTTCCTTACAGATATAGGAATTTATTTATATTTAACTATCTTAATTCTTTCCTACAGATGTTGCAAAGTTTTGTTTCCATTTCATCACTGTCCTTTTTTTCAAGGGGGTAGGGGGACTTTTTTAACATAGAAAAGTTTTTAATATTTATTCAAATATGCCAATACTTTAATTTATTATCTTTTTCTTTGTATGTCTAAAAAAAGCTGTTCCTGCTAGCTATCAGATACATCATCACCTGTATTTTGAGGGAGTGGGGGTAGGGGTTCTTCTGTGGCTTCACATTTTAATCCATCTGGAATTTAGTTTGTACATATAGGGTGTTTTACATATCTATGTATGTCTTTGCCAATGAGCTCAGATATAAACACCATTTATTAAATTCCATCATCATTTATTAAATCATGTTCCATTTCCTCATTGATTTGAAATTCTAACCTTATATTCAAAATACATATCAGTCAGTCAGTCAGTCATTTCAGTCGCTCAATCGTGTCTGACTCTTTGCGACCCCATGAATCACAGCACGCCAGGCCTCCCTGTCCATCACCAACTCCCGGAGTTCACTCAAACTCATGTCCATCGAGTTGGTGATGCCATTCAGCCATCTCATTCTCTGTCGTCCCCGTCTCCTCCCACCCCCAATCCCTCCCAGCATCAGAGTCTTTTCCAGTGAGTCAACTCGTTGCATGAGGTGGTCAAAGGATTGGAGTTTCAGCTTTAACATCAGTCCTTCCAATGAACACCCAGGATTGATCTCCTTTAGAATGGACTGGCTGGATCTCCTTGCAGTCCAAGGGGCTCTCAAGAGTCTTCTCCAGCACCACAGTTCAAAAGCATCAATTCTTCGGCGCTCAGCTTTCTTCACAGTCCAACTCTCACATCCATACATGACCACTGGAAAAACCATAGCCTTGACTAGACGGACCTTTGTTGGCAAAGTAATGTCTCTGCTTTTTAATATACTATCTAGGTTGGTCATAACCAACTTGTGTATAAACCAATGTACCTGTCTTGGAATATTCTCTTCTGTCCTAATGAGGATCTCTTCTGGCAACAATATAACACCATTTTAATGTTTATAAATTTAATATTTAATTTCATATGTGATCATTTTCATTTTGGTTTAAAAAGCTTCTGATTCTTCCTACTTATTAGTTCTTCAGATGAAATTTACAAATATCTTTTTCAATTTCAGAAAAATTTTTTTTGCTATTTTGATGGAAATTGAGCTAATTTTTAAAATAAATACTCAAGGAGAAATATTTTTACAATTTTTTTTATCCAATAAAATGATAAGTCTTTCTACTTATTCTTTTTCCATATTCCTGGGTAAAATTTTGTCATTGTCTTTGTATGCGTGCGTGCGTGCTAAGTCGATTCAGTTGTGTCCGACTCTTTGCGACCCTAAGGATGGTAATCTGCCAGGTTCCTTTTTCCATGGGATTCTCCAGGCAAGAATAGTGGAATGGGTTGCTGTGCTCTCCTCCAGGAGATCTTCCCCACCGAGGGATCACACTTGCATCTCTTACTTCTCCACACTGGCAGGCGGGTTCTTTACCACTATAAGGACTACATATTTTAAAATAAACATTATTTTCAAAGAAAAAGTTGCAAAGATAGTGCAGAGAGTTCATATATATCCTGCACCCAGTTTCCCCTATTATTAATATCTTATATTGGTAGGATACACTTGTTACAATGAATGAACCAATGTTGGCATGTTATTATCAAAACCATTCTTTATTCAGATTTTCTTATTTTCAACCTAACATCCTTCTGTTCCAGGATCCAGTCCAGGATATCACGTGACACTTAGTCTTCATGTCTACTGAGGTATTTCTTTGCTGTGACAGTTTCTCGTGCTTTCCCTGCTTTTGTTGACCTTAATGGTTTTGAGCAGTACGGGTCAGGTATTTTGGAGAATGTTCCCTCACTGGGATTTGTCTGAAATCTCCCCCCATGATTAGATAAAAGTCTCGTGGAGGAAGATCACAGAGGTAAATTGCCATTCTCATCACAGCGCGTCAAAAGTACATGTTATCAGCTTACAATTGTTGGTGTTGATGGCAGAGATTTTCACATATTGTGGTATGGGGAAGTCATTTTGGCTTACATATGATTTGGCTTGAACATTATGATAGCTAGAATGACTTGTCTTATGACCTGTCAAATATCTGTGGTGCGTCTGCTTTAAGTACCTCAACAAAAAGAATGCAATTCCCAGGTTGTTTAGAATGTCCGTTTTGAAGATAAGGCTAGATGCTTTGCCCTTCCCATGACATCAATGCAAGATAAGATTCCTTCACTAGACAGCAAGGTCACGTGTATGTGGTTGTGGATGTGGTTTCAGTCACACTCCTGCGTCACTGAAACCTGAATTTTCTGAAGTGTGTCAAACTTAAGGCCACTACCAGCCATTCTCAAAATAGTATCTGCTAGTACCAGCTGCCGCCTTATGGTCTCAAGGTCTTTCCTGGTAACCATGCAACCATTTTGGACCCCAAGCAATTCTTGCTTAAGAAGCACCCAAGTGTGCTGAAGACCAACTGTGCTGGTCGAGGGCACCCAGAGAACTCACAAAGGAAGGCAAAGTCGGAGCCAGGCATTCAACTTCTGGATTCGCTGTCAGGAGGATGAACCGTGCTTTTCTCTATGATCAAAGCTTGCTGGCCTTTAGCAAAGGACCAACATACCCAGAGATGCAGATCTTGGGCAGGAAATGAAGGACAAAAAGGGTCCAACTGATGAGTGATGAGTCAGCCCCAGTGAATGTTGTGGTTGGAGGGGTGAAGTCTGAGAGCCCAGCCCATCCACTGGTCAGCTGGGGAGACAGAAGCCCATAGACAGGGGTGCCTGCCTGAGGGCACTCTGCTTATTGTGGACAGTGCCAGGGCGGCCAGGGTAATGGCGTCTCAATTTTAGTCTCAAAATGTTCCCTCTGCTTCACCTCTTTGCCTTTTCATAGGCCAGATCTTGTGTGACTTTGGTTTTTCTTTTGGCTGTGCCACAAGGCTTACAGAATCTGAATTCCCAGACCAGGGACTGAACTCATGCCCTCTGCAGTGGAAGTGCAGAGTCCAAACCATTGGACCACCAGGGAATCCTTTTGTGTGACTTTTCTTAAGCAGGACAAGGGGCTCTGGATTAAAACAGGTGAGAGGACTTCCCTGGTAGTACAGTGGATAAGAATCCACCCACCAATGCAGGAGACACAAGTTCAATCCTTGGTCTGGGGAGATGCCACGTGTCACGGAACAACTAACCCTGTGCACCACAGTTACCGAGCCCACATTCTGGAACCCTTGAGCCACAGCTACTGAGCCCGTGAGCTGCAAGTACTGAAGCCCACAAACCTAAAGCCGGTGCTCTGCAACTAGAAAAGCCACCAGAAGAAGCCTGCACACAGTAATGAAGAGCAGCCCCCACTTGCTGCCCTAGAGAAAGTCCATGGAGCAGTGAAGAGGCAGTGCAACCGAAACAAAAAATAAATAAATGATTTTCAGAAACAAGCATTAATCCAGCGCTATGTCTTTTGTAAACATTAAAAAATACTTTGTAATGATCTCTACTGTCTTGAAATGAAATTCATAGGTAATGCCATCTGCTGCTGCTGCTGCTAAGTCGCTTCGGTCGGGTCCGACTCTGTGCGACCCCATAGACGGAAGCCCACCAGGCTCCCCGTCCCTGGGATTCTCCAGGCAAGAACACTGGAGTGGGTTGCCATTTCCTTCTCCAATGTGTGAAAGTGAAAAGTGAAAGTGAAGTCGCTCAGTCGTGTCCGACCCTTAGCGACCCCGTGGACTGCAGCCTACCAGGCTCCTCCATCCATGGGATTTTCTAGGGAAGAGTACTGGAGTGGCTTGCCATTGCCCTCTCCGGGGTTGCCATTTAGCTACACACAAAAAGCATGCCAACAATTTCCCAAGATGTCCCCTAGGTGGCAGTACCATCCCAGTTAAAAACTAACATTTAAGACAGTTAAGAAACCTGGAATGCTTATAACTATTTAACAATGAAATAAAATTAATAAAACCAATGATATTAATATTTTGGGCATTCATTTAAGAATAATTTGTGCATATTGAACATTTAACTTATGCATAAGAATATGGTAAAGGTGCCATTTGAGTTATGGTCCCAATTTTGACGGTATACTTTGGAAAGAGATTTCATCTTGTGATTATAAAGATGAAAAATATTCTATTTAAAACAAATTTTATAAGGAAAACCAAGTTCAAAATTGTGTAAGATAGACCATATGCTGGGCCATAAAGCAAATCAATAAATTTCAAAACATACAAACAGAGTACGTTATCTGACCACAAAATTGTTAAATTAGTACTCAGTAACAATAACTGATGCTAAAGCTGAAACTCCAATCCTTTGGCCACCTCATGCGAAGAGTTGACTCACTGGAAAAGACTCTGATGCTGGGAGGGATTGAGGGCAGGAGGAGAAGGGGACGACAGAGGATGAGATGTCTGGATGGCATCACCAACTCTGTGGACATGAGTTTGAGTGAACTCCGGGAGTTGGTGATGGACAGGGAGGCATGGCGTGCTGTGATTCATGGGGTCGCGGAGAGTTGGACACGACTGAGCGACTGAACTGACTGAACAATAAGATATTTAGAAATTTCTCAAATACATGGAAAAGAACAGCATAATTCTAAGTAATCCACAGGACAGATTAAAAAGTCACAAGTGAAATTAGAAAATATTTTTAGTTGATTAGTTAAAGCACTAAAATTTGTGGGATGCAATTAATTAGTACATAGAAAATCTTTTTGTACAGTTTTAACTGTTCTTATTAGAAAAAGGATTTAAAATAAATTATCTAAGTTTCCAAATTAAGAGGAGCAAAGTAAACCCAAAGTAAGTAGAAGGAAAGACATATAACAGGAACTAAAGAAATAGAAAGCAAACAGGGAAAAAATGCACAAACCCAACCTTTTTATAGTAAAACATTAAAAAAGATCTATCCAGAGTTTTCCTTGATCAAGAAAAAAAATGAGAGAAAACAAAAACTACCATCATAAAGAATGAAAGGATAGTTATCGCAGTGAAAGGATAAGAAGGAACGATAACCAACTTTGTGTCTCTACACTTGATAATATACATAAATGGACACATTCCTTAAGAAATTAACAAGCTGACCCAAGAAGAGATAGAAAACCCGAAAGACTCTGTGTGTGTGTGTTAGTCACTCAGTTGTGTCCGAGTCTTTAAAACCCTAAAGACTATAGCCTGACAGCTCCTCTGTCCATGGGATTCTCCAGGCAAGAATACTAGACTGGCTTGAATTCACTTCTCCAGAGGCTTTTCCTGACCCAAAGATTGAACCTTGGTCTCTTGCATTGTAGGCAGATTCTTTACCGTTTGAGCTACAGGGATAGGGGGAAAGACTCTCTATACTGAATTAATTTAATATGTAATTTAAATTATTCCCAGAAAAAAATTCCAAACCCAGATAGCTTCACTGATGACGTCTATCAGATATTTAACGGGACAAAAGCTACCAAGTTTATACAAACTTTTTCAGAAAATGGAAAAGAGAAATTTTCCATAACTCACTTTATGAGGTCAATATAGCCACATTATCAAAATTTAACCAAAGCATTGCAGAAAAAGAAAACTATAGACCAATATCCCTTAAAAACTTAGATGCAAGTAACTTGAACAAAATATAAGAAATTAAATCTACCAATACATAAAAGAGACAATGTCATGAAGTACTGAAGTTTATCCTGGCAAATAAGGCTGGCCCAATATCTGAAAATGAGCTACCTAACTTCCCACATGTACAGAAATAGAGGAAAAAATAATCATATTCTTACCGAGTAGATGCTTTGATTAAAAATTCTGAACAATTTATAAATAAAAAGAAACTTTTGCAATCTTATAAATGTTTTCTATGGAAAAAAAATCAACAACAAACATCATTCTTAATCCTGCTAAATTGGGTGCATTCCCGTTTCTGTTGGGAGGAGGCAGGATGCCCACTCTCTCACCACCTCTGTTTGGTATTTCCCCTACATCCTAACCCAGGAATGAAGAAAGGGAGAATGGGGAGGAGGAAGTAAGGCACGAAGATTGGAAAGGAAAAAGCAAAAACCTGTTTCCTGTACAACATGATTGTTTATGTAGTGAGTCCTAAGGAATCCGCAGAAAACTGCTGGAACCAACAAGTGAACTTAAAATATTGCAAAAATCAATTATATTTATAAATACTACCAACTACTGCAAGGAGATCCAACCAGTCCATTCTAAGGGAGATCAGTCCTGGGTGTTCATTGGAGGGACTGATGCTGAAGCTGAAACTGCAATACTTTGGCCACCTCATGCAACGAGTTGACTCACTGGAAAAGACTCTGATGCTGGGAAAGGTTGGGGGCGGGAGGAGAAGGGGACGACAGAGAATGAGATGGCTGGATGGCATCACCGACTCTGTGGACATGAGTTTGAGTGAACTCCGGGAGTTGGTGATGGACAGGGAGGCCTGGCGTGCTGTGATTCATGGGGTCGCAAAGAGTTGGACACGACTGAGCGACTGAACTGAACTGAACTGAAAGGAAAAGTGACACAGCATCAAAGCATCTTCCAAATGCCACATGCAATATCATCAAAACTGTAAAATACTTTGGAATACATTATCAAAATATATTCATGGTGTGTACAGTGAGACTAGAAAATATTGCTGAGAGAAATGACAGAGAACCTGAAAAATGGAAAGGTAAACCATATTCATGGGTTGGAAGACTGGATTTTAAGCTGTCGATACTCTACAAATTGACCTATAGATTCAATGTGATCCATTAATTCCTCTCCCAGGTTTTTGCTCAAGAGAAGTGAAGATATATGTCACACTTCTGGACTTGTACACAGAGGTCAAAACAACTTTATTCAGAATAGCGCCATGTGAAAAAAATCCAAGATGTACAGTAACAAGTGAATTATATGAGCAGTCCATGTTCATTGAACTTTTAAACATTATTAGATATGCAAAGTGGAAAAAAATTACAGCCCTCTGTTCCCTATCACTAACCTCTGTTGATGCTTTCAGGTTCAGAGCTTTGCCACTTTGCCTGCCTGGTATGTAGTCCTTGGCTTCCCTGGTGGCTCAGCAGTAGAAAAATTTGCCTGACAGTGCTGGAGATGTGAGTTCAATCCCTGGTTCGGGAAGTTCCTTTGGAGAAGGAAATGGCAACCCACTCCAGTATTCTTGCCTGGAGAATTAGTTAGACAGCGGAGCCTGGTGGGCTACAATCCACGGGGTCACAAAGAGTCTGACACAACAGAGCAACTAAATGACAATATATAGTCCTTCGGGCTGCCTCTAGCTGAGGCCTCCTGCCACAGCTCTTCTGGAAATTCTATTGAGGTTGAGCCAATCCTCCAAGTCATAATAAAGTGACTAAATTTGCCTGGGATGTGTCATGCTTCAGGAGACGTGGCAGCGCCGGGCACCAGGCCAAGAATTCCGAGTCTCTGCCAGCTTTGCAGACTGACTGTCTACAACTAACCCGCTTGGGTCTGCTGCCGTGGAGTTCCGAGGACCAGCCTTGGGGAGAATTAGATTCCCTGCTTTGTGCGCCCTCTTGTGGCAGCACCTTAAACCGAAGCATAGTTGCCGGTGAGCTGGGAACCACACGTACAGCGTCCAACTTGAGATGGAGATTCATTTCGTGGGCTCGGTCAAACTTGTCATGGATCATAAACTGGAAAAGCTGCAAGGCTAGTTCCCTTTCTTGGAGCAAACTTTAGTATTTGGCAAGGAGAGATCTCCCTATGGAAGAGGTCTTCCAGAGCCTTCTTTCTTTTGGACGTCTCCCCGACTGTCACTCATGGCAGTAAATGTTGTTTCTATACCATTCACAGGGTGGGCTCCTGGGATGCATGTTCGTGAACATGGCCTCACTTCCCAGACCACATTGATCGGATCAAGGCTGGGCACTTGGCAAGTCTGGACCAACCAGGGGATCTTACCCTGGAAATTTGCACAGAACGTGACACAGAGACACTAGCTGAGTGACGAGGTCTATAATGAAGGACACGGGGGTTGGAGAGCAGCTGCTTCCTTGGTTCTCCTTTGCCATCTCCGTGCGGACTGGGTAGGGGCGAAAGCTGGTCGGCTGATAAGGGGAAACAGGGCAAATGTACAGAAAGAAGCCAGAATGATGATGGAGAGGGTCCCCTCTGTGTTCGTAGCTTTAGACCCCACTGAGGTCTGACATGTGCCAACAAAGGTCCGTCTAGTCAAGGCTATGGTTTTTCCCATGGTCACGTATGGATGTGAGAGTTGGGACTGTGAAGAAAGCTGATCACCGAAGAATTGATGCTTTTGAACTGTGGTTCTGGAGAAGACTCTTGAGAGTCCCTTGGACTGCAAGGAGATCCAAACAGTCCATTCTAAAGGAGATCAATCCTAGGTGTTCATTGGAAGGACTGATGCTAAAGCTGAAACTGCAATACTTTGGCCACCTCATGCGAAGAGTTGACTCACTGGAAAAGACTCTGATGCTGGGAGGGATTGGGGGCGGGAGGAAACGGGGACGATAGAGAATGAGATGGTTGGATGGCATCACCAACTTGATGGACATGAGTTTGAGTGAACTCCGGGAGTTGGTGATGGACAGGGAGGCCTGTGGCGTGCTGTGATTCATGGGGTCGCGGAGAGTCAGACACGACTGAGCGACTGAACTGAACTGAACTGAGGTCTGGCTGCATCCAGCTTTCAGGCTCTGAGATGCTCCTAGACCTTTTTCTTTATGCTTCCCTGGGCCTTAAGCCGTCTGAAGTCCTACTACGTTCCTCTAGGTGCTGACCTCTACTGCTACTCAATCATCCTCTCATTTGTTTAGTCATTCAGCAAATAATGATTGGCCATTTGTATGTATCAAGTATTGCAATAGAACTTGGGGGAAAAACATGAACAAAAAGAAAAATGTGCTCTTGTCTCTCTCATAGAGAGAACAACAAGTGCACAGGTCCTGAGGTAGGAGGTGTTTGAAGAGCAGCAGGGAAGCAAGTATGATGAGAGGAGTGAGTGAGAATGGAGATGAGGTCAGAGTCGTGGAGGGAGCGTGGGGTGGGGGAGGCTGCGTGTCTGTGTGTGTGGAGGTGGTCCAGTGCCTTGTGGGCATTTGAAAGGACTTTGACTCTTGCTCTGAGTTAGACAGGAAAACGATCAGATGGGCTTAAGTATGAAAAACTAGTTAGGGTTTGATCCCTGGATTGGGAAGATCCACTGGAGGAGAAAGTGGCAATCCACTCCAGTATTCTTGGCTGGGAAATCCCATGGACAGAGGAGCCAGGCAGGCTACACTCCATGGGGTCGCAAAGAGGTGGACATGACGTAGCCCTGAGCATGTGATTCCAGTACACTTTTTAAAGGTTATGTGTAATCAGACATTGGTGTTCGTTTCAGAGCCTGGGAAGATCCATTTGAGACGCTGAAACTGCAAAAGCATCCCAGGGCAGGTGGCGAACACTCCCTGGCGGGTGTAGGTCTGGGTCCTTGGCAGCAGTTGGGATGCATTTGTAGGAAGAATGGGGGCTCAGAGAGGCTGGGTTTGGGTTCTGGCTTCTTGACATCCTCAGGTCTTTGCCTATTTGATGTATTCTCTTGTAAGAATTTCCACCTGTCTTCTCCCAAGAGACTGGGAACTGAAAAGTGGTCTGGGTCTGGTCTCCTCCTGCTTGGGAGAAGGGACCCATCACCCTGCCCAGATCTCTCTCAAGAGACAAAGAAAACTGTGGGGCCAGGGGGAGGAGAGGCCTGCAGTGAGCGAGACAGATCAGGGACCCCCCTGGTCTTTGCAGTTTAAACAATTGGGAATCTTTCTCGAATACACAGTATAAATCCTTTCTCCTATTTCATGGACACACGGGGCCTTTCCAGTGGTTCTTTCTTTGTCCCACTTTTGAAAGGCATCTGTACTGAGAAGCAGTGTCTTTTTTCATATAATTTTGTTTATCTATTTTTGTCCATGATAGTTCTTTGTTGCCGTGAGGGCTTTTCTCTAGTTTTGGAGAGAGGGGGACTACTCTTCATTTTGGTGCATGAGCTTCTAGGTGAGGTGGCTTCTCCCCCTGGGGACACGGGCTCTGGGGGTGTGCAAGCTGAAGTTCCCAGGCTCTAGAGCTCGGGCTCAGTAGTTGGACCACATGGGCTTAGTTGCTCCGAGGCATGTGGAATCTTTCCGGATCAGGGATCGAACCCATGTCTCCTGCATTGGCAGGTGGATTCTCCACTGTTGAGCTACCAAGGAAGCCTGAAACAGTGTTTTAATGCAAGAAAAACTGCAGTCCAAATGCCATGATAAATGACAAGAGAGACTAGAGCGGATGGGGCAGCCCAGAAAGCTGCCATCCTGTACAAAGGGAGGGTCAGATTCGAGCTGCTGCCCTGTGGGATGAGGGTCCAATAAGGCCAGATCTTCTGAATTTTGAAGACAAGTGAAGTCTCTGGAGAGTCTTCCACTGAGCCAGCATGAGCCTCCAGAACAACAGCCACATCCTGGTCATCCCAGCCTTGGGCAGATCCAGCCTGCAGGTCACCAGACCTGGGCCCAGGCCTCTGGAGAAGGGCTTTCCTCCCCCAGTCTTGCCTCCTGATGCTCAGTGGGGCCAGGTCTGTGTCCCCCCTGGAATGACCCATCTCCATCTCTTTTGCTTGGGAGGGGACTAGCTTATTTTAGAGTTGCCTTGGTCTGTTTCTTGCCATCCTAGAGAATGAGGCAGAGTGCCTGCCGGTCTATGCGACAACCTCTCATGGCCTCAATGTGAAGTTAATGGAGTCTCTATCAAGGTGGGGTTTATTTACTCACTCAGTTCAGTTCAGTCGCTCAGTCGTGTCTGACTCTCTGCGACCCCAAGAATCACAGCACGCCAGGCCTCCCTGTCCATCACCAACTCCCGGAGTACACTCAAACTCATGTCCACAGAGTCGGTGATGCCATACAGCCATCTCATGCTCTGTCGTCCCCTTCTCCTCCCGCCCCCAACCTTTCCCAGCATCAGAGTCTTTTCCAGTGAGTCAACTCGTCGCATGAGGTGGCCAAAGTATTGCAGTTTCAGCTTTAGCATCAGTCCCTCCAATGAACATCCAGGATTGATCTCCTCTAGAATGGACTGGTTGGATCTCCTTGCAGTATGATGGACTCTCAAGAGTCTTCTCCAACACCACAGTTCAAAAGCATCGATTCTTCGGCGATCAGCTTTCTTCACAGTCCAACTCTCACATCCATACATGACCATGGGAAAAACCATTGCCTTGACTAGACGGACCTTGGTTGGCAAAGTAATGTCTCTGCTTTTTAAAATACTATCAAGGTTGGTCATAACTTCCTTCCAAGGAGCAAGCGTCTTTTAATTTCATGGCTGCAATCAGCATCTGCAGTGATTTTGGAGCCCAAAAAAATAAAGTCTGACACTGTTTCCACTGTTTTTCCATCTATTTCCCATGAAGTGATGGGACCAGATGCCATGATCTTTGTTTTCTGAATGTTGAGCTTCAAGCCAACCTTTTCACTCTCCTCTTTCACTTTCCTCAAGAGGCTTTTGAGTTCCTCTTCACTTTCTGCCATAAGGGTAGTGTCATCTGCATATCTGAGGTTATTGATATTTCTCCCAGCAATCTTGATTCCAACTTGTGCTTCTTCCAGCCCAGCGTTCCTCATGATGTACTCTGCATATAAGTTAAATAAGCAAGGTGACAATATACAACCTTGACGTACACCTTTTCCTATTTGGAACCAGTCTGTTGTTCCATGTCCAGTTCTAACTGTTGCTTCCTGACCTGCATATAGGTTTCTCAAGAGGCAGGTCAGGTGGTCTGGGATTCCCATCTCTTTGAGAATGTTCCACAGTTTATTGTGATCCACACAGTCAAAGGCTTTGGCATAGTCAAATGAAGCAGAAATAGATGTTTTTCTGAAACTCTCTTGCTTTCTCCATGATCCAGCGGATGTTGGCAATTTGATCTCTGGTGCCTCTGCCTTTTCTAAAACCTGCTTGAACATCTGGGAGTTCACGGTTTACATACTGCTGAAGCCTGGCTTGGAGAATTTTGAGCATGACTTTGCTAGTGTGTGAGATGAGTGCAATTGTGCGGTAGTTTGAGCATTCTTTGGCATTGCCTTTCTTTGGGATTGGAATGAAGACTGACCTCTTCCAGTCCTGTGGCCACTGCTGAGTTTTCCAAATGTGCTGGCATATTGAGTGCAGCACTTTCACAGCATCATTTCTCAGGATTTGAAATAGCTCAATTGGAATTCCATCACCTCCACTAGCTTTGTTCATAGTGATGCTTTCTAAGGCCCACTTGACTTCACATTCCAAGATGTCTGGCTCTAGGTCAGTGATCACGTTATCGTGATTATCTTGGTCGTGAAGATCTTTTTTGTACAGTTCTTCTGTGTATTCCTGCCACCTCTTCCTAATATCTTCTGCTTCTGTTAGGTCCATACCATTTCTGTCCTTTATCGAGCCCATCTTTGCATGAAATGTTCCCTTGGAATCTCTAATTTTCTTGAAGAGGTCTCTTGTTTTTCCTCTTCTGTTGCTTTCCTCTATTTCTTTGCATTGATCACTGAGGAAGTCTTTCTTATCTCTCCTTGCTGTTCTTTGGAACTCTGCATTCAGATGCTTATATCTTTTCTTTTCTCCTTTGCTTTTCGCCTCTCTTCTTTTCACAGCTATTTGTAAGGCCTCCTCAGACAGCCATTTGCTTGTTTGCATTTCTTTTCCATGGGGATGGTCTTGGTCCCTGTCTCCTGTACAATGTCACGAACCTCCATCCAGAGTTCATCAGGCACTCTATCTATCAGATCTAGTCCCTTAAATCTATTTCTCACTTCCACTGTATAATCATAAGGGATTTGATTGAGGTCATATCTGAATGGTCTAGCGGTTTTCCCTACTTTCTTCAATTTAAGTCTGAACTTCACAATAAGGAGTTCATGATCTGAGCCACAGTCAGCTCCTGGTCTTGTTTTCGCTAACTGTATACAGCTTCTCCATCTTTGGTTGCAAAGAATATAATCAATCTGATTTCGGTGTTGACCATCTGGTGATGTCCATGTGTAGAGTCTTCTCTTGTGTTGTTGGAAGAGGGTGTTTGCTGTGACCAGTGCATTCTCTTGATAAAACTCTATTAGCCTTTGCCCTGCTTCATTCCGTGCTCCAAGGCCAAATTTGCCAGTTACTCCAGGTGTTTCTTGACTTCCTACTTTTGCATTCCAGTCCCCTATAATGAAAAGGACATCTTTTTTGGGTGTTAGTTCTAAAAGGTCTTGTAGGTCTTCATAGAACCGGTTAACTTCAGCTTCTTCAGCATTAATATTTATTTACATTTCCTACATGTCAGACATTGTTTATCCTCAAAGAGACATTAACAGAACCTCAGTCAAGAGCCTGTCCCTGAGGAGCAGGTGCAAAACCATGGAGGTGATCCTAAATATTCAGTGATGTCCCCCTTTCCCACTTTTTCAATCTATTAAAGATGCTGTCGCTGGAAAATTAATCCCAAGCCACAAGTCCTTGTTTGCACAACATTGGAACCGTTCTTCTCCAAGTGTTTGTAATCTCACTACATAGCAACTCACCATGATGCTTTAAAAGTCTTATCACCTGATGTCAAGCACTTCCATGCTCTGTGAAAAGAATTATGGAACTCCTTTCTACCAGTTCTGCCAGGTGATCTTTATACACATCCAGAACTAGCTTTGACCGAAGGAGTTCCACTGTACTTTGTTGTACAAAATAAAACAGAGGCCTCCCCTTAGGGTGAGACGCGTTTTTATTTTACCAAAGTGACACTGGTTTATAACTGGTTTGTATATAATTATATATGTTTCATGAGCACAATATTGTACTCTCATGCTCACACCCATCACTATACAGTTGATCACCCTCCCCCCACTGTCTGGTCTCTGGACATATGTATCTGTTTTTCTTTGATTTGGTTTTTTCACTTGGTTGGTTGGTTGGTTGGTTGGCTTTTTTTATCATTCACATGATTAAAATCATATGGTATTACTTTTTCTCAGCTTGACTTATTTCACTTAGCATGATACCCTCAAGATCCGTCCATATTGTTGCAAATGGCAAGATTTCATCTTTTCATACCCGAGTAGAATTCTATTGTATATATGCGCACCGTGTCTTCTTTGGCTTCCAGGTGGCTCTAGTGGTAAAGAACCTGCCTGCCAATGTAGGAGACGCAGGAGACACAGTTTCGATCAGGAAGATCCCCTGGAGGAGAAAGGGGCAACCCACTCCAGTATTCTTGCCTGGGAAATCCTATAGACAGAGAAGCCTGGTGGGCTACAGTCCAGGGGGTCACAAAGAGTTGGACATGACTGAGCAACTGAACACGCACATGTCTCTTCAACCGTTCATCCCTTAATGGACACTTAGGTTACTTCCATATCTTTGCTATTGTAAATGAAGCTGCAATGAACATAGGGATGGATGTATTACTTCAAATTAGAGTTTTTGTATTGGATAAACACCCAGAAGTGAGATAGCTGGATCATATGGTCCTACTCTGAATTTTTGAGGAATTTTCACACTTTTCCAGAATGACTACACCAATTTATATTCTCATCAACAGAACATATGGGATCCTTCTTCTCCGCATCCTTGCCAAAACTTATTATTTCTTGTCATTTGTTTGTTTGTTTTTTGGCCATGCCACATGCACGCAGGACACCAGTTACCCAACCAGGGACTGAACCCATGCCCCTGCACTGGGAGCACAGAGTCCTAGCCACTGGACCACCAGGGAAGTCCCTCTTGTCTTTTTAGTAACAGCCATTCTGACAGGCGTGAGATGATATAGGATGAGACACTTTACACATGCTCATGTATGAAAGGACTCTATTCTGTTGGATATATTTGGGTGGAACTCTCCCCTCAGTATGTGAACTGAGAACTTCCAGATGTACAAGCTGAATTTAAAAAAGAAAGAGGAACCACAGGTCACATTGCTAACATCCATTGGATCATAGAAAAAGCAAGAGAATTCCAGAAAAACATGTACTTCTGCTTCATTGCCTACACCAAAGCCTTTGACTGTGTGGATCACAACAAACTGTGGAAAATTCTGAAAGAGATGGGAGTACCAGAACACCTTACCTGTCTCCTGAGAAATCTGTATGCAGGTCAAGAAGCAACAGTTAGAACCAGACATGGAACAACAGACTGGTTCCAAATCAGGAAAGGAATGTGTCAAGGTTGTATATTGTCCCCCTGCTTGTTTAACTTCTATGAAGAGTACATAAAGTGAAATGCCAGGCTGGATGAAGCACAAGTAGAAATCAAGATTGCTGGGAGAAATATCAACAACCTCAGATATGCAGATGACACCACCTCGTTGGAAGAAAACCTATGACAAACTTAGACAGTGTATTAAAAAGCAGAGACATTAGTTTGCCAACAAAGGTCCGTCTAGTCAAAGCTATGGTTTTTCCAGTAGTCATGTATGGATGTGAGAGCTGGACCATAAAGAAGGCAGAGCGCCGAAGAATTGATGCTTTTGAACTGTGGTGTTGGAGAAGACTCTTGAGAATCTATTGGACGGCAAAGAGATCAAACCAGTCAATTCTTCCTGAATCTTCATTGGAAGGACTGTTTCTGAAACTGAAGTTCCAATACTTTGGCCATTTGATGCGAAGAACTAACTCATTTGAAAAGACCCTGATGCTGGGAAAGATTGAAGGCAGGAGGAGAAGGGGATGACAGAGGACAAGATGGTTGGATGGCATCACCGACTCAATGGACATGAGTTTGAGTAAACTCCAGGAGATGGTGAAGGGCAGGGAGGCTTAGTGTGCTACAGTCCATGGGGTCGCAGAGTCAGACATGACTGAGCAACTGAACAAGATAAGACAATGGCTGAAAGCAAAGAGGAACTAAAGAGCCTCTTGATAAAAGTGAAAGAGGAGAGTGAAAAGGTTGGCTTACAACTCAGCGTTCAAAAAACTAAGATCATGGCAGATAAACAGCTAGAAATTGTGTAGTATAAGTATATCCCAAGGAATATTTGGGACTACTATATTTATACTGGGCTTCCCAGGTGGCTCAGCAGTGAAGAATATGTCTGCCAACGCAGGAGGAGATGCAGGTTCAATCCCTGGGTTGAGAAGATCCTCTGGAGAAGGAAATGGCAACCCGCTCCAGTGTTCTTGCCTGGGAAATCCCATGGACATTGGAGTCTGGCGTGCTGCAGTCCATGGGGTCGCAGAGTTAGACACAACTTAGTGACTCAACCACCGCCATCGTATCTGTATCTGCATCTATCTATCTACCTACCCAGTTGGTTCTGGTACTCTGGAGAATCCTGATTAATACACACTCTACCCATTAGACTCCTTCCAACCCTCAGGTTCCTGCGTCCTAAAACCAGGCACCTGCTTTGTCCTTGCCCACCTCACCCCCACCACAGGAAACCAGCTCAGTCTGGGTCCCCCTCGCCTCCCTCAGCCCAAGACTAACCCTCTGACCAGCCCTGTCCCGCCTTCCAAAGTTGTGCTCGAGTCTCAACAAGAAGTAACTTCTGATTCCCCGTCTTCCTCTCATCTTGAATGCAGACACGGGCCTTGTTGGTCCCAAGTCCTAGGTGTTCCTAGCTCGACAGTTGCTTTCCTGCCCTCCTGTGAACTCCACTTCTTCCAGGCTTGGTCTTAGTTTCCCAGGATTATGATCATCTAGTACAACCGGGTGCCGTGGCACCAAAGTGCGTTATCACTACATGCGCTTGGAGCTGAGGACACCCAGGAGGCCAGGTCCACCTTTAGAATGAGCTAACACAGTGTAAGGAACTCTCAGCTTCCCCTGCTTTCCTGCTCTCCTTTTTTCCCTCCTTATTTCTTTTCCTCCCACTTTATTTTCCCAACGTCATCACATGGTGTATAGGTTTGCTATGGTCACAAGAATACCACATAATAAACTATCCCCAAACACAGCGGCTTAAAACAACAATCATTTTTTTCCCCCTTTGGCTCTGCACAAAGGCTGGGGCAGTTCTGTTATTCTAGGCTGGGGTTGGCCAGATAACTGTTTCAAGCTGTGGCAATTGCAGCAGCTTTGACTTTTCCCTGATGGTCTGAGGGCAGATGGGGTAGCTCTGACCCAAGTGGGTTCATTCTGGAGTCCAGCTTGATGGGGAAGCAGCTGCCTAGGGGAAGTTCTTTTTATGGTGATGGCAGAAACCTATAAAGCTTCTTAAGGCCTCGGCTTGGAATCAATATGCTGTCACTTCTCTTCCATTCCATTGGCCAAAGCAAGTCACACAATCAAGCCGAAAATCCGAGAGTTTAGAATTACTGTGCCCAAAATGAGGCTGTGGCAGGGTGTGGATACAGGGAGGGGTGAAGACCTGGGGCCACTGAATCTATCTGTCACACCTGGTCAGTGTTCAGTCTGTACTATTTATCCCACACGCTGGCTTGTAAATTCTCTGGGTTTTAAATGTGCACCCAGGAGCATTTAAAACTATTGTCTGCAAGGATTTCTTTAACTTGATTTCCTCAGGAGATCATTTCTAGCTGCAGAAAGTACAGAGGGCCAGGCTGCCTGTGGTACTTGAAAAAAAAAAAGAAAAACAGAAGAGCTTTTTCAGAAAAAAAAAACACACATAATCTATCAGCCCAGAGCCGGGGCTTTTAGGATCAGGGCTGGGGGCTCCATCACCATGAACTAGAAACATCGATTAGCAGATTCATTAGAATGCAGCTGCCAGGACTGAGGCCAAGGATGAGACCTCTGGGTCAGACCAAAGCTTTCAATTCATCTGCAAGACTGAAGGGAAAAGATTAATAAAAAGCTGTATACCAAGAGCAGTCCACACATTATCTCATTTAATGCTCACGACAGCCCCGTAAAGTCACTTTTTGAACCCACCGAATAGAGCACTTCCATCTGTGCAATTATAATACCTCTCCCTGGGTAATTACTTGAATGGAATTTTGTAGAGTGTGATGCAGTCCATTTCCCAGCATCACTGGAAAATTATGAAACACAGGTCAAGCCCCCTCACCTGTGGGTTATATTAAGAAGCTTGCTTAACAGAAAATCCAGTGTAATGTCACTCATTACATGCGCAGGCAGGGTCTCCAAGACAACCTGCAACCCAGAGGATGAGGCTGCTCTGTGGTTCCTCCCATTCCCTTGTTGACCTCGGTTTTGGCTCCCCAGGTACCATCCCTGGGATGCTCTGTGCCTTGGGAACAGGCAGACAACCCGCCAGCTCTCCTGGAAGAACCAGGGACCCTCAGAGCCCCCAGTTCCACGCCTTTCTCTTTCCAACTGCGTTGGTTGTCACTTGGGGCTCTCTGCCAACAGAGCAGGAGCCGCTCACTCTTCAGCTGCCTTTGGTCAACAGCTTTTGGAGACTGGGGAAGAGAGGGGTGGTGGGGACACAGGGCAGGCAGAAGGAAGCACTGGCCTGTTTCCTGCTCTTCTCCATCATTTTATCTTCTCTATTTCTCCATTTCTCATTTGGCTATAACTGGCCACCCCTTCCTTTCCTTTCACCCCACCAGGAAAGAGAAAGTAACAAGATACTGTTTTCTAGTTGAGGAAACGAGCTTCCAAAAGCTTTCCCGAGGCCACTAAGGCAGGCAGTAGAACTGAACTTGAACTTGGAGAGGTAGGAGGCTCCACCCTGCACGTCCCTGCCCTCACACCACACTTAGGTATGCTTATCACAGAGCTTCTCACAAAGATCACCTCGTGGTGGGGAGTGGGTAAAAGATTCCAATTCAGCAGGCCCGGAGAGGGACCTGTGAAAGTGAAAGTCGCTCAGTCATGTCTGACTCTTTGCAACCACACGGACTGTACAGTCCATGGAATTCTCCAGGCCAGAATACTGGAGCGGGTAGCCATTCCCTTCTCCAGAGGATCTTCCCAACCCAGGGATCGAACACAGGTCTCCTGCATTGCAGGCAGATTCTTTACCAGCTGAGCCATCAGGAAAGCCCAGAGAGGGAGCTGGGAACCTCCGTTTCCAACAAGTTCCCACGTGGTGCTGATGCTGCCGGACCATGGACTGCACTTTGAGTAGCCAGAGTATGTGTCTGAGCTTAGTTGCTCAGTCATGTCTGACTCTTTGAGACCTCATGGACTGTAGTCCGCCAAGCTCCTCTGTCCATGGGATTTTCCAGGCAAGAATATTGGAGTGGGTTGCTGTGCCCTCCTCTAGGGGATCTTCCCGACCCAAGGATCAAACCTGGGTCTCCTACACTGCAGGCAAATTCTTTACAGTCTGAACCACCAGGGAAGTCCAGAGTACAGTGCTTTACTTTAAAGAACATCTATGTGTATTATTCCTCTCTCCTTTTTATTTTTTTTAAAGCACAGAAGTTCTTTTTATTTAAGCAAGTTGATACGTATGCATTGGCAGAGACAGCTATGCAATTTACATAACATCTCCCTTGTTTTAAATGGCAACATATGTGGTTACTATATCAAAAATTCAGCAGTTTTGCTACAGAAGTTTTAAAAACCTTACCTATTTGTCTAGATTTGCATGTTTTTCAATATTTCCAGCAAAGCAAACCAGGTATTATTCCTCTTGATTCTTGCTGCAACCTGGCAGGGCTGGGAGGGCAGGAGCTAGTGCATTTATATTTTAAAGATGAGGAGGCTCAAGTCCAGAGACTTGGCATGACGTTTCTGAGGCCTCCTGGGTAGCCGGCAGCATCAAAATTGGAATCCAGGCTTCCGATTAGAAACCTGATGCCAGGTTGGCCACGCTGCTTGGCTACTAAGACCTGTGTGAAGCTGTGAATCCCAGCCTGCTGGTAAGCCCTGCGGCTGCTACAAACACATATGTGTTTGATGTCACCCATGCCCCCATCTCTAAGCTCAGCCTTGAAATTGTGGTTATTGTCCTATTATTCCTAGGTCTCACTGTTCCTGGCCTAGTGAGGTGCCCCAGTAAAGCGAAAGACTTCAGAAAAGTTGTGTGTGGTCGTGAGTGGAGAACACACATATCTCAGAGGGCAGAGATCCCAGTTTCCTGTGTGGGATCAAGTGTGCTTTGTGGGCTGTCCTTGGCAGTGGATATGGGACATATAAATTATACATTGAAATAATAGAGGCTGCTGAAATCTGCCAGAAGGTCTGTGATGGCAGAGATGGTGGACTTCTTTGCTGGGATGCCGTGAACTGTGCCAAGGGCACCCAGAGAATTCAAGAAGGGTCGGGACGTTGGGGCCAGGCATTCAACTTCTGGGCTTGCTGTCAGGAGGGAACCATGCTTTTCTCCACGGTAAAGATTGCTGGCCTTTAGCAAAGGACCAACATACCCAGAGATGCAGATCTTGGGCAGGAAAAGAAGGACAAAAAGGGTCCATTCGATGAGTGATGACTTCAGCCCCAGTGACTGTGTGAATGTTGTGGTTGGAGGGGTGAAGGTGAGAGAGTCTGAGAGCCCAGCCCATCCACTGGTCAGCTGGGGAGACAGAAGCCCATAGACAGGGGTGCCTGCCTGAGGTCACTCTGCTTGTTGTGGACAGTGCCAGGGGGGTCAGGGTAATGGCTTCTCAATTTAAGTCTCAAGTTTTTTCTGCTGTTTCACCTCTTTGCCTTTTCATGGGCCAGATCTTCTGTGACTTTTTTTTTTTTTTGGCTATGCCACAAGGCTTACAGAATGTGAATTCCCCCACCAGGGATAAACCTAGGCCCCCTGCTGTGGAAGTGCAGAGTCCTAACCATTGGACCATCAGGGAATCCTCTTGTGTGACTTTTCTTAAGCAGGACAAGGGGCTCTGGATTAAAACAGGTGACAGGACTTCCTTGGTGGTACGTGCTAAGTGGCTTTAGTCATTTCTGATTCTTTGCAACCCCAGGGACCGTAGCCCGCCAGGCTCTGTCCATGGGATTCTCCAGGCAAGAATACTGGAATGGGCTACCATGCCCCTCTCCAGGGGATCTTCCCAACCCAGGATCGAATCCGTGTCTCTGATGTCTCCTGCATTGGCAGGCAGGTTCTTTACCACTAGCACCACCTGGGAAGCCCTGGTCAGACTGTGGATAAGAATCAACCTGCTAATAAAGGGGACTCAGTTCATCACTCGAGTGAGCAGTTTCAATCCCTGGTCCCGGAAGATTCCACATGCCATGGAGTAACTAAGCTGGTACTCCACAACTACTGAAGCCCACGCACCTAGAGCCCATGCTATGCAACAAGAGAAGCCACGGCAATGAGAAGCCCGCACACCACAGTGAAGACCCAGTGCAACCAAAAAATAAATAAATTATTAAATAAAACAGCAGGGCAGCAGTCTTTAGAGACTGGGAGAGAAGAACTCATTCTGGGGGTATACATGAAAAAGAGGCAAAATCTCGGGCATCAGGGAGAGACACAGTCCAACAGGTTGTCACCTCTTTTAATCCTTGTGCAGGACTCTTTTCTTGGGCTGCTACTCAGGAGGCATTTCGATATGCCTTGCATTAGACTGTTTATTTGTTGGCCCCTCAGTTTGTCAGTCGAATGAGTGGATGAACTGTTAGCACAAGTCCTCATCTCTGCCAACAAACCTGATTTGACTTTACTGTCTGCCAGCCAGGTCCATGCCTGGTACTAATCACCAGAGACCAATGTCCTGGTCTCTGCCTTCAGTGACCATTGTTATAACATTCTTATGTAAATAACATGACTATTATTATAGCTACAGTTTCCACAGCAGTGCTATTCAAAGGGCCCACCAGCTTCTGCAAAAGGAGTTTGCACCATAACTTAAATCAACACGCTATTAACTCCACTGGGAAAAGTCTTCTTGTAAAAAAGAAACCTCATCAATAGCCTAAAACATGTACTTAGCAAAGAAGCTGAATTATCCTCTAGCATGAGGTCCTGTCTCACCATGGATCCTAATAGTAATTGTGGGTGACTGGTCTATGGGTCACAGATTGAGTGGACCTGTTCTTGAACACTTTTTCAGGCACACAACGAAACACTAGACGTGTGTATATACACACATGTATAGGGGCTTCCCTGGTGGCTCAGTCAGTAAAGAATCCATCTGCAATGCAGGAGACCAGGGTTTGATCCCTGGATCAGGAAGACCCCCTAAAGAAGGAAATAGCAACCCACTTTAATATTCCTACCTGGGAAATCCCATGGACAGAGGAGCCTGGTGGGCTAGTCCATGGGATCAGAAAGAGTTCGACTTGACTTAACAACTAAACCACCATACACATATACATTTGTACATGTGTGCATTAATTTTATTCTTTAGGTTATGTGGTAAAATTGACTTTCCCCTGCTTTTAGTGTATAGTTCTATGAATTTTGACACATGTATAGGTTCATATAACCCCCACCATAATGAACTACAGATCCATCACCCCAAATTCTCATCTGCTATCTCTTTCCAGAGACCTTCATACCCCATCCCAAGCCCCTGGCAACCACTGGAAGGCCAACATAAGAGGGGAGCTGACTCAGATCCTGCAGATGAAGGCAATATCTTAGGCCAAAGTCTGCGAGGCTGCACAGAGTAGAGCTGAGTGAGAACAACCTCCTATCATCATGCCACTTTCCTTAAGGGCAGAACGTGGAAATTCTGCTCACACCCATCTGCAAAGGATTCTAGGAATTAAGGTCTTTCTTCTGGGTGGCCCTGGTCACAAGCTTCTCCTGCAAGATAGGAGGGGTGACAATTAGTCTCTCTTATAACAGGACTTCCCATGTGGCTCAGTGGTAAAGAATCTGCCTGCCAATGCAGGAGATGAGGATTCAGTCCCTGGGTTGGAAAGATCTCCTGGAGGAGGAAATGGTAACCCACTCCAGTATTCTTGCCTGGAAAATCTCATGGCCAGAGGAGCCTGACAGGCTGCGGTCCATGGGGTTGCAAAAGAGTCGGATACGACTTAGCGACTAAACAACAACATAACAATGAAGTTCAAGAAATGTTTTGTTTCTTTGAAATTGAAAGTCACTCAGTCATGACCGACTCTTTGCGACCCCATGGACTGTATAGTTCATGGAATTCTCCATGCCAGAATGTTAGAGTGGGCAGCCTTTCCCTTCTCCAGAGGATTTTCCTAACCCAGGAATTGAACCAGGGTCTCCTGCACTTCAGGAGGATTCTTTACCAACTGAACTATCAAGGAAGCCTTTTTTCTTTATTTATTAAAAAATAGTAAATGAAGCAACTGATAAAGGATTAATCTCCAAAATATACAAGCAGCTCCTGCAGCTCAATTCCAGAAAAATAAATGACCCAATCAAAAAATGGGCCAAAGAACTAAACAGACATTTCTCCAAAGAAGACATAAAGATGGCTAACAAACATATGAAAAAATGCTCAACATCCCTCATAATCAGAGAAATGCAAATCAAAACCACAATGAGATACCATTTCACACCAGTCAGAATGGCTGCTATCCAAAAGTCTACATGCAATAAATGCTGGAGTGGGTGTGGAGAAAAGGGAACCCTCTTACACTGTTGGTGGGAATGCAAACTAGTACAGCCACAATGGAGAACAGTGTGGAGATTCCTCAAAAAACTGGAAATAGAACTGCCATATGATCCAGCAATCACACTCCTGGGCATACACACCAAGGAAACCAGAATTGAAAGAGACACATGTACTCCAGTGTTCATTGCAGCACTGTTTATGATAGCCAGGACATGGAAGCAACCTAGATGTCCATCTGCAGATGAATGGATAAGAAAGCTTTGGTACATATACACAATGGAGTATTACTCAGCCATTAAAAAGAATGCATTTGAACCAGTTCTAATGAGGTGGATGAAATTAGAGCCTATTATACAGAGTGAAGTAAGCCAGAAAGAAAAACACCAATACAATATAATAATGCATATATATGGAATTTAGAAAGATGGAAATGATAACCCTGTATACGAGACAGCAAAAGAGACGCAGATGTATAGAACAGTCTTTGGGACTCTGTGGGAGAGGGTGAGGGTGGGATGGTTTGGGAGAATGGCATTGAAACATGTATATTATCATATGTGAAATGAATCGCCAGTTCAGGGTCAATGCATGTTACAGGATGCTCGGGGCTGGTATGCGGGGATGACCCAGAGGGAGGATAAGGGGAGGAGGGAGGTGGGAGGGGGGTTCGGGAGGGGGAACTCATGTACATCTGGGGCGGATTCATGTCAGTGTATGGCAAAACCAACCAATATAATATTGTAAAATAATTAGCCTCCAATAAATATAAAAATTAAAAAAAAATAAATAAAAAAAAATAAATCGAGTCTGGCCTGGCATCGCCTTTGTCAAGGTCTAGGGCAGGCTGACTGCCTACCATGGGGCTCCCTCCAGTACACCCCGGCTCCGCTGTCCAGAGTGAGCCCTGGTGTTGATCATGGCTTCCTCTGGCCGTGCTGTTGGCCAGGGTGCCGACTCTGTTCTCTGAGGGGCACTGTGGCTCTGAGGAGGGGACAGAAGCTACCCCTTCCCAAGGACTCTGCCAAGGGGACCCATGCCCCAGCCATGGTCTTCACTGAGCATCTCCCCGGCATCTCCTCAGCCACCCTCAAAAGTTCGACGTTCTCTAGGAAACTCCAAATCCCACGGGTTCCTGACATACATTCAGGGAGTCTCAAGGTTAAGTCTTTAAAATGAGTATCAATTCTTAAACTTATCCTCACAATGATCTTCGTGTGTGTGTGTATATATATATATATTCTTCAAATCATATTTTAAAACAAAATTCAGAAGAGCCTTAGGGAGCCTGAACAACCTGTGTTATTCTACTAAACCAAACAGCGTAAGGTGTACAAGATTTAGCAAGTGTGCTTCGTCGCTCGGTCGTGTCTGACTCTTTGCAACCCCATGGACTGTAGCCCACCAGGCTCCTCTGTCCATGGAATTCTCCAGACAAGAATACTGGAGTGCGTTGCCATGCTTTCCTCCAGGGGATCTTCCCCACCCAGGGATCGAACCCAGGTCTCCCACATTGCAGGCAGATTCTTTACCGTCTGAGCCACCAGGGTCTCAAACAGGGGACTGTCAAGAAACAAATGACATAGTTAATTTGGGTAATTTCAGAAGAATTTAATAGAGGAAGCACGCAGTACTTTGGGACTAGTAACATCAGAGGACTTGGTGGGGGGATGTTGGAGAGGAGCTGTTACCAGGCGGGGCCTTTTGTAGCCTCGGGGAAGGCGCTGGGAGAAAACAATTCCCTGACAAC
The DNA here is from genome assembly GCF_049115385.1 of Moschus berezovskii. Taxonomy (NCBI): domain Eukaryota; kingdom Metazoa; phylum Chordata; class Mammalia; order Artiodactyla; family Moschidae; genus Moschus; species Moschus berezovskii. Next base: position 11,358,761 of record NC_142480.1, on the reverse strand, counting down.
ACCCCCCCTCCCTTCCCTCTCCTCCTCCTCAGGGCTCCTCACTAGCTGAGCCCATAGGGAAGCTAGAGTCAAGGGTCCAAGTCCTGCATCCTTGGGCATCAGCCTCCATGGACAGAGCCTGAGTCTGGAGAGGCTCATGGACAGAAGGATTGACCGTATTCAGCAGAGTCAGTGATGGAGGACCGGCGTAATAGCAAGAATTGCCAAGACTTCCTCAGAGCTCCCTTTGCACCAGGAACTATTTCAAGGGCTTCTCGTAGGTTAACTCATTTGATCCTGCAGGGCAATGAGCCAAAGACACATAAAGCAAGATGAGGCTTCAGGGGCATTCCTGGCAACTTTTGATTGAAGAGATGAGGGAGGAGGTGGATTAGATCTTGTCCCAGAGGGTAGAGCGGCTTGAACAGGACATATTTATGTTGAAATGTCCAGATCAAGGCACAAAAGAGGAGCAAACACTCCTGGATCAAAACGCACAATTTATCTCATGGGCCAATACTGGGGAGTGGCATTTTGTGTGTGGCGGTAGGGAAGGGAGTAGTAGGTAGGAGGGTTTGCATGTTCAGGCAGGACTGGCATCAGGAAGAAGTCACTGCCCCACCACAGACATCCAGCTCTCTTTAATCACACTCTGCGAGAAGGTCAGGCCAGAAGAAGGAGGCCTTGAAGATCACTGATGCCAAGAGTAGCCATCATTATGAATCTTCCTGTGTGCCAGATGCGTTTATGCCCATTTCCTCTAAAAATCACCACAGTCTTGCAAAGTAGTTATTATTGTCCTTTTTTAACAGATGGGGAAACTAGGCCCAGAGAGGGTTAGTAAGTTGCCCAAGGCCACACAGCTAATAGGTGACACAGCTGAGGTTCAATTTCAAATCCAATGAGCTTCCAATCAGACTGTGTTGCCATCTATCTCTGAAACAGAAACACAAAACACATGGAAGTGTAGAAAACTGACAGAACCATGTGCGTAAATGAGGGGAGTATCCAGATTGAGGAGGAGAGGAGAGCTGAGAATATCTGGGTTTGGGACTTGCCTCGAGGGCCAGTGGTTAAGAATCTACCTTGCAATGGAAGGGACATGGATTTGATCCCTAGTCAGGGAACTAAGGAGAAGAGGGCATCAGAGGATGAGACGGCTGGACAGCATCCCTGATGCAACGAACATGAACTTGGGCACACTCCAGGAGATGGTGAGGGACAGGGAGGCCTGGTGTGCTGCTGATTTTGGGGTCCCAAGGAGTTGGACCCAACTGGAAGATGAACAACAGCAGGTAACTAAGACCCCGCAAGCCACAGCCAGAGAGTCTGGGTGTGGTAACGGAAGATCCTCCATGCCGCAACGAAGACGCCAGACAGTCAAATGAATAAACGTTTCGTTTTGTTGTTTTTTTCATTATCTGGGATCATTCTAGAAAGAAAGGAGGCCGAAACTGACCTTTGAAGGACAAGGTGGATTACCATTACTGAAGAAAAGGCAGAGTCTTCATGGTGGTGGAACAGTATAAAGGAGTGCAGGAAGGCAGGAGGGAGGGTGGTTTCCAGCACAAGCACGGGTAGTCGGCCTGGTGAGAGCAGGGGCTGAAGTGTGGAAGGACTTCACAATAGAGAATATGGGGGCCGAGACTTTGGACTGACTTCAGTGGGACTTGGGCATTAGTTCAAGTTCTTGAAGAGAAAAGTGACATGATGAAAGCCGTGATTAGGGAAGATTAAAATCCAAGGCACACAGTTTACCCCCATGGACAGGCCTTGGAATAATGCATGTAAAACAGCAATAGAAGTTAGTAAGAATAATAGTCATGACACGTGGCTTTTAAGCACAGTCCTCGTCTAAGTTTTCCCTCTAGAATTGGGTATGTTTTTTAAAAGGCTGTCATTCAAAATGTAGCTATCATATGAACTAGATGTGTTTTGTTTTGTTTTTTTCCACTTTCTGAAAATGAGTTTACCTGATACTTGTATTATTTTTATGAAAAACTACTGCCCCCAAACAAAACCTATGAGAGCGTGTATGCCCACACAGGTGGTGCTAGTGGTAAAGAACCCACCTGCCAATGCAGGGGCCATAAAAGATGCTGGTTCGATCCCTGCATCAGGAAGATCCCCTGGCAGAGGGCATGGAAACCTACTCCAGTATTCTTGCCTGGAGAATCCTATGCACAGAGGAGCCTGGCGGGCTATAGTCCATAGGGTCGCAGAGAGTCAGACACGACTGAGTGACTTAGCACACACACGTGCCCACACAGCGTGTGAAGAGCCCTGTTGTTGGACAACGGAGATGGTGGGCGCCAGCCCTGCCATCTGCCCCTGACTTGCCTGTACCCTCGGCAGGTGCTGAATAGGAGGGCCTGCTCTGAGGAGCCTCAGGCTTTGATGGTTAGCATAGGCCTGGTCTGCCAGACACTGCTTAGACCCTTAGTGGAAGAGATCCTCTTCTAAGACATGGTAAGAGCCTGGAAGCTGGCTTTGAATTCGTTTTTTGTAAAACTTCCAATCAAAGTTACGCAAACATAAATGAAATTACCCTAGGGCTCAAGGAATGAGCAAGCTAGAGAAAGACATGACCAACGGCTGAGATGGTCAGTGGCCATCTGAGATGTCTGAGTAACTTACAGTGCAAGTCCATGGTTATGGCGTACCCACCAAATGTGAAGCTCTGTGCTAGGTACAAGAGAGATGCAAAAATGACTGAGGTCAAGAGTCTGCCCTCAAGTAGAGAAGCCACAGTTGTGGGTTCTTGAGAGGCACCTTCTCTGATACACACACCTGTCCCATTGAGGAGTAGATCCCTTATTTGGGGTCTGCAGCCCTGTGTGTTTACCTTGGTCACATTGCTCACCACACTGAAAAGTTGTTTGCTAACTTATCTGTCTCTCATGCGTCGTCGCTTGGATCTTAAAAAATTGACTGTGCAGTAAAATGGGGTACGGAAATGGAAAGCCAGCCAAGGGACTGGAGGAATAATTTTGAATTATCTTGAGACTGCTTTCCTGAGAGAAGTGATTCATGGAACATCCTCTCAAAGCTCAGAAAGAAACCATGTCATGCACTTCTGGGTTCTGGTGTGACTGGAATTCTGGGAAACTGCAGCCACCTACAGGCTGAAGGATGCTCAGCCATCTGGGACAGGCTGGCTGGCGGGGGCAGGGCTACCTTGACCCTCTCACTCCCAGGGGAGAAGATGCAGCCATGTTTGCACTAGTTATTGTTCTCCTACACGGGGAGTGGCTTAGGGGGATGACAATTATCGCTGTGGGCTTCCCTGATAGCTCACTTCGATCATCACTGTAGGAATATTGCCCCTCTCTCTTCTGGTTCACTTCCACCATGGTGTCCAGGCCTGGGTATCCATGCTTGCCCAGTGAGACGGCACGGTACTTGAAAGAGGGAAAAAGACATATAATGAAAGGGTACCACTCAGCTGGTAGGCCTTTGTGGGTTGTCGGGTGAAGAATCGTATTTCCTGCTCCTTCCCTTCACACGATCTCAAGTTTTCCTTGACTTCTCTGTTCTTTCACCTGGTTCTGGAAAATATTCTTCAGGCCTCTGGACAATTATAGACTAACTGTATAGGTGATGAAAAACACAATCCCACGTTTCGTTCTCCAATGCTAAGTTCACTCTAATTATGTGGGCATAATGATGTTGACACAAGACCAGAGTGGTCACACGCATACCAGGCAGTTGTGGTTTCTTAGCAACAAACCAGAAACTGTGTTAAGTAGGTCTTGTTTGTGTATGGGTGCATGTGCTGTCAGAACTGTAGTGACTGCTGCAGGTAAATGGACATTTCGTTCATGGATCGATTTCTTCTTGAGACTCTACTGCAGTGCAGTCGCCTGACAAAGAGCCTGAAAGATAATAGTAGTCTTGAAATTGATTCACGGATCTGGAGCTAACTGTAAGAGAAAAGCATTTTACCTGTTTATGCTTGCCATTTAATGAGTGCTGTGCTTTGAGTTATAACAATTTGCCTGAAATGGCATAGAATATCCATTTGTAAGATCCACCTTAATTATTTTTCATTCTTTTTTTGAAAAAATATTTATTTATTTGGCTGCACTGGATCTTAGTTGTGGCACGTGGAAATTTTTTTTTTTTTTCAGTTGAGTCATGTGGGATCTAGTTTCCTGACCAGGGATGGAACCCTACATTGGGAACACAGAGTCTTAGCTACTGGATCACCAGGGAAGTCCCCACCTTAGTTTCTAAATCCATCAATCCCTCCCATGTCCTGTTGCTGGAGTGATCTTAAGGACATGCCTTATTTCCACTTCACCTCCTGTAATAAAGATTCAGGAAGGAGAAGACACAAGTCCCGTGTCACTTAGCTCGTGAGGGGCAGGACTAGGCTTCAGACCCAGATCAGCCCACTGGGTCATGTCTGTGGGGTTTGGGGTTTGAGACGTGAATTACTGTACTGTGAACCCTCAAAGATGGCAGCCTTTGGGATGGAACTCTAAGGAGAGTGTCTGTGAGGTATTTTATTACTCACCTGGAGCCTAGCATCAAAGGGTCATTGTTTTGCAAGGCTTCCTCCTGGATCACGATTCCCTGGGAGGAAATAAAGCCAGACTCTCGATTCCACGGTGCACATTGCCTGTTCCCTCACTGGCATTCTGGTTATTAATAGTATGGGCTGAAGAGCAAACGAGTGAGTGAGTGGTTCTAATTCCATGCATAGCCAAGGTTGATGCTTGCCATGCAAACTGAAGCAGAACATAATAGTTTCCATTACCCAACAGTCAGGAGATTATTTGACTGTAAACCACAGTGTTTTGCATGTTACCAGAGAATTATAAATTCTCCTTGTTCAAATTATTGTTCTCAGCGATTATTGTGGTGACACAGGAAGAGAGACGGTACTGCCCCGTCTTATGAAACAGCAAGCTGGCGCGAGTCAGGAATGAGCCTTAGCAGGTGCTGGGGCGAAACAGGTGCCAGCCGACTGCCTGAGGCTCTGTTTGCCAAGGCAAACGCTGTCACAGCACACAGCGTTAAAGAGCCTCATGCTGTCTTGCTGAGAAACTGTGTGCATTTGATCCCAGCTCAGTCTGTTTCACCCTGAATGTGGGCCCTTCAGATACAGGCTTACTTTTAAGGTGCTTTGAGTCTTTTGGGCCGCAGCACCTATTTATAGCTGGGTCTCCAAATTTACATGAACAAAGGCTTTGCTTCACCTCCTCCACCCAACCCGCACCTGCTGGAAGCACCTTATAGTACATTCTGCATCTCCAACTTGTACTCGGATGTGACGTCTGGAGAAGCTAGTAGATCATCAGTCATGCTCTCATTTGTGTCTATTCATTAAACATCTTTTTCCTCTTATACTACATACTCATCAATTTCTTGCCAAGTGCCAGACACACTGGGAGATATAGAAATGAATGAAGACTCACTCATGGGACCCAGTACCCTCGTCTGTGGGGCAGATTTTATCAAAGATTTTCAGGCAAAGGAAGGACCTTTACAAGTCAGCAATGCCAGCTACTTAATACTGAATATTACACATTACTGTCTTTCAAAATCTTTCCACTACTATGCCTGAAGATTTTGTTTCTCCTCAATAAATGGACAGAAGAGCCTGGTGGGCTTAGAGTCCATGGGGTTGGAAGAGTTGGACACGACTGAGTAATGGATTTTTGGTATCCCCTCTCTCCCCTATTCCTCACTGGGCTTGTCTTTCATTCCTGTCCCCCAAATGATTCAGGGAAGACCTCTGATGGCTAAAGATTTATTGAGGCAATCTCCTGAACAGGGAGCACCCACCTTAGGCATTACTTCTTGTCCTGTTTGTCCTTTTAAGGGGAAAGTGTGAGTAGTATATGGGCTTTTCAGGTGGCTCAGGGGTAAAGGATCTGTCTGCCAGTGCAGGAGCTGCATGTTCGATCCTTGGGTTGGGAAGATCCCTGGATGAGGAAATGGCACCCCACTCCAGTATTCTTGCCTGGAGAGTTCCATGGACAGAGGAGCCTGGTGGGCTGCAGTCCATGGGGTCATGAAGAGACACAACTGGGCAACTGAGCATGCATATGTAAGTTAGATCACACACTTTCTCCTCACCGCCATTTCCACATTCCTGCTTTGCCTAAGAAATGACTCTTGAGTAACTAAAATCACTTTTTGTATCAAAATGCGCATATGCTCATTACATGAAGCTGCCCTTGTTAACAGTTTGCATATCTTATTTCTCCTCTTCGGTCATAAGTTCAAGTAGGTGGGGGTTGCATCTCATTTTCACCCCTTTTGCTCCTGCTTCACTCCAAGCATGGTGTTAGGTGAGCAGAGTGAGGCTTTATAAATATTTCTATTAGATCAAATATGTTTTTTGCATGGGGTTTGAATAAAGGAGTCCTTTCCTTTTTGCAACAGAGTTGGGCATGCGGAACAGGAACCCAAACCAACTTTCAACTCTGCTTGTTGAAGGAACTGCTGAATAAATTCAAGGTTAAAAACACAGACAAGCGGGAATTCCCTGGTGGTCCAGTGGGTAGGACTGCGCTTCCACTACAGGGGGCCCAGGTTGATCTCTGATCAGGGAGCTAAGATTCTGCAAGCCGTGCCACATGGCCAACGTAAAAATTAAAAAGATTTAAAAAATAGTAAAATTAAATTAAAACATGAAATAAAAACACAGACAAGTAACAAATATGTGATGTGGCCAGATTTACACTAAAAGGGGTTGCTGCTCAGTCGCTCAGTTGTGTCTGACTCTTTGTGACCCCATGGACTGCAGCACATCAGGCTTCCCTGTCATTTTACCACTTCCCGGAGCTTGCTCAAGCTCACATTCATTGAGCTGGTGATGCCATACAACCACCTCATCCTCTGTCGTCCCCTTCTCTTCCTGTCTTCAATCTTTCCCAGCATCAGGGTATTTTCCAAGGAGTCACTTCTTTGTATCAGGTGACCAAAGTATTGGAGCTTCAGCATCAGTCCTTCCAATGAATATTCAGGACTGATTTCCTTTAGGATGGACTGGTTTGATCTCCCTGCAGTCCAAGAGACTCTCAAGAGTCTCCTCCAACACCACAGTTCAAAAGCATCAATTTTCGATGCTCAGCTTCCTTATGGTCCAACATTCACATCCATACATGACCACTGGGAAAACCATAGCTTTGACTAGATGGACCTTTGTTGGCAAAGTAATGTCTTTATTTTCTAATATGTTGTCTAGGTTGGTCATAGCTTTTCTTCCAAGGAGCAAGCATCTTTTAACATTAAAAGGGGACAGTGGAGCCATAAGCAGCTGGGTGGCACTGCTTCCCTTCACAGCTTTGAAATCCAAATTGTAAAACAAAATATTGTGCTGGCAAACAAATGCAGAACCCAACCTCAGAAACCAATAGATAAGGGAAGCTTGCCTCTGTCCACACACCGTGTTTAGTTCCTCTGCTACTAAGCATGCACCAGTGTCTCATCGAACCTCACTTACCAAACACAAGTTCAAAGAAAAAGTTAAGAATTTCAAGATGGTGACATGAGACCATGAAACCTCAAGCTGGGGGCTCTTCTGAGCACCAGGCCCTCTCTGTGCGATTGTCCAGGCTGCAGGCCTATGAAGTTGGCCCTGTCTAGCAGATATATGCATGCATGCTAAGTTGCTTCAATTGTGTCTGACTCTTTGCGACCCTGTGGACTGTAGCCTGCCAGCCTCCTCTGTCTGTGGGATTCACCAGGTAAGGATACTGGAGTGGGTTGCCATGCCCTCCTCCAGGTGAATCTTCCTGACCCAAGGATTGAACCTGCGCCTCCTGTGCCATCTGCATTGCAGGCAGGTTCTTTACCGCTGAGCCACCAGGGAAGCCATGCTAAGTACTCAAATGTTTGGTTAATGAATGTACAAATGTTACTTCTTAAGCACAGGCTTCATTAACCAAAGCTCAACTGTTGGCATTATTCTATGATCCAATGACAATGTGTGTGGGGAAATTCTCTCACACACCCACCAAATGATTCTCCTTGATTCCAGCTGTGTGTCCTACAATTCAACTCAGTTCTGATGCGATCTACCTCAAGGTAGCATCAGATTCTACAGATTAAGGACTCAGCCCCAAAACACTGCCCCCTCCATTACTTCAGATGCTAATCACAAGTCCAGGTTGTCATGAACTTCCCCAGTGTCAGGTGGTTAAGACTGTCTTCCAATGCAGGGGGTGTGGGTTCGATCCCTGGTCAGGGAACTAAAGTCCCATATGCTGCAGAGTGGGACCAGATCTTTTAAAAAAATATGGGGGAAAAACAAGTCTAGGTTGTCACCAGTGCTTCTGACCCATCAGTGATAAATCAGAGGTTCTCATGACCCCCTCTTCAGACTCGATTAATTTGCTATAGTGGCTCACGAAACTCAGAACAGTTTACTTCATTTACTGGTTTATTATAAAAGGATATGATAAAGGATACAGATGAACTGCCAGATGGAAGAGATGAGGGCGAGGGTCTTCTCTGCTCTCTCCTGGACCACTCTCTCCCATCACCTCCTCCTGTTCACCCATCTGGAAGTTCTCCAAGCCCCTTAGCATTAGGACTTTAAGGAGGCTTCCTCATAGAGGCATGACCAATGACTAACTCCATTCCCACCTTCCTCCCACTCTGGAGGACAAGGGGTGAGACTGAAAATTCTAAGCTTCTAACCAATGCTTGCTCATGCTGGTGCCCAGCCCTCATCCAGCAGCCCACCCGCAGTGTCCTCCAAAGTGCAAGAGGCGCTCCTAGTGTTTTTATCACTTAGGAAATAAACAGGGTTTTAGGAGCTCTGTGCCAGGAACCAGGAGCAGAAACCAGTGTATGTATTTTCTATTATCTCACAATTGTCTATTAATGGCGGACATAATAGAAAATTAATCTCTGTGATATTGAAAAAACTTGCTGAGCCAATCTCTTTTTCTTATGAAATTTGTTAATCAGCTGCAATACCGAGTGGATTTGAGTTTTACCAGTTCTGTCTTTTGCTTGAGAGAGGCTGTCCTCAAGAGAGAGGAAGATGGGAATTGATTTTGTTTTGCTTTCAGTTAATTTTTGTTTTTAATTAAGTTTTAAAAGAAAAGTAAGAGCACTATTCTATTTCTCTCTATGCATGTGTGTCTTGAAGAAAGGTTCAGATACACCTGACACCACTGTGTTTAAAAGTCAAAGACCCATTCACCTGTGGGTCTGTCTCCAGATGGGAGGATATGTTATCTGAAATGTACAGGCTGCTAGGATGAAAGTTGATGGACTGACAATATTAGATTTATTTTTAACTGGGCAAGGGGAGGGAAGGGGGGCATGAAAAATTCATGGTTGGGAGAAGCAAGTTCCCGCAAAGGAAAGATGAATGTTCTTGGTGTCAGACTTTGATATATTAATAACCACTCTGGTTCAGAAAAGCTCAGATGAACAGTTTGTTGAAGCAACATTACTACAATACTTTGGGGGCCCTCGAGGCCTTAGGTTTTCCGGTGTATTCATGTTTAGATGCTGCCAAGGTGAATAAATGCCATTCAGAGGTTGGAATGCATTTTTCCCAGTGGGTAGGTGGGGAGGAAGTCAAATGACAGACACCTGGACTCCTAACTTCATTTTTAACACTCCTAAATGAAGATCACTGTTGATGAAGAAACTCAAGAGAATCAGATTTACATGACATTTATGTATTCATTCAGCCAGCATTTCTTGAGCTCTATGCAAGGATGAGATGGTTGGATAGCATCACTGACTTGATTGACATGAGTTTGAGCAAACTCCGGGAGACAGTGAAGGACAGGGAAACCTGGCATGCTGCAGTCCATAGGGTAGCAAAAAATTGGACATGACTTAGCAACTCAGTTCAGTTCAATCGCACAGTTGTCTCCAACTCTTTGTGGCCCCATGGACTGCAGCACAAGTTTCCCTGTCCTTCACTGTCTCCCGGAGCTGGCTCAAACTCATGTCCGTCGAGTCAGTGATGCCATCCAACCATCTCATCTTCTGTCGTCGCCTTCTCCTCCTGCCTCAGTCTTTCCCAGCATCAGGGTCTTTTCCAAAGAGTCAGTTCTTTGCATCAAACGACCAAAGTATTGGAGCTTCAGCTTAGACATCTGTGTTTCCAGTGAAGACTCAGGACTGATTTCCTTTAGGATTGACTGGTTTGATCTCCTTGCTGACTTAACAACTGAATAACAGCAAATGCCAGGTACTGTGTTAGGTACTGGAGCCTTGAAGCAAAATTCAGCTAAGTCCTTGTCCTGGAGAAGCCCTCAGTTTATCCTGAAATGAAAATGTGGTGGATAGGATGGGGGTGGCCATGGAGGTCTCCCAGCTGCTGGTGCCTGGGGAAAATGACCATTCACATCCAGAGCGTCCGAGGAAGTTGTTCTACCCCACAGAGGCTGGTAAGCTGAGTTGTCATGGGAACAGATTAAACAGATGGAACGGGTGTGAGGGCCCCAGCTGTGAGTGTACTGTCTCCTCCTCCAGCCTGACGCTGCCTTGCTTACTGCCGAGACCATTTTCCTGGATGTTGGATTTGGCTGGAGAAGAAGAGCAGATGGAAGGGGGCTGCTGGGAAGGGGAGAGGATAGTAGAGACACTACAGATTCACACAGAAGAGCAAATAAAATTTAGCATAACACTTATGGGACCCTTATCATGTGCCAGGCATGCCTGCAGCCCCATCTCAGCTGATTCTCATCAACACTCTGGCAGTTCTCCTTCCCCCATTACAGAGGTGAGAAAACTGAGGCTCAGATGGGCTGTAGATAAACGGTAGGCAGCAGAGGTGAGATTCAAATCTGGGACTGTCTGATTCCCATGTCTGAGCTCTTAGCACCCAGCTTCAGTAGTTCTGAACTGCAGGTACAACAATGAACCTGGGGAGTGGAGGGGGAAGGGCTAAAATGCAGAGTCCTGGGCCCAGTTCCAGACCTGCTGAATCAGAATATTTGGGGGGCTGGGGCAAGGGATTAGAATATGAAGGGATCTTGGGGGTCTTGGAGATCTGAGCGGTACCTACAGAGAGGAAGTGACTTTCCCCAGGTCCCAGGGTGAGTTGGGACTAGGATCAAGATCTTCTATACTAGCTTATATGCTTGTTCTCAGTCGCTTCAGTCATGTCTGACTCTTTGTGACCCTATGGACTATAGCTGGCAAGACTCCTCTATCCGTGTAATTCTCCAGGCAAGAATACTGGAGTGGGTTGCTATGCCCTCCCCTCCAGGGGATCTTCGCGACCCAGGGATCGAACCCGCATCTCCTGTGTCTCCTGCATTACAGGCCGATTCTTTACCGCTGAGCCATCAGGACTTAAAGATGTGAAGTGGGGTGTTCAGAGGAAACCAACAGAGGATACAGTGGGCTGCCCACTGAAAGTTGTCCTTCATTTAGGATAATAAGGCTCCATCTAACCGGTGCTCCAATCAAGAAAAAGAAGAGAGAAGCCCTAACCAGTGCTTACTATATTTTCTTTCCAGCATTAATGCCTGCAAGGACAACCCATTTCCTAGCCCAGTCACCAGGGTAACCATCACCCCCACCTTGACAGTCAAGTGCCTCCGCAGGCTCTTGCACCCACATCCAGGGCCGAGAGACCCAGCCCTTTAATCAGCCTCCCGCTGCCTCTCCAGACAGTCAGCAGCGTCAGCTCCCTGTTCTCAGGGCCCATCACCCCATCCCGGGATCTGCAGACACCCTTCCCCATGCTCACACGCTGCGTTCTGCTTCCCTCGCCCACCGCCTCCCAGGAGACAAATGTGTAGTCTGCTTCTGGCGAGTATGATCACCTCTGGAGGGAGGAACCTGCCTTTGAGTTGGGGCACAACCCAACACACCCGGCCCACACATGAGAAAAGAACACCCGCTCCCAGAGGAGGAGCGCTGTGGCAGTGAACACCCTCTCACCCTCCAGAGACAGCTGAGGGAGTGGCTGGAGTTTGGAAGAGTTGGCAAAGTTGACGATCAGGCCAGTTGAGGGGCAGAGGCAGTTAGTTAATAGTGAGGAGGACCGGGTGGGGGGAAGGTAATCTGAGCACCCAAATCCTGCTGCTAATGAAACAGTTCCCTACCTGCCCAACCCCAGAGCTTTCTGTTGAGGAAATGGGACAACCCCCTCCTCCACTTCCTCATCACAGTCACCTGGAGCCTGCCCTTGCAGGTGATGATGCTGCCTGCCTGTTCAAGGACCGGCCAGAAAACTTCCATGAGGCTGGGCTGCTCATGGGGCCACGAACTCCCCCTCAGGACTTCAAAAGGATCGATTCCATCTAGCCCACCCAATGCCCTGCCTGCTAGGCTGCATGTCTCGGTCTGACCTCCATCCTCAATGACTGCAGCCCATCAATGCTTCCTACCAGCTCTATCCTGACCTGGGTGGCGGACACCCCAGCTGTCGCCCTCCTCACTGTTCCTTCCCTTATCTTCCTGCTTGGACACGTCCTAGGCCATCTGAGATTCTCTGCATCTTGGCTGTCTCATAGGCTCTGAGCCACTTCAACCCTAAGGACCAGAGATGGCTGTCCCGATGACCCTACTTTCTTGGTTCCCTGCAGCCTCACAGTTTGAAGCCTTCATAGAATTGAGACCTTCCTCCAGAGGACTTGGGGCCTGGTGCCCCCAGAAGCTGCTGAAGGAACCAGGTGAAACCATTAGAGTGCCAGGTGACACAGCCAACTGTGACCCATAGAAGGTAGACGGCTGGGGGAACTGATTCTCACAGCAGTTCCCAGGCCAGGTGTCTGCACAGCCTGTCAGGAGAAGGTCCTCTGTGACTGAACACCTACCTGGCTGTGTCTCTTTGTCAACTGGTGGCTGACTGGGCAGCACAGTGCCTGTATCTGCTTCCCTCTGTGCCCCATCTCGCTTCACTCCCCTTACTTGGGCTGCCCTAGGGCTGTACCCCCCCAAGGAAGTGTGTGCTAAGATTCAAATAGCGCAGAATTCTCATTCTATGTTATCTAGCCTAATTTCCTCACTTGACAGAGGGAGCTGAGAGCTAGAGAAGTTCAGTGATTTCCCCAAGTTCACAACTAGTTAACGGAGAAGCTCTGCCTATTTATCACTTGAACAACTAATTAAGAAGCACCTACCATGTTGCAGGGACAATTCTAGGCACTAAAGATGCAGTGGTGAACCACATGGGCAAAGTCCCTCCCTTTATAGAAGACAGCGTTTGAGTGGAGGGTTAGAGGGGAAAGGACTGTAAAAGAGATGAATAAGCAAAATACTCAGAATGCTAGACGGATGAGTGCTGGTAGTGGTGATGGTTGGGTATTATGAGCTGAACTGTGTTCTCCAAAATTCACATGTTAAGTCCTGACCCCTAATACCTCAGAACATGACTGCATTTGGAGACAGGGCTATTAAAGAGGTGACTGAGTTAAAATGAGGCCATTGGAGTGGGTTCTAGCCCAATAGATGTGTTCAGTCTCTCAGCTGTGTCCGACACTGCAACCCTATGGACTGTAGCCTGCCAGGCTCCTCTGTCCATGAGCAAGAATACTGGAGTGGGTGGCCATTTCCTACTCCAGACCCAACATGCTTGGTGTCCTTTTAAGAAGAGAAAATGTGGGCACATAAAAACACCAGGGATGCCTACACACAGAGCAAAGACCCTGTGAAGACACAGCCACCTGTAATCCTCAGGAGAAACCAAGCCTGCCAACACCTTGATCTTGGACTTCTAGCCTCTAGATGGAGAGACAGTACACTTCTGTTGTTTAAGTCACCCAGTCTGCAGTATTTTGTTGTGGTGGCCCTAACCAACCAAAACACTTTCATAAAAGGTGTGCTGAGCTGGCTTCCTTGAGAAGGTAACATTTGAGGAAAACCCTGAAGGATGCAATGGCGGGGGCAGCTTCTGAAACTCCGATGGAAGAGCATCCCAGGCTGAGGGAGCAGCAGGCTTCAGGGCTCTGACGGGCCTCACACCTCGAGTGCCCAAGGGACAGCATGGACACCAGTGCTTGCAAAAAAGCAGAGTGGGTGAGGGAGAAAATGGAAGGATGGGAGATCAGAGATGTGATGGGATGTGGGAGGACGTTCTCTGCAGGAGGTGGGGAGTTGCTGCAGAGTTTAGAGTGGTGGTTCTCAGTTGGGAAGAAGAGGGTTTGGGTCCAAATCTAGCAAGTGTCTGAAGGTATTTCCAGGGTCATAACTGACAAAGTGTGAGGAGAGGGTCAGGATCAGACAATGGCACCTAGTGGGTAGAGGCCAGGGAGGCTGCTAACGCACACGATAGCGTTTTGCTCCAGCTCCCAAATAGAGAGCTTCCCTGCGGGTCAGATGGTCAAGAATTTGCCTGCAATGTGGGAGACCCAGGTTCGATCCCTGGGTCAGGAAGATCCCCTGGAGAAGGGACTGGCAATCCACTTCGGTATTCTTGCCTGGAGAATTCCATGGACAGAGAAGCCTGGTGGGTTACAGTCCATGGGATTGTAAAGAGTTGGACACAACTGAGCGAACTGTCACTTCACTTTCCAAATAAAGAATTACCAAGAATCCCATAGTAACAAGGTTGAGAAGCCCTGGTTTAGAGCATAGTATCATACTGTGTTGCTAACGACTTCAAAAGAAGAGCAGAGATTCTCTGGAAGGCCAGTGCTTAGGATTTGGAGGTTTCACTGCTGTGACCTGGGTTCAATCCCAGGTCAGGGAACTGTTAATAAAATCCTGCAAGCTGCACGGCATGGCAGAAAAGAAAAAGAAGCAGCAAAGGCTCCATTAATCCAGGTGACTTGGCCCAGGGTGGCAGATATTCTGCTAAGCCTGGAGTGCTGCAGTTCATGGGGTGACAAAGAGGTGGATACATCTTAGCGTCTAAACAACAACAATGTCAATTTAGTGCTCCCTGCCCTATTCTCCCTGCCTCCTCCATCTTTCTCTTACCACTTTCTCAACAAACATTAACAGAAGCCTTGCTATCTGTTAATCGTTGTGCCAGGTGCTGGGCAGATTCTAACAGGTATAGCCTAGTAGGAACCTGACCTAGTTCACCCAGATCCAAGCTGGTGAGAAGGGAGCTGTTCCATGAGGCAGGTGCTGACTTGGGGATAGTCCTGTTGGGGCTATAGGTGGACCTCTGCGACCACTGTCAGCAGTTGCCATCTACTTACACATTAAAGAAATCACAGAATGAGCCCAGGGTGGGTGATAGCTCCATGTAGCTAGCTGCACAAGCCCAGAACTTGGAAATCATCCTTCATGCCTCTGTCTCCCTCCCCCTCCCCCTCTAATCCATCCCCAGCTACCTCCAAAACCTTTCTTGAATCTGTTCACATTGCTCCATCTCTATCATCATGACTCTAGTCCAAGCTCCTATCATCTCCTACTTGGTCTCTCTATTGCCACTCTTGCGGCCCTAGAATCTTTTATTCGTTAGGACAGATGGGCTATGCTGCAGTAACAGAAAACATGAATTCTCAGTGGCTTAACACAATAGAAGTTTATTTCTGACTTATGCAAAAATAGTTGAGGTGATCCTCCTCCATCAGTCTGCTCCCTGTATTTTTTCCATAGCAATTATTATAGTTTGTAGTTATCTATTTAATTATATGACTTATTGGATCAATTTCTATTGCTATCCCTAGGGTATGTACTCCTTGATGGTAGGACCTGTACCTGGCTTGCTATGAATCCCTAGACCTAGAACAACGCCTATAATATAACTATGATTAATGCTTAATATAACATATAAAGTAGAATCTTGAAATATCTTTTGAATGGTTGGATGAATGCAGTGGCTACGCTATGACTGGAAACCACATCACCTCCCATATCTAAAAAATTCTAAAATACTTCATGCATAAAACATGATATGGAATACATAGGTATATTTCAAGCCTAACAATAAAACACTCACATATCACTACCCAGTTTAAAAAATAACACATCAGCTGGGACTTCCCTGGGGGTTTAGTGGTTAAGACTGTATTTCCACTGCAGGGTGAGCTTCATCCCTGGTCTGGGAACTAAGATCCCACAAGCTGATTTTGGCGCAGCTGAAAAATTGAAACAAAAAATAAATGTGTCACTAACATCTATGTGCCCCTCCCTGATCACATCTCAGTCCCAGAGATTAACAAAAGGCTCCATTTTTTATCCATCATCTCCTTTTATTTATCAACATTTTAACTACATGGGGCTTCCTATGGTGCTAATGGTAAAGAACCCACTTACCAATGTAGGAGAAATGAGACGTGAGTTCAGCCCCAGAGTCAGGAAGATCCTCTAGAGGAGGGCATGGCAACCCACTCCAGTATTCTTGCCTGGAATCCTGTGGATAGAAGAGCCCGGAGGGCTACAGTCCATAAGGTCGCAAAGAGTCAGACAGGATTGAAGCGACTTATCATGCATGCGGTTATTACATATAGTATTGCTTTTGAATGTTATATAAATAGTATAACACTGTATGTAGTCTTTGGAAATTTGCATTTGTTGTTCAACACCTTTGTGAGATTTATTTTTGTAGAATTACATAGTTGGGGTTCATTTTTACCATCACAGTTTTCCACAGTGTAATACAATTAATTTATCCTCCTGTTAATGGGTATTTGAACTGTTACCAGGTTTTTGCAGTTGCAATTTGTACTGCTGTGAACTTTCTTGTACATATCTCTGAGCAAGTGTGTAAAGAACTCCTCTAGGGTACACAGTACATACCTTGAAGAGGTAAATTCCATTTTACAAGTCCATGCCGTGGCTTCCAAAGTGTTTACACCAATTTTCATTTCCACCAACAGTGTGCAAGAGTCCCCTCCATTCTACATCCTTCAGACACCTGATGCCGTCAGATTTTAAAATTTGTGCCTGTTCTGTGGGTGTCTACATTTGCCTTCCCCTGATTATTACTGAGGCTGGGCTTCTTTCCATAGGTTTATTAGTGAGTTGTCTTTTGCAAAATGGTTCCTCATATATTTTGCCCATGTTTCCACATAGTTGTCTTCTTACTGAGTTTTTTGGAGTTCTTAATTCTAGACAGCAATTTTTCTATGGCTATTTTATTGTAAATATCCTTTCCTGGTCTTCAGGTTTTCTTGTGCATTTTGATGAAACGAATTCTAAATTTCAAAGTAGTTAACACTTATCAATCTTTTATATCGTGCATTTTTTTTTTGTATAAGAAAACTGTCCCTGATGTCATAAAACTATTATTCTATATTTTCTTCCAAAAGTTTGAAAGATTTGTCTTTGGTATTTTACTCACCTGAAAATGATTTTGCCTATGGTCTCAATTAGAAATCTAATTTAAATAGTTTTCTCATTATCACATTATAATTACATTAGTTTCCAATGCTGCTGTAACAAATTACCACCAATCTAGTAGCCTGAAAAACACAAATTTATTATTTCACAGTTCTGGAGGTTAGAACTGGGTTTCACTGGGTTAAATTCAAGGTGTCTGTGGGGGCTGCACGCCATTTCCCCCTGGAGAATCTAGAAGCTTGTTTTTGTCTTTTCCCAACTACCCACTTGTGCTCTCTTCCACCGTCAAAGCAATGGCCAGCCAAGTTTCTCTTGCCTCACATCACTCTGACACTGACCTTCCTGCCTCTCTTTCACTTGTAAAGACTCTTATGATTACATTGGGCCTACCTGGATCATCCAAGAAAATCTTCCCACCTCAAAATCTTTAAACTAGTGACATCTTTTGGGTTTTCTAGGTGGCTCAGTGGTTAAAAAAAAAGAATCTGCCTGCCAAGCAGGAGACATGGCTTCGATCCCTGAGTCAAGAAGATACCCTGGAGAAGGAAACGGCAACCTACTCCAGTATTCTTGCTTGGGAAATCTCATGGAGAAGCCTGGCTGGCTACAGTCCATGGGGTCGTAAAGAGTTGTGCATGGTTTAGCAACTAAACAACAACATCGGTCACATATTTCAAGTCCCTTTTGTTGTGTAAGGTAACAAACACAGTCACACATTAGAAGATTAGGATATGGACGTCTTTGGGACAGTTTCATTCTTCCTCCCACAACAACTGATTCAGCACAATGTATTTAATCTTTTCTGAACCTGGGAACAGAGGAACACTGATCTGGTGGTAAAAACAATAATAATAGCAGACAATGAACGCTTGCTGTGTGCCAGGAATTTCTCTAAGGACTGTACGCATATTACTTCATTTAACTCCCACACGATTTTGTGCTAAGGACCAGTTCTATTATTTCTGTCTTTGGCTTGCCTGGTGGCTCAGCTGGTAGAGAATCCGCCTGCAATGCAGGAGAGCTGGGTTCGATCCCTGGGTTGGGAAGATCCCCTGGAGAAGGGAAAGGCTACCGACTCCAGTATTCTGGCCTGGGGAATTCCATGGACTGTAGAGTCCATGGGGTCTCAAAGAGTCGGATACCACTGAGCGACCATCACTTTCACTATTTCTGTCTCATAGATGAGTGAAGTGAGGGACAGCTCACAGCTCTTGCCCACAGCTGGAAGCGGCAGAGCCAGGACTCGAACTCAGGCAGCTGGGATCCAAAGTTCATGTACCCAACCACCATGGTGTTGTTCAAGGGACAGAATTAATAAGTAAACCTAGCTCCCCTTAGCTGCTCATGCTTAAGTCACAGAACTTCTCTGAGTCTTAGTTTCTTCATAAAATTGGAAAAGTAGTCCATCTCTTCTGTACCTCACATGGCTACTCTGAGGAAACATTAAGACAAGCTATAACAAAGCAGTTCAGATAAGGAAACGAGGGCTACAAGAGTCATTCCACTGCATGTCACTGACAGACTCGGGACTGGGACTCAGGTTTCCTGGCAAGGTGGGCTATTTCCACCACATGGTGGTAACTATAGCAGACCCAACTCTTCAGCATGAATATTTTCACTTCGCCAACCTCCTGTCCATGAAAACTGTGTCAGTGTATTCAACTGTTCATTAAGAACG
Source organism: Moschus berezovskii (assembly GCF_049115385.1). Taxonomy (NCBI): domain Eukaryota; kingdom Metazoa; phylum Chordata; class Mammalia; order Artiodactyla; family Moschidae; genus Moschus; species Moschus berezovskii. The sequence continues at coordinate 11,339,926 of NC_142480.1, read as the reverse complement.
GCCTCAAGTCTCAGAGGAGAAGGCAATGGCAACACGTGTCGGTACACTTGCCTGGAAAAACCCATGGACGGAAGTGCCTGGTAGGCTGCAGTCCATGGGGTTGCTAAGAGTCGGACACGACTGAGCAACTTCACTTTCACTGTTCACTTTCACACATTGGAGAAGGAAATGGCAACCCACTCCAATGTTCTTGCCTGGAGAATCCCAGGGATGGGGGAGCCTAGTGGGCTTCCGTCTATGGGGTCACACAGAGTCGGACATGACTGAAGTGACGCAGCAGCAGCAGCTGGGAAAATTGGCTTAGCATGCGCAGAAAGTAATACTGAATTCCTATTTGCAGTACATAGGAGGTGAACTCCAGATGAATTAAGACATGTCTTATGTACAAGTGTGAAACAAAAGAGGGGAAAAGCTAGTAGAATATTTTGCAACCATGAGTAGGAGAAGATCCTCAAACAAGACCCCAAAAAGATTTTCACAAAGCTGAAATGGCATGCATCTGAGTACATCAAAATAGGGACTTCCCCTACACAGTAAGAGAGCAAATATCAAGCTAAAAGGATGCAAGAAAGACTGGGAGATACTGGTAATGTCCAAGGTTGACAAGGGGCTAATATTCAGAATATATAAGAAACTTACCTGCCTCCTGAGAAATCTGTATGCAGGTCAGGAAGCAACAGTTAGAACCGGAGATGGAACAATGGACTGCTTCTAAATTGGGAAAGGAGTACGTCAAGGCTGTATATTGTCACCCTGCTTATTTCACTTATATGCACAGTACATCACGAGAAATGCCCGGGTGGATGAAGCACAAGCTGGAATCAAGATTGCCGGCAGAAGTATCAAGAACCTCAGATAGGCAGATGACGCCATCCTTATGGCAGAAAAAGAAGAGGAAATGAAGAGCCTCTTGATGAAAGTGAAAGAAGAGAGTGAAAAAGCTGGCTTAAAACTCAACATTCAGAAAACTAAGATTGGCATCTGGTCCCATCATTTCATGGCAAATAGATGGGGAAACAATGGAAGCAGTGACAGACTTTATTTTCTTGGGTTCCCAAATCACTTCAGATGGTAACTGCAGCCATGAAATTAAAAGACACTTGCTCCTTGGAAGAAAGGCTGTGACCACCCTAGACAGCATATTAAAAAGCAGTGACATTACTTTGCCAACAAAGGTCTGTCTAGTCAAAGCTATGGTTTTTCCAGTAGTCATGTATGGATGTGAGATTTAGATAAAGAAAGAAAGCTGAGCACCAAAGAACTGATGCTTTTGAACTGTGGTGTTGGAGAAGACTCTTGTGAGTCCCTTGCACTTCAAGGAGATCAAATTTGTCAATCCTAAAGGAAATCACTCTTGAATATTCATTGGAAGGACTGATGCTAAAGCCGAAGTACCAATACTTTGGCCCCGTGAAGCAAAGAACTGACTCCTTGGAAAAGACCCTGATGTTGGGAAAGATTTAAGGCAGGAGGAGAAGGGGATGACAGCAGATGAGATGGTTGGATGGCATCACCGACTGGACAGACATGAGTTTTAGCAAGCTCTGGGAGTTGGTGATGGACAGGGAAGCCTGGTGTGCTGCCATGGGGTTGCAAAGAGTCGGATACAACTGAGCAACTGAACTGAACTGAAGAAATTTTTAAAATTCATTCTGAAAAATAATAGGAAATCTAGCAGAAAAATAGGCAAAAAGTAGTTCACGGAAGGAAAAACATCTTTATAACTCTTCAGTTCAGTTCAGTCGCTCAGTCGTGTCTGACTCTCTGCGACCGCCTGAATCACAGCACGCCAGGCCTCCCTGTCCAACATATGCAAAAATAGTTAGCACTAATCATGAAAATTGGGCTTCCCTAATGGCTCAGTGGTAAAGAATCCACCTGCCAAGTAGGAGATGTGGGTTTGATCTCCAGGTCTCGAAGATCCCTTGGAGAAGGAAATGGCAACCCACTCCAGTATTCTTGCCTGGGAAATTCCATGGACAGAGGAGCTTGACGGGCTATAGTCCACGGTATCTCAAGAGTCCAACACCACTTGGAGACTAAACAAATCAAGAAAATTAAAATGTGGTACTACTCCTGTAGGACTCTTTGCAACCCCATGGACTGTAGCCTCTGTCCAGAGAATTCTCCAGGCAAAAATATTGGAATGGGTTGCCATTTCCTTTTCCAGGGGATCTTTCCAATCCAAGGATAGAGCCTGGGTCTCCTGCATTGCAGGCAGATTCTTTACCATCTGAGCCATCAGGGAAACCCTTACCAATGACAGATTAATACAAATTGGGACATAATACCAACAGTTAATGTACAAAGTGGAGAGACAGGAACCTTCCTATCTTCATTGGTGGAGTGCAAAGCCATCCTAGAGAGTACCAGAGCAGACTGAAACCAAGCATTGTAGATTCTATGAGCAAGCAACTCCATTGTTTTTCCTCTCAAGGTCCACAAGAGACACATGTAATACCCATTCCAGCATTTCTGTGATAACAAGGTACTGCTGACAACCTGTTTATTATTTAAAGACTGATAAGTAAAATGTGCTAGACTCCCAATTCAAATACTTTTAAAGGACAGAATTAAGGAACTCCTGATATAATAAGCCCCACCGATAGCTCTCTTAGACATTATGTTGAGGGAAAAACGTACAGAATGAGTTCTTATCACAACAGCATTCATGTATATTAGAAATAGATACTTAAACCAAAAGCACTCTCTTCCGAGGATATATACATGTACTGGGACACATCAAACGAGAGAGAATGCATACACGAGGCGAGTAGGGAAACAGGACCATGGAGAGGGAATGAGTGGAAAATAATAAAAAAGAGAGACAGGTCCTGCTGACTGTCGGGCGCTGAAGAGTATGATCAACAAAACTCGTCTCTGAGGTCCCCCCAAATTGCCCCAACTTCTTCCATCGCTTCCTACTCGTAGCAGAATCAAAATGCAAGCAATTCAACGTCGCTGCCCAGACTTGGGCTCTTCTCCATTAAGGACCTACCTCTCTACCTTGTCAAGCACCCGTTTCCCTGCACTCCAAGCTCTACTCTGCACTTCCTACAACCATATAGACGCCCAGGCTTCAACCCGAAATCCGCTTACTCTTATTTCTCTTGGAAAAATCCTGCTATAAAATTCAGTTTTAAGTGTCTTCAGGAGTCCTTTTTCTGACGGCTGCCCTCACTACGTTAACCCCTCTCTGACTGTATTCCCAGATCACCCGTCCCCAACAACCCAGCACACCCCAAGTTCTATGTGCTTATATTGGGTACACACCCCTCCCCCAAGGACAGATCAGAGTTACCCAGCTCGTGCGCTGGGGTGGGCGGTCCCACGGATAACCGCACCACAATTCCGGCAAGTTAACCAAGATCCCAACCCACCTTCCCCTTTGTTTCCCTCACTTATTGGTTCATCTCCGCACCGGGTCTACCGAACCCAAACCGCCTCCACCGGCAGCAGCAGGTAGGAGGCTCTGCGCATGCGCCACGGCTAGGGGCGCACTCCGTCGGGGGCGGGGCGAAGGGGCGAGGAGGGCGGTGAGGGGACGCGGCGCGGCAGTTGCGTCCGGCCCGCCGGCCGCGGGCGCCCGGGAGGGGGCGGGGCCGGCGGGGCCTCGGCCCCGCCCCCACAGCCCGCCCGCGCGCCTCGCCCCGCCCCCTCGCCCTGGCCGCCCCGCCCCCTCGGCGGCCGCGCTCCCTCTCCCGCCGCCCGCTGGCCTCCCGCCCGGCTCCAGCGGCGGAGAGCGGGAGAAAGTGTTGCTGGTGGGCGGCCGCGGGGCTGTGAGCGTTCGGCATCCCGGGACCGCTCCGGCCCGGGCGGCGAGGGGGCCCGGCGGTCCATGCATCCGCCGTCGCCCGCCGCCGCCGCGATGGATTTCAGTCAGAACAGCCTGTTCGGCTACATGGAGGACCTGCAGGAGCTCACCATCATCGAGAGGCCGGTCCGCCGGAGCCTCAAGGTGCGCCCCGGGGAGGAGGAGCTGCCCGCAGGGCGCCAGGCGGCTGGCCCCTGCCCCGGCCCCCGCCCGTTCGCGCCGCGAGGCGGCCGGGACCCTGTCAGAGCCCTGCCGCCCGCCGCCGCCCCGCTCAGTCCCCGAGGGCCGTGCTGCCCGAGCCCCACCGCTCTCGGGCCCCTTCTTCGACGCGGCTCGGCTTCCCCCAGCCTGACCCCCAGCCCTGAGGTGCGGGCGCCCGGGGCCAGCCCGCGACCCCGCAGACGCTCTGGCTTTTCCAGTGGCCCGGCCCCCTCGGGAACGGCCGCCGAGCCCCTGCGACTCGGGCCAGCCCGGCGTCCTCTCCCGCGCCGTCCCTCCCCTGCGGCCCCCTGCCCCTGGGCCCTGCGGGAGCTGCCCCTCGCAGCCGCAGCCCGCGGCCTCCCGCGGCCTCTCCTTGGGGCCCCCCTCCCCCCGCCTCAGCTCCCTGGTGCTGCTGCCGCCCGGGGTCGTGGACCTAGTCCCAGTGTCCAGTTAACACGGCCCCGACTGTCCCCGCTGCCTTTTCCAGAGATACCTCAGATCCCGTTCCGCGCCCCTCCCCCACTCCGTCCGCATCCGAGCAAGCCCAGGGCCCCCACTTCACCTCCCAACCCACCAGCACCCCTCCTGGAGTCGTCCTGCTCTCGGTCTTCAAAGCCCTCTCGACCCTTTGTCCCGATCCTGAGTCACCACGTGTCCCTTCCTTCCAGTCCCTCCAAGACTCTTAGCAGGGACCCTGCTCCCCAATCCCCTTAGGAGAGTCAGCCTCCACTAGGCACCCCCCCACACACCTGCCACTAGCTCCCCCACCCCGCAGAGGCATCTTGCTTCCCGAGGCTCCAACCCTCACTGCTGCCAAACCTAGTTGACCGACCACCGCCCCCCCACCCCCGCAATTCCTCCTTTAGCTCTTTTCACTCCCACCTGCCGCAATATCTTTGATTTCTTTCCAACCCCAGAGTTTATTCCCTTCCCTCCCCCAATCCAGATTTCGTCTTTCTCATTCTCCCTCCGCTGGCTGCAGTCTCCATCCCCCCCGCCCCTTTTAAGCATTTCCTGGGATGGAAATGCTGGCGAAACACTCTTAGATATTAGAGATGAAAACTACGTACATATTTTACATATGCACATACAATTGATTTCAGCAAGGTTCTGAAGCCAGTGTGTTTCTCAGGCTTCAGTCTAGAAGTTAGAAGAGTAAACAAAAGAAAAAAAAGGCCCCAGAGCCCCGCAAACTCCAGCACCTAAACCCCACTGTTAGAGATATCTGTGATTTGAGGGTGGCAGACCCCTTAATTAGTTTTCAAGGGTAATGCTTAATTGCGAAACTTTTTCATTAGTCTGGACTCATATAGAGTCCCTGGAGGCAAGACTTGAGCTGATGCTTGTGTGCATAATTTGTATTTTACACTTGACAGACACCAGAAGAAATAGAAAGATTGACAGTGGATGAAGACCTCAGTGATATTGAAAGGGCTGTTTATCTGCTCAGGTATTTCCTAAAGTCTTTTTGTGATAATTCCTTCTCTTTTCCTGTGGCAGCATCCACAAATAATTTCTGAAATGTCGTGTTACGGTTATGTTCAGATTTACTTAACCACTTGAACAGAGTACTTTGCATGTACAGCACTTAATTTGTCATAAATTAGATTTAGATGTGGGCTTATGAATTTCAGAACTGAAATCAAGTAAGGTACCTAACTTATAGAATATTGCTTGAAGGAGGAACAGAACAACTCATGGTTTGAGTTAAATCTCTTTAAAAAAAAATCTTGCAGCTTTGGTTGTGTTCACATAAGAGCTGATAAATCTAGATGAGACGTAAGAATATTCAGTGATTAATTTTAAGTTAATTGTAGAGTTTGAACTTTATCTGGTATTTACAGAAACAAATCCACAAATATGGTATTTCAATTTTTTTCCTCAGGATAACCTGTTTATATTGCTTTTGCTATGTGCGCTTTATAATTTTGCCTGAGAGATTTTAAAATTTAATTGAGTCTACTCTCACTTAAGGTTCATCTCATAAGCTCTACAGAACTGCTTACGCCAAATGGTTATGACAAATATTTACAAGATTTCTTTCAGCTATTTAAAAAATTGTGCTGTGGATTTAACTTTAAAAGCTAATGTGAGCATTTAATGAATATATAAAAATACTAAAGAAATAGGAATTTTCCTAAGGTATTTTGTGTACACTGTTTTAACATTTTTCTTGCACAACATTTCTTTTTCCCCTTTTGGCAACTTAGTTTTCGCTTTTGTTTTTTGGAATCAGATTTTGAAAACTGGTACTATTGACCTCCTTGGAATATTTGTTATCCTTGTTTCCTTAGTTCAGGTCTGCTTTGCCAGTTTCAGGTACTGGCAAGTTTCTTGTTCTTTTCTTGTTTTATAGATCATGTTTCTAGTCCCATGATATTCTTTGAATGACTGTTTTTTTCCCCCCCTTTTAAAAAAAAGCAACCCTCTCCTTGACTTCCATTTTCTTATTTTGACATCTTGGCTTCTGGTCTTATTTAAGTCAGAATTTTAGCATGCTTATAATTTAGACCATTCTCTTCAATAATTCTGTCACTTTAAATGTTATCGGATCTTATACTTTATGTCGATATTGTTTCCTTTCCTCTTTTGGTGATTTATCGTAGCCTGCTCTCATCATTTCTATTTATTTTATTATTTAAAAACATTTTTGTATTGGTGTATGCTGCTCCTGCTATTTTGCTTCAGTCGTGTCCAACTCTTTGCGACCCTGTAGCCCGCCAGACTCCTCTGTCTGATTCTCTGATTCTTCGCCCCATAATACTAGAATGGGTTGCCGTGCCCTCCTCCAGAGGATCTTCCTGACCCAGGCATCAAACCAACATCTCCTGTGTTGGCGGGCAGGTTCTTTACCACTAGCGCCACCTGGGAAGCCACTTATTGGAGTATAGTTGATTTACAGTGTTGCATTAGTTTCTGGTGTTATCTACCTATTTATTTTAAAATAAAATGGTTTTATTTATGTATGAATTAGCAGTATGTGTTTTTGATGTTTCATAGAGAATGCTCCATTTAACCTGTTTTGATAATTGTGTCATATTTGAAGTACTTTATTCCTTAATGATGAACATATCCAATATGGTGAACAGAAGTTGTAAGCATCTGCCTTTTCCCACAGTCCTCTTGTTTGGAACAGGCAGACAATTGGTGAAAATTGGGTAAGCTTCTTTTAGCATACAGCAGTTGATGATGTGAAGTCACTGCCTACTTACTCCTGCTGCATCCTCTCCAGATAAGCGCTGGCTTACAATTAGGAAACAGAGAGCCTTGCTCTACTTACTTGCGACAGTGGATACCTCATTCTAGGTATCTGTGACAAGGCTTCTTTTTGAGGATAGCTTATTTTCTGTTTTGCTTTTATTGTTAGAGAACCAGGTCGTCTAAGTTGTCGGTGGTTCTCGGACACAGGACATGAGTTTCACCCAATTCTAGAACTTACAAAGCCCTTACAGAGACAGATGGGGCCTCTCCTTCTTAGGCAAGAGAGTTTGGAAAGAAATCTGATACTTCTTTAGTTTCTTGTGGCTCATCTACCTTGAAGAAGGTTTGCAAGGTGACTCCAAAGGCAAACACTAGTTTGGTTGTGCATGGATCCTCCAGCCAAGTTCTTTTTTGTATTCCTGCCATCTCACTCCCTCCTGGGGGAAAGTGGGGTTTCACCTTTAGGACAGCTTCTGAAGAGGGAACACGAGGCCTGCCTGAAAGGTTCTTTCTTCCCTGGGATTCAGGGGAAGGGTGTGGGATTGTCTTATGGACGTGTTCCAAACTTTGCCTCTGTTAAAGCTGTTAAAGCCTCTTGTCTCACGTATTGAGCCTTCTATTTTAGATGTAATGTATTCCTTTTTTTCCTATTTGTACTTCCCAATGCTGTAAAATCTAATACTTTTTTTTTTCCTATGATTTTCAGGTTTATTTTTGAGTACATTACCTTTTCCTCTGTTTTAGATATTCTCTACCCAGAATTTTCCTCCTTGCTTTTGAATGTCAGATTTGTTTTTTTAGCTGTCTTATTTTTGTGTATTACATCTATTTTGTAGATTATGCTACCTTAGAATTCAGAGTCAAATGTGTAAATATCAGTAGGAAATGCTTTATATTTGTGGGGGTTCTGATAGCATTTAAACTGAACGTAGTGTCTAAAAAGGCATTATATTGGACTGCTGTCCAATGAAAACGAAATTACACTGTTCATTATCTTACCCTAAAATATGACAGATCAATTATTAATGCTGTTTTCATAATTAAATTTAGAACATTACACTATTTGAAGATTTGACACAGATGATTGTGTGGTTTTGCATAAATGGGATGCTGCTGTACCTGTCAGTGGCGTTTAGCTGTGAAGCAAAACAACTTTCCTAATAGTCACAGCTTGTGGCTTAGTCAAAATCCTATCACAGCATCTTCTAGTTCTCTCCCTTCTTTGTGAGTTTGGTGTATATTTTAGAAGTGTACTTAAAGCAGTGAATGGATTTGTAAGAGAAGGGTCCTAAGTTTGTAAACTCAGTTTCCATTGGGTAAACCTTTACTCACATATCTAATTGCCTGCCAGATAAATTTCAGATCCTTAATTTGGCATAAGTGACTCCATCTTAGCTGTGCAATGGGATGTCTCATTAGGCCTTCAGCTTTTCTTTTTAAAAGCTTGATTGAGATGTAGTTCATATGCCATTTTTAGTTGAATGGTTTTGTGTTTTCACACAGTTGTGGGTTCGTTACCACAATCAATTTTAGAACATTTTCATCATATCAAAGATAAACCCTCTACCTGTTAACAGTCATTTCCCTGTTGTGTTGGTATTTTTGCCCAGTCTTCCCAGCCTCTGGGAACCAGAAGTCTACTTTCTCTATGGATTTGTCTTTTCTGGGCATTTTATATAAATGAAATTATACAATATGTGGCCTTTTCTGACTTTTTTCCCAAGGTTTTTCCTTGTTGTAGCATGTGTCAGTACTTTTTTTCTTTTTGTTGCTGGGTAGTATTCCACCATAGGGGTATATCACGTTTTGTTTGTTCATTCATCAGCTGATGGACATGTGAGTTATTTCCACTGAGTCTTTCCTTCTTGAAGCAGTCCTGTTGCCCTGTTCGCTCTTACTCAGATACATCACGTTCATCCTTCACTGCTCTTCCCCTTCCCTGGAATACCTTTCATTATATTGACACCTCTCCAGCATCTTCCATTGCCAGGATCCAGCTGTAGTCTTGAATCTTCCATAAGACCTTTCCTGTCTGCTGAAACCACCTGGATCTCAGGCTTCTCTGAGCTCCCATATCAGTTAGTGGCTGCATACCTTGGTATTCCTTAACATAAAAGTGTGCATACGTATGCTTCAATAGACTAAGCTCTTGGAGGGCAAGCTGTGTTTTATTGTTGTTGCTGTTTTGGTTCTTTCTTATTCTTTGCTGTGATATAAGTATATACCTCTTAATGGAATAAGGTGTATTTATTTACTTATTTTAAGATGACCGAAAAATGCCTGGTGAATTCAGCAACTTTTGATTTTTTTGTTTTGTGGGCCATAGAATCAGATTTAGGGTGTATACTATTCTACCATTTACTGCCTTTGTGACCATGGGCAAGTGATTTATGGTTGTTAACTCCTAGTAAAATCTGTTAAGTGGAAAATAGTAATTCTTGTTTCACAGTGTTGTTGTATTCTGTGTAGAGCCCAGACACCAAACGGGAACCCAATTAATATGAATTTCCTTCTGTTTTCTGTACCATGTCCCTAATTCCTTGCTACTTACCTGCTCAAGATACTTTTCAGACTTTTAAAAGAGGATAGCAGTATTAATTTTGCCTTCCAGTAATCAGATAAAGTAACAGGCAAGTAAAGTGTTATCAACAGGTTTGTGATAATCTATTAGCTTCCTTTGCTAATAGTATTTTTAGATACTGTATTTTTAATAATTAATTAATTTTTTAATTTTTGGTTGCATTGGGTCTTTGCTGCTGCTCATGGGCTGTCTCTAGTTTCGTCAAATGGGACCCACTGTTTGTTGTGGTGCAGGGGCTTCTCATTGCAGTGGCTTCTCCTGTTGCAGAGCATGGGCTCCAGGCCCACAGGCTTCAGTAGTTACAGCATGCAGGCTCAGTAGTTCTGGCTCACAGGCTCTAGAGTGTGGCTCAGTAGTGGCGCACAGGCTTAGTTGCTCCGCAGCATGTGGGATCTTTGTGGACCAGGGATCGAACCCATGTCCTCTGCATTGGCAGGTTTACCTCTTTACCACTGAGCCACCGAGGAAGTCCCCTTTGCTAATAGTATTTACCAGAATCTTCACATATTATAATTGTTTTAAACTGATGATAAGATCAGCCTGTTTAAGCAATATTTGCTATTTGTATTATGCATTAAATGTGTTGATTTGTTAATGTATCTAAACTAACTTTTATGTTGCTTTCTTTTACAGTCACTTTAAAACCATCTGTCACTTTGCACTGTGAATTTTAAAACATTTTGCACTTTGCCTTTTAGGGATAGTCAAGTAAAGTACATCTTTAGTTTGGAACTTTTTCCCTTCTGCGCTCCCCTCTTTCCCTCCCACCGCCTGCCTTTTAATTAAGAAAATAGTGAGTGCTCCCCCTAGTGAAAGCACAGACTGAGAATTCTGCCAAATCTGAAAATAAAAACCTGTAAACTGTAGCTATTGCGAATCACATCCTGGGAACTCTTGCACTCAAGACTAGCAGAAGGCAGCAATGAGGTCATGAGGAAGAAAGAACTCCAGTAATTAGCTTTGCTACTGGCTTGCTTTCGTTGTTTTGTCTTTAAAAAGTACTTAGCCCATTTGCTAGGCAGATGGGAAATGTGTGAAAACCTCCTTTGTATGCTCTTATTTCTAAGACTTTCTATACCTTCACACTTCTTTTGCCTTTCCTATTGTCTCGATCTTTTCATTTTTGATCCCTTCTGCCATTTAGTACTGTTTTGGTGAGGTGGGGTGCTTATGGGATGTGTGTGTCTGTGTGAGAGACAGAAAGAGTGTGTGTGTGTGTGTGAGATGAGGGTGGAGGTGGGTCTTGAGTAGTGTGCGTTTCTCTGTGTGTGTGTGTGTGAGATGAGGGTGGAGGTGGGTCTTGAGTAGTGTGCGTGTCTCTGTGTGTGTGTGTGTGAGATGAGGGTGGAGGTAGGTCTTGAGTAGTGTGTGTGTGTGTGTGTGTGTGTGATGAGGGTGGAGGTGGGTCTTGAGTAGTGTGTGTGTGTGAGATGAGGGTGGAGGTGGGTCTTGAGTAGTGTGTGTGTGTGTGTGTGTGTGTGTGTGTGTGTGTGTGTGTGAGTGTGAGATGAGGGTGGAGGTGGGTCTTGAGTAGCCAGAATTGCTTATCCGGTTTTCTCCACTGTTGTACATGAGAGACACATCACAACTTTTAATACCTCACAATTGAGATGAATAGTTGGTAATTCCTGGAGTTGGTTAATGTGGGGAATCATAGAATTGATAAATAATTTCAGTATTTCATTTTAGTGTAAAAAATACATTTGTTTGCCAGAGTTTTGTTGTAGATCCATTGCCTTTTGAGTCAGGGTCTGCTTAACACAGTTCATAATCCTTTTTCTTGCATGAATACTTCCATAATACATTTACAGTGTCAAGGTCAGGTCTCTTTAAAGCTGAGAATTTAAAGATGCTTTTGAAGCAGTCTGAAAGTCTGTTTTAGCTTTTTATGATCTTTTTTGCTCATCTTTTTCAAGTTGTCTTGTTCTTCCTAATTCAATAACAGTTTTCTTTGGCAACTTTGAGTTTTTCTAAAACTTTCAATTTAGTTGTCATAGAAACGACTCTTCGCATTCATATGTTTATGTAATATTTAATTAAATTATGTAATTGCAGTGTCAAGTAAATTGGGATAAACTGGTCTGAGAACAAGTACAGCTGACTCTTGGTTACAGCTCACCTGGCTAGAACAGAAGCGTGTGGGTATTTCAGAAAGCAGTCTATCAGCTCTAAACTCTCAGCTTGCCTTTGCCAGGGAGGTGGAGAGTTATTGCTTAGCTGAGAGTCTTCTAACACCTTGTTGAGAGATATATGATCCCTTTTCAGAGCATGCGCTGTGATGGCCTTGCTTTATCCTTGGATACTCATAATATTCTTCTCGTCTCTGTATTGAGTTGGTCTATGGTCTGGTCTGCTCTTCTTTAACCGTTCTGCACTAAAAAACAGAAAATAATGGATTAAGAATCTCAGTTAAAGAGGTACTATCATAAACATATAGTTTGTTTTTTAAAACAAACTTTTGGAGCATATGCAGAAATGAGCTCACATCATAAAATACACAGCTTGTTATGCTTTCACAAGTTCAGAAACACCCGTATAGCCAGCATCCAGATTAAGAAACAGGATGTAACCTGTTGTCTAGTTGTGTTAGCCTAGTAGCCTGTCTTGTACCCTTGCCCAGTTTCCCCCATTCCCTGCAAAGGGTATCAACTATCTTAACGTCTAACAGCATAAGTTAGTTTGCCTGGTTTGGACTCAATATAGTAACAACCATGGAATGTACAGTTTTTGTTTAGCTACTTTTGCTCAACCTTTTAGAAAAGAGATTTGTCCATATTGTTGCATGGAGAGAGAGACGTCCATCCACACGGCTGTGTGATTTTCTGTCGTATGAACGTGCCATAGGTACTCTTGGTGCACATTTGTGTTCAGAGTTCGGCTGTTATGAATAATGCTGCTACAGACATTCTTTACAAGTCTCTTGGTGAAGATACACGTGCATTTCTTTTAGTTATGTTCACAGACCTAGGACTCCTGGTCACAGCATATGCATATGTCCCATTTAGAAGATACTGCTACACCATCTTCCCAAGTGCTAGCACAGTTTATACTGCTTCCAGCAGTACATGAGTGGTCTCACCCTATTTTTTTTAGGAAACAAAAGTGACAAACTTTTTAGTACAGAAATTTCTAGTATATCAATAATGAACTGCCTACGTAATAGCCCATATAATTATCTGTTATTCTGTATCTGATTTACTTATGTCATACAACTTTTTCTTTCCGTGTAAGAGAGTTTTCATGAATTTTTACACTTAGCTTATAATTGTGCTAGATGGCTTGGCTAGGAGACTCTTGGTTATTAGAAGGTCTTCTTTCAAGGGTGCCACCTCTAGTTGCTGTGTTTTTTAATGATTCCAAGGGTCCTATTTTTAAAAAAATCGTCCAAGTTATCCATTGTGAAAGTGATGCACAAATTTCTTGCATTTGTACATAGAAATAGGAGGCATCTTCATTTTCGCATCCTAGGATAAGCAGGATCACTGTTTCACATATTCAGAGGCATACATAATGGATTCCAGCTGTATGTCTTGCATCATCGCTGAGGCCTCATTACTTAAGTCCTTGGCAAACCTTAAACTCCCTGTTTTGGAAAAGTACTAGGTCTCTGAATCTAAGGGGTTTGGAGATTATTTCCCATCTCCTTTTGCTTATCTTTTGCTATGAGAACAACTATGGGAGGCATCTGTTTCTTTTTCTTCCTATTTACTGAAGCTTCTGAAGGCTCTCTGTGACATCAGTGGAAAGCGGAATGCTCTCATGGGATCTGCAAGAAAAGCTTAAAAATAAAGAGTAAACTATTTTCATCAATGTAAAGGTGACCAGTATAATGTCATTGGGAAGACCTAGAGCTTAATAACAGGATGCAGTTGTGAGAGATTTGAGCAGTTTTCATCTTGTTAATATAGCTGTTTTTTGATACCCTATCTAAATACCTACATGTGGGACTTCCCTGGTGGTCCAGTAGATGAGATTCTGTGCTCCCAATGCAGGAGTTCTGGGTTCAATCCCTGGTCAGGGAGCTAAATCCCACATGCCTCAACTAAAGAGTTCAAATGCCACAATGAAGACTGAAGATCCTACGTGCTGTAAGACCCAGCACAGCCAAATAAATAAATATGAAAAAATAAATATAAATAAATAAAATACCTATAGGTTTCTATGAGGAAAACATACAATAATGTAATGCTAAAACAAATGCTTGAATGAAGATTCAAATAAAGTGCAGGTTAAGTTCTGTAACTGCAGTGTACCTATATTATGGCATATATATGTGTGTATGTTATAAATGTATATATATGTTTGTGTGTGTATATATTTATTTTCACGAACAATTAGTTCATACTGACACTTGAGACATAGCTAAGTGAGGCACAAGGAGACTAAATTTTGTCCCCAAACTTATCTAATTAGTTCCCAGTAAAAATTTGGGGTTTTATTGCTTTGCTCCCAATCTTGTTGTATAGTGGTTTCTTAGTAGTCACAATATTATTTAAAGTGTTGACTCAACCAAGTGGTAAAAATCATAACTCTTAGAATTAGGGTCACATGAAGGGAATTAAGGGCTTCCCCAGTGGCTCAGTGGTAATGAGGAGTGCAGTATAGGAGGCTGGTTCGATCTCTGGGTTGGGAAGATCCCCTGTGGGAGGGCATGGCAACCCACTCCAATATTCTTGCCTGGAGAATCCCATGGATGGAGAATTCTGGCGGGCTACAGTCCATAGGATCGCCAAGAGTTGGACACAACTGAAGCAACTGAGCACGCACACATGAGTGTTTCAATGATCTTTAAATTTATACCTCTTTCAACATAGATATTTTGCTTTTTGCAATGTCTTTTGCTGACCATTGTTGGCCACCAGGTGTGAGAGGCAAGGAGAAAGTGTTCTTAGTTCTCCACAGTCACCACCTTTTCGACTTTATAATATTGGTATGTAGTAATGATGTCAGAAATAATAGCAAAATCTATTATTCTGCAGATGTGTCTTACAGTGTAATTCCCCCTCCAAATCAGAGATGCTAATAATGGAGAAGGTTTGTAATGCAACTAGCAATTACTTTAGAATCAGTTTTATGAATTTAGGTTGTTGTTGTTCAGTTCTAAGTTGTGTCCAATCTTTGCCACCCCATGGACTACTGCAGCACACCAAGCTCCCCTGTCCACCACTGTCTCCCTGAGTTTGCACAAATTCATGTCCATTGAGTTCATGATGCTTTCTAACCATCTCATCCTCTGCCTCTCCCTTTTCCTTTTGCCTTCAGTCTTTCCCAATATCAGGGACTTTTCCAATGAGTTGGCTTTTTGCATCAGTCGGCCAAATTATTGGAGTTTCAGCTTCATCATCAGTCCTTCCAATGATATTCAGGGTTGATTTCTTTTAGGACTGACTGGTTTGATCTCCTGGCTGTCTTCAGGACTCTCAAGAATCTTCTTGGGCACCACAGTTTGACAGCATCAATTCTTCAACTCTCAGCCTTCTTTATGGTCCACCTCTCACATCTGTACATGACTTCTGGAAAAAACCATAGCTTTGACCATATGGAGCTTTTTCGGTGAAGTGATGTCTCTGCTTTTTAATATGCTATTTGGATTTGTCATAGCTTTTCTTCCAGGGAGCAAGCATCTATTTTTTTCCCATGACACTCTCAAAAGATTTGTATTTCATTCAAAGAGATAGCACAACAGCAAACTGGGAATTCAAATTAAAATACAAGATATATCATCAGAGTATGGATAGAAACTTTAATTTCATGGCTGCCCTCAACCATGCACAGTGATTTTGGAGCCTAAAAAAATAAAATTTCTCACTGCTTCCAGTTTTCCCCTATTTGCTGTGAAGTGATAGGACCAGATGCCCTAATCTTAGCTTTTTTTTCTTTTAAATTAATATAGCTTAAGACATGCAATATATTTATTGAGTACTTACTTTGTATTAGGCATCTCCTGGAGCATGGTGGCATTGTACCAGCAAATACTTGTGTTCAACGAAGTATTGATACTTGTTTAAGGAAGCAGACACACTTTTCTTAAATTTTAGTGGAATAGAAGTCATCTCTAGTTAATAAGTATGTTGAGCATTGAGAAGGCAGTATGTAGTGTCAGAAATACTTTATATTAAGACAGACCAGATTTATTCTCTGAGGCTGAGACTTGCTCATTTATCTATTGAGAAACCTAGGCTAAGTTTCTTGTTTGGGTCCAAGTCTCCTAATCTAAACTGGGAATAATAAAACCTACATTGTAGGATTGTTAAGAAGATTTGGGAATGTATGCGGAGGGCACAATGCTTGGTGTAGAGTCATGTTCAGTAAAAAATAATTGTTCTTGGTCTTTTAAATAAACTGCTGGCAGTACAGAACATCCTTTACTTTGGATATATAGGAAAATTCCTCTAGAATTCATGTAGTTATAAAATCTTGTCTCCCAGATGGTGCCCCTTTGCAGTTAATCCTCCACCCTGAGCCTGGGCAACAGATGATCTGCTTTTTGTCAGTATACTTCAGTGGCGAATTCTCCTGTAAGAGAACATAGGCATATGTTTTCCTATCTCTTGGCTAATGCCTGAGAATAGAATGCTGGTCATAGAATGAGTATATATTTTTTCATTCAGTTCTATTGAGGTATCAGTTCAGTTCAGTTCAGTCGCTCAGTCGTGTCCGACTCTCCGCGACCCCATGAATTACAGCACGCCAGGCCTCCCTGTCCATCACCAACTCCCGGAGTACACTCAAACTCATGTCCACAGAGTCGGTGATGCCATCCAGCCATCTCATTCTCCGTCGTCCCCTTCTCCTCCCACCCCCAACCTTTCCCAGCATCAGAGTCTTTTCCAGTGAGTCAACTCGTCGCATGAGGTATAACTGATGTCAAATAACCGGCACATACTTCAACCATATAGTTTGATGCATTTATATACACACACACGTGTGTGTGTGTGTGTGTGTGTGTGTGTGTGTGTGTGTGTGTGTGTGTGTGTGTGTATGGGCTTCCCTTGTGGCTCAGCTGGCAAGAATCTGCCTGCAATGCGGGAGACCTGGGTTCAATCCCTGGGTTGGGAAGATCCCCTGGAGAAGGAAAGGCTACCCACTCCAGTATTCTGACCTGGAGAATTCTATGGACTGTATAGTCCATGGGGTTGCAAAGAGCTGGACACAACTGAGCGACTTTCACTTCATATATATATATACACCCATAAAAGCATCATCACCATTAAGATGATGAACACAGCTGTCATTGCTCAGTGTAGTTTTGTGCTCCTTTGTAATGTTCTTCCCCTCCCTTCTGATTCCTCCCCCCCACCCACTCCAGGCAACCACTGATCTGCCTTCTGACACTACAGATACGTTTTTAATTTATAGGATTTTATAGAAATGAATCATAGTAGCTACTTTTTCATCTGGCTTCTTTTACTCAACATAGTTTTCTCAAGTTCATTCATGCTGCTGCATGTATCATTGGGTCATTCGTTTTTATTATTGATAATTCCATTTTAAAGATATAATCCGTTTTGTTTATGCATTCATCAGTCGATGGACATTTGGATCATTTCTAGTTTGGGGGTATTACAAACTAAGTGGCTGTAAACATTCATTTACAGATCTTTGGGTGGCCATGTGCTTTCTTTCCTGTGGTGAACAGCTGGAGAGTGGAATGGCTGGGTCATATGTGTATGCTTCCATTTTTAAGAAACTGCTGAACTGTTTCCAAGTGATTGTACACTTTTACCTTTCTTCCAGTAGTGTTTGAGAGTTTGGACTGCTCAATATGTATACTTACTGACACTTGGTATGAGCAGTCTTTTTGGTTTTAGGCATTCTGGTGGTATTACCAGTGGTATAGAGTAGTGGTATTCATTATATTTATAATTTGGATTTCCCAAATGATCAGTGGACATTGAGGATCTTTACATGTATTTATGAGTCAGACACGTATATCTTGTTTGGTAAAGGTATATTTAAGTCTTTTGCCTATTTGTTGGATATGAGTGCATGCCAGTTTGCTTCAGTCATGTCCAAATCTTTGTGACCGTATGGATGGTAGTCCACCAGGCTCCTCTGTCCATGAGAGCCTCCAGGCCAGAACACTGGAGTGGGTTGTCATGCCCTTCTGCAGGGGATCTTCCCGACCCAGGGATCGAACTTGTGTCTCTTAGTTTCCTACATTGGTAGGTGGGTTCTTTACCACCAGTGCCACCTGGGAACTCCCTTTAGTTGGGTATGTGCTTTGCAAATATTTTCTGCCAGTCTGTGGCTTACTTTTTAATTTTTCTAAGTGTACCTATCTTTTAGACAGCAAAGTTTCTTTGCTTTTCTGTGGTCTAATTTAGTGATTTTTTTCATTATAGTTAGTGCTTTTTGTGTTATATTTAGGAAATCTTTGCCAAATCTGGGTCATTAAATTTTTTCCTATGCTTTCTTTCAGAAATTTTGTGGTTTTAGCTCTTGATTTTAAGTCTACGATTCACTTCCACTTCAGTTTTGTTTGTGGTATAAGATAAGTGTTGAGGTTGATTTTTTTCCCCCACGTAGCTATAGCACATGGTAGAAAAGGGGCCAGAATCAGGGGACCTGGTGTCTCTGCAGTCACATTCAGGTCACGTAAGTTCCTTAAACACCGTTTCCTCTTTACTCCAGGTGATATGATGAGTTGTTGTTGTTCAGTCTCTAAGTCGTGTCCAGCTCTTTGCCACCCCGTGAACTGCATCATGCTAGGCTTCCCTGTCCTCACTGTCTCTCTGAGTTTCCTCCAAAGGGTCCATCTTGCTTCAGCAGGTGTCTTCAGTTCTAAGAAGATAAGGAAACGATGTTGAACCTCCGTTATTTGCTCCACTAGGCGGTGCTAAGGGATCTTCACCTTGGATAGGTGAACAGTTTCAGAGCTCTTTTTAAAAGGTCATTTTTGAAGAAGAAATTCATAATTCAGGAAAGTGCCTATGTTTCATTAAGGAGTAGATATAGTAGTATTATAATGAATCTGAAAATACCATTTTTTACCAAAAACTATCAGAGTAGAACAATATTTTCTTTAAAGAGTTCTGTAGATTTGGTTTGAATATGTTTTGGGCAGAATGAGAGTTATATGGCTAGCATAAAAATATTTACATATTCAGGTGAGCAATAAGGCTGAGGAGTCTGATGGGTTTAGAATAGTCATGAAAATTCTCTTGGTTACAAGCTTCCAAGCTGCATTTGCTTGGACATACTTTTCATAATAAACATATGAACTATATTTCCTTGCGTAATGGACATTCTTGAAGGGCGAAAGGACTCACAAAAGTGCAGCCTGGGAATGTCCAGCCTGGGAGAAGGCATCTCCCCTTGTAGCTCTGATGATAGTGGGGATGGAGAGAGACAATTTACACCTATGGTTGGTATGTATGCATATCTCGCATAATTTTCCAGTTGTTTGTGGGATTTTTACAGATATCTTCCTCTTTCTAGTCTAATTCTGTAATGGTCACAGACAGCACTTTGCTTGATGTCATTTCTTTTAAATATACTGAAGTTTGTTTTTTGACCAGAGCATGGGTCAGTCTTGGTAATTATTCCATGTGTGTGAATATGTGTTCTCCTGTTGTTGGGTGTACTATTCTATCAATGTCAGTTGGTCAAGTTGGTTGATATTTTTCAGATCTTCTATATCTCTAAGAATATTTTCTATTTGTTCTACTAACTAAAAGAGTAGAATATTGAAGTCTCTAACAGTTGTCTACTCCTTTCACAGATGTCATTTTTACCAGTAGTTCGTGTATTTTGATTTTTGTAATTAGTGTATATACCGTTAAGGTTGTTATGTTTTTCATTGAAGTAATCTCATAGCTATGTAATGTTTGTCTCTATTCCTGGATATATTCCTTGTTTGAAGTCTACTTTATCTGATATTAATATACTCTTTCCAGCTTTCTTTTGGTTAATGTTTACACAGTATATCTTTTTCTACCCTTTTACTTTTTTAAAAAAAGGTTTTTAAATTTTGGAATTATTTTAGATTTCCAGAGAAGTTACAAAGATAGTTACTGTATGCCTTTTACCAGGTTTCCCTAAAACTAACATCTTTACATAGCTATGGTATATTTGTCAAAACTGAGAAATTAACGTTGGTACAACACTGTTTACTAAGTGCTAGACTTTGTTTGGATTTCACCAGTTTTTTCACTAATGTCCTTTTTTCCGGTTTCAGGATCCAGCCCAGGATATTGCGTTTAGTTGTCATAGCTCCTTAGTCTTCTCTTGGCTGTTACATATTCTTAGTCTTTTCCTTGCTTTTCGTGATCTTGATAGTTTTAAAGAGTACTAGTCAGGTATGTTGTAGAATGCCCCTCAACTTGTGTTTGTCTGATGTTTTTCTCATTGTTAGATTGGAGTTATAGACTTTTCAGAAAGAGTATCATAGAGGCATAGACATGCCTCTCTCATCCTGTCATTTCAGAGGTACATGACATCAGTATGACTTATCACTGGTGATGTTAATCCTGATCACTTGGGTTAAAGTTGTATCTGCCAGATTCCTCCACTGTTTCAGTGGTGAGAGAGGACCTTTCAGCCTTGCTCCTGATCTTAGGGTGAAAAGATTCAGTCTCTCATCATTAGGTAGGATGTTGGCTGTAAGTCTCTAATACCTGTGTGCCCTGTTGTGTCCGACTCTTTGTGATACTATAGACTGCAGCCTGCCAGGCTCCTCTTTCCATGGGATTTTTCAGGCAGAAATACTGGAGTGGGTTGCCATTTGCTCCTCCAAGGGATCTTCCTGACTCAGATATTGAACCCATGTCTCCTACATCTCTTGCTTGGCAGGCAGATTCTTTACCACTGAGCAACCTGGAAAGCCTCTAATAGATATCATTAAGTTAAGGAAGTTTTTTCTACTCCTTCCTAATTTGCTGAGAGTTTTCATCGTGAATGGGTATTAAATCTTGTTGAATTTTTTTTTTTCTGAATCTATTGATAATATACATGACTTTTCTTCTTGAGTCCTTTAATATGGTGAATTACACTGATCAGTTTTCAAATGATGAACCAGCCTTGCATTCTTGGAATGAAATCTACTTGGTAAATTTTTCTTTTTATGTTCGTAGGCTCTATTTGCTACAATGTTTTTGAGGATTTTAACATCTGTTTTAATGAGAGATAACTGGTTTGCACTTTTCTTATAATATCTTTGCCTAGTTTTTGGTTTTAGGGGAATGCTCATGAAATCACTTGGGAGGTGGTTTTCTATTTTTCTGGAAGAAGTTATCTAGAATTGGTATTATTTCTTCCTTAAATGTTAGGTAGAATTCACCCATTAAACCATCTGGGCCTGGAATTTTATTTTTGAAAGGTTTTAAACTAAAAATTCTATTTGTTTAGTAGATATACGGCCGTTGGGCTCATTTATTTCTTCTTGAGTGAGTTTTGATAGTTTTGGATACTTAACTATTTCATCTGCATTGAATTTATGGGCATCAAATTATGCTATGCTAATATTCCCTTTTAATGTTTGTGGTCCAGTAGTGATGTCCTACCTATCTTTTATTCTTGATCTTGCTAATTTGTGTTTTCTTGCTTTTTTTCTTGTTTAACATGGCTAGGAGTTTACCAGGTTTTTTTTTTTTTTTTTTATGTGGATCTTTTCAAAGAACCAGCTTTTGGTTTCATCATCATTATTATTAATGTTTTCCTGTTTTCAGTTTCATTGATTTTATTCTGTTTATTATTTCCTTCATTCTCCTTGCTTTGCAGTTAATTTTCTCTTCTTTCTCTAGTTTCTTAAAGGGAAGCTCAGATTATTGATTTTTAGAATGTTCTTCTACTCTAATGTGTGCATTTTTAATGCTGTAAATTTCCCTTTAGCTGCATCCTACAAATTTTGATATGTTGTATCTTCATTATCATTTAGTTGAAAAAAATTTTAATTTATCTCAAGATTTCTTCTTTGACTCATGAAACTCTTGAGTCATTTAGAAGTGCATAATTTCATTTCCAAATGTTTGGAGATTTTCTGCATACTTTTTTGTTAGTGATTTCTAATTTAGTTCCATTATGGTTTGAGCATGTACTTGGCCTGACTTCTGTGACCTCTGCTTTTTCCCCATTACAGCTCTGACTTCATTTCTTACTATTCTCTTCTTCACTTGCTCTGTATGCCAGCCATCCTTGCTGTTCATTAAATATACCAAGTACACATTACTTCAGCGCTTTTGCACTTGCTGTTCCTTCTGCTTTAATGTTTTCTCAGATATCTGCATCGCTAGCTCTATCATTTCCGTCAGATCTTTCCTGATTTGGGTTGCCTACTTATCTCAGATAAGTGGCACCAGCATCAATACTTACTGTCGCAGGTTTAAAAATCCAGGAATATCCCTGTTCCTCATCTCTGCTATTTAAGCTGATTAAATCTTTCATTTACTAAATAGGAACATTCACACAGCTTATTGTAGTTTACTGATAGACACATTAGTAAGAAAACATTTGTTTAGTCAAAATGGTTTTCAAATATTGGATTAGCAGAAACTTGCTGGAAGGTCAAAAATCCCAGCATTTTACTCATTTCCTTTGGTATACAGGTGGGTAAGTAGACGTGGCTTCCTTTTTTTTTTTCCTTCAAGAAAAATATTTCTTCATGTTCTAGAATGACATATTTTGTTGGTTAGCTCTATATGTAAATATGGGCTTACCTGGTGGCTCAGATGGTAGAGAATCTGCCTGCAATGTGGGAGACCTGGGTTTGATCCCTGGGTTGGGAAGGTTCTCCTGGAGGAGGGCTTGGCAACCCACTCCAGTATTCTTGGCTGGAGAATCCCCATGGACAGAGGAGCCTGGCGGGCTACAGTCCATAGGATCACAAAGAGTCGAACATGACTGAAGTGACTCAGCACAGCACATACATATATATAAAATCAGGCTTCCTAGGTGGCATCATGATAAAGAACTTGCCTGTGAACGCAGGAGACGTGGGTTCCATCTCTGGGTTGGGAAGATCCCCTGGAGAAGGAAAGTATTCTTGCCTGAAAATATCCTGTAGAGAGAGGAGCCTGGCGGGCTATAGTTTGTGGGGTTGCAAAAGAGTCGGACATGACTTAGCCACTCAATAGCGATGTATATTAGTCTCTAGACTAATTTTGTATTTCTTTTTATTCAGCAGTGAAAGCTGTGTACAGCAACTTGAGTTTTTCTTTTAATCCCTGTTGCTAAGAAACAGAGCACAGCCACTAACCAGCTGTGTGACCTTAGGAGCATCATTTAACACCTCTGAATTGTGAAGTGAGGGAGCTGAACTAGTCATGCTGCTGAGACTCTTTCTTGCTCTGTGACTCTGTAAACTTAACTGTGCTTACCCTGGTTATCAGCTTTCCTCACGTGGTTAATCAGAGAAGGCAATGGCACCCCACTCCAGTACTCTTGCCTGGAAAATCCCATGGATGGAGGAGCCTGGTGGGCTGCAGTCCATGGGGTCGCGAAGAGTCGGACATGACTGAGTGACTTCACTTTCACTTTTCACTTTCATGCATTGGAGAAGGAAATGGCAACCCACTCCAGTACTCTTGCCTGGAGAATCCCAGGGACGGGGGAGCCTGGTGGGCTGCTGTCTGTGGGGTCGCACAGAGTCGGACATGACTGAAGCGGCAGCAGCAGCATGTGGTTAGTCCATCTATTTCTCTGCTCTTTCAAAAGAAGAAAATATACGTGTGAAATTAAGTAGTTATGAAGGAATCCATGAGCGACCTTAGTTTCGTTGTTTTATTTAAATTAGATTCTTGCTTTGTAGAGGTAGTATCCTGACTGTGGCAGTGACTCTTTGGTTAACTGTGAACACTAACTAGCTGGCTAACCTTGTGGTGCTGGCGAAGACTCTTGAGAGTCCCTTGGGCTGCACGGAGATCAAGCCAGTCAATCCTAAAGGAAATCAACCCTGAATATTCATTGGAATAACTGATGCTGAAGCTGAAGCTCCAATACATTGGCTACCTGATGAGAAGAGACTATTCATTGGGAAAGATCCTGATGCTGGGAAAGATCGAGGGCAAGAGGAGAAGCGGGCAGCAGAGGATGAGGTGGGTGGATGGCATCGCTGACCCAGTGGACATCAAATGAGCAGACTCTGGAAAGATAGCAAAGGACAGGGGAGCCAGACGTGCTGCAGTCCGTGGGGTCACAGAGGCAGATGTCACTTGGTGACTAAACAGCATCAAACCTTGAACTACTTCCATAGTCTCTGTGGATGATGGTTTATTCATTGTCGCAGTGTGAGGGATTGAATTAATATGTATGGGCCCTTTTCAGCACCAATCCATCATATCCTATCATTAACGTCACGGAAAAGGATTCACTGTTTTACACAGCTTTTACAGATTGATTTTGGGTTGACCAATGAGCTTTTACATTTTACAGTGGTTTGTATTTCTCCTGATGTGGTGCCCAATTTACAGTAGCATCAGTCAGACAAGCAGACAGAGTCTATGTATATTGTGTTAGGGACTCTCCTTCTACTGAGTCTGGAAGTGTCATATTCTCCGCTTCCAGACTTTGTATCTCTCTGGCAGAATTTCCAAGCCAGTGGCTATAGCTTGGGCTTTTCTCCCTGACTTTGGGCCAGTATGTTTGCCAGGTGCCAGCACCACCACCATGTCTCTACCAGAATGCCTTGCCGGCTTTTCAAACTCAACGTGCCCAAAACAGAATTCTTTGCTGTTTATCTAAATATGCCTGTACTTGTCGCTGGAGCCTGACCATCCTTTTAAATTGTGCTGGAGGGAGACCTGGGAATAATTTTATACTCTTCCTTTTTCTCTCAGTCATTAGTTTTGTATTAAGTCCTATTGATTTTATTTCTGCAAGAAGGCACTCCTTCCTTGCCACTCTAATTCAGATACACAGAATCAGAGTGCTTTGTTTTTATTGTTTTCTATTTCCAGAGCACAGTGACTGGCAAATACTGAGAGTTCAGTAAGCCTTTGTGAAATGATTGAATAAATCCAATCAGCCTGGGACCTTGGAACACACTGTTCCTTCTACTCTCTCACTTGTCGCTGATTCCTGCTCGTCCTTCAGGGCTTGACTTTTCAGGGAAGGCCTCCTTGACCTCCATGCCAGAAGTGTTCTTGTTAGTACTGTGGCCTGTTCCTTAATGGGTCTTTGCATACTTAGCATGATTTCATTGATTTTTTTTTTTTAACCTGTTCTCCTCTGACTGTGAAGCTGTTACAGGGCAGGGTTTGTGTCTGTCTGTCTATCACCATGTTCCTGCCAGGGTTCACCTTGGAGTCCAATATGTCATAAGCACTCAGTTCTGTATTTGTTGTCTGATACTTTCTCTGGCTAGATGTAAGACATCATTAGATTGTGCTGGAGACTCCAGAATGAGTGCCTGGTCCCCAGCAGCTCTTGAATAAACACTTACTGAATTATTGAACGTATCAGCCCACCCGTCTTCTATAGGTTAAGTAATCGGGTCTACTCCCTTCCCTACGATAGCTATTTATCATCCTTTCTGCAGGTGTCAGAGATTTGGCCTTATTTTCTCTATCTCTCTGTCTTTAAAAATAGCTGTCAGTTACTATTCTGTTTCTCTCCTGGGTTCTTAGCTTCCTGGATTGGCTGATATGTAAACCTAGTTCTCTTAGCTAGTCCCTTTCCATTGCTATGTCATATATCTCTATATTTTTAAAAAGTGTTTTAAAATGGATTTTTTTACTACCATCTGTTAATGGGTACATTAAGAAGAATAAAGGGAGATATTACAATGTTTCCAGGAATCTTCCAAGTTTGTAAAGAAAGTTATTCTTGAACTCATGTTTTATGTACCTTTCAGTATTCCTGTTATAGCTCAATATTTAGGGCAGATGTTGGTAATCTTCCCTTTTACTCTTTGCAAAACACTGTAGAACAGTGATTTTCAAAAAAATCTTTTTTACCATGATTCACAAGTAAGGAATACATTTAAAAATTGTGACCTAGTATATACATATATGTGTCTGTGTGTGGGAATTAGTATATATAATTGAAACTAAATTTTAACAATTATTATCCTTCTATGTATATTAAATTAAAAACATATCAAAGTTAACATGCAATATTACCCTGTTAATACTGAAATATGGAAAAAAACCCAAATAAAGAATAAATAAACAAAAATAAGGAAAAATTTATTAATGCAGCAGGTGTGTTTGCTCCTTGATAAGTTTATTCTACCCTAGAACAAGTGAGGAAAATGCTCATCTTGTATGCTGTTGTGAGACTTGATGTGGTCTGTAAGGGAGAGAGGAAAGGTTAGAGTAATTCTAAGACATGTCTACGGAGAAGCAGAGGGCAGTTTATACCTCTGTGGTTAAAAAGTGGGAGGGGAGTCGTGAGCTCAGGTTTTCATATGTGAAATTGAAGAGCCATTCAAGAAATGCTCTCTTTATAAGTTGTGGTACTGCTGTAGTCAGAAGATTGTCTCCTTTTCACAATGTGTGATACTTTCTGCTTACTATGTAGACATGGCTTTGGGATAGTAAAAGATAGATAGTGGAAATTATCAGTAAAAGAATTTATTATACTGTGAATATTGCTAAATAATTTGTGTGCACATTTTTCTCTTGAAAAAAAAAAAATATGAGTTTGCCCAAGTTCATGTTCATTGGACTGCAAGGAGATCAAACCAGTCCATCCTAAAGGAAATCAATCCTGAATATTCATTAGAAGGACTGATGCCAAAGCTCCAATACTATGGCCACCTGACGAGAAAAACCTACTCATTAGAAAAGACCCAGATGTGAGAAAGATTGGAGGCAGGAGGAGAAGGGGACTATAGAGGACGAGACGGTTGGAGGGCATCACTGACTCAATGGGCATGAGTTTGAGCAAGCTCCAGGATATGGTGAAGGACAGGGAAGCCTGGAGTGCTACAGTGCACGGAGTTGCAAAGAGTTGGACACAACTGAGAGACTGAACAACAAATGTTCATAGCATCAGTGATGCCGTCCAGCCACCTCATCCTCTGATGCTCTCTTCTCCTTCTGCTCTCAATCTTTCCCAGCATCTGGGACTTTTCCATTGAGTCATCTATTTGCATCAGATGACCAGAATATTAGAGCTTCAGCATCAGTCCTTCCAGTGAATATTCGGGGCTTATCTTCCTTAAGATTGACTGGTTTGATTTCCTTGCTGTCCAAGGAACTTTCAGGAGGCTTCTCTAGCACCACAGTTCTAAGGCATCAGTTCTCTGACGTTCTGCCTTCTTTATGGTCCAGCTCTTATAACCGTACGTGACCACTGGGAAGACTATAACCTTCACTATACCAGCCTTTGTCGGCAGAGTAATGTCTCCGCTTTTCAACACACTGTCTAGGTTTGTCATCACTTTCCTGCCAAGAAGCAATTGTCTTTGCTATCATGGCTGCAGTCACCATCCGCAGTGATTTGGAGCCCAAGAAGAGGAAATCTGCCACTGCTTCTACCTTTACCCCTTCTGTTTGCCATGCTGTAACGGGGCCGGATTATGATCTTAGTTTTTTTAATATCTAGTCTTAAGCCGCTCTTTTACTCTCCTCCTTCACCTTCATCAAGAGGCTCTTTAGTGATTATTTAGTGATAATATCACTAAATAGTTTGCACATTTTTCTCTTGCAGAATTATCAACTTGATGACATTTTTAGGCTGCCAGTCCAACCACTTATACTGGATGAAATGATGATTATAAGTGGTATAATAGCTCGAGAGTATGGTGGAAGTCTTTCTCTAATCTTTAGTAGGATGACTTTGGGGAAGTCACATTTTTTTTTTCCCCTTAGGACTCGGTTTCCTCAACTTTCAAGTAAAAAGGGAACCTTCTTTCACTGTTGGTGGGAATGTAAATTGTTATAAATACTATGGAAAACAGTATGCAGTTTCCTTAAAAAACTAAAAATCTACTGTAAGACCCAGAAATCCAACTGCTGGGCATTTACCCCCGAGGAAATCATATTCAGAAAGACACATGCACCCCAGTAGTCATTGCAGCATTATTTACAGTAGCCAGGAGATGAAAGCAACCTGGATGCCCACTGACAGGTGAAGGAATGTAGATGTGGTACATATATTTAATATACAAAGGAGTATTACTCAGTCGTGGGAAAGAATGACACTGGGTGATTTGTAGTGATGTTTATGAACCTAGAATCTGTCATACAGAGTGAAGTCAGTCAGAAAGAGGAAAACACATATTTTATATTAAGGCATATATATGGAAGCTAGAAAAAATGGTATGGATGGACCTATTTGCAGGGCAGGAACAGAGATGCTGATGGAGAGAAGGACTTGTGGATCTGGTGGGGAAAGGAGAGGGTGGGACAATATGAACAGTGCCATGTACCATGGTACCATGTGTAAAATAGTGGGAAGCTGCTGTACAGCACTGGGAGCTCAGCTCAGTGCTCTGTGATGACCTCGCGGGGTGGGATGAAGGGTGGGAGGGAGGCTTGAGAGGGAGGGAATCTATGTATACATATAGCTGATGCATATGTTGTATGCAGAACTACTACAACATTGTAAAGCAGTTTTACTCCAATAAAAAAATATAGTAATAAATAAATATATTGCATATATATTATCAAGAATAGCATGATAGTATATATAAAGCATCTTGCCTGACACATAGGCCCTCAAACGTTAGTTTTCTTTTGCCTTTCTCTGGTGCTATTAAAAATATAATTCGTTTCTCTGTGATTCTAAGCATGATGACTGTAAACAGAGTTGAATGGTTCTCTAACTTTGCAAGCTTTTTAACCTGATGTTTTGAAGATGTAACATTATTAAGGATTCAGTTTTATAGTACAACATGAAAATACACCACATTTGAAAAATTCTTGATGTCGTGGATTGATACTTGGCATCTTCTGCTTTAGATTCTTGAGTCATCTTTGTCTTCAAAGAAAGTTTTGTCTTTCTTGGGAGTTTAATTCTCTAAGGTAATCATTTAAAAAATTTTGTTCTTTTCATTGAAACAAGCTTTAATTATTTTGGGTAAAGAAATGAATATCGACTGTGTCCAGTTTAGTTTTCTTTGGGAACTCAGAGCATGGCCTGAGTGACATCTGTTTCATTGTTACAAATCCAAACACAGTAGTAGCTGCTTATATATTGTATTTGGGGTTTTGAAATGAGAACTGCAGTGATCCTAATCTAAATGGCAGGCTCTGTACATACAAATCATTTAGGATCCTACACATAGTCAGACAGTTAGCAGAGTTACGGTTCTTAGGTTACTTTCTCCAGTGGAGACTGTGTTATGTGGTCGCCTTTGGATAGCATCTGCTCCCTCCCCCTCTTTGCTTTCCCATTGGTTTAGGATTCGGTAAACAGTGCAGATTGTCCAACTCATTCTTACCGTATGACTGGAATTTTTAGCATGTGAGTCTGTCTTCCTTTTTAGATTTTGAGCTCTCACAAAGTTGAAACAAGGAGTAAGAACAGAGAAAGACAATATTGTCAGTATCTAGATCTGTTCTAACACGCAGCTTATTCTTTGTGGGCAAGGGCATGGGTTTCATGAACTAGCACAGACAAGCCTCATTTTTGGAGACCCAAGATAATGTTTCTGAAAGTGCTTTAGGCAAATATGATATATTAAGATATATCATATTTGTGGTCCTTTTCTTGCTCTCCCACAAATTGGTTATCGTTTTGTTTGCCTCTCACATCATTGAGTACTGGCTTTTTTTTTTTTAAATTGTACGTTTTGTAAAAGTACCATTATTATGCAGTTTTATCTTTCAGTGCTACATAGCTTGTGAGCAGGAATGGGATAGAGAAAAACAGATGGATGAGTTTGGTATTAACTGAGTGCACAGATTGGAAGAGAGGCAGTGTGTGTGGTGATCAGTGCATTGCTTTTGGAGTTGTACAGTCTGGGTAGTGTTGGGCAAGTACTTTCATCATTCTAAGCCCTGATTTCCTCATCTCTGGAACGGAGCTAGGGAAAGGGAAAGTGAAAGTTGCTCGGTCATGTCCGACTCTTTGCGACCCCATGGACTATACTGTCCATGAAATTCTCCAGGTCAGAATACTAGAGTGGGTAGCCATTCCATTCTCCAGGGCATCTTCCCAACCCAGGGATTGAACCCAGGTCTTCCGCATTGCAGGTGGATTCTTTACCAGCTGAACCACCAGGGAAGCCCAAGAATACTGGAGTGGGTAGCCTATCTCTTCGCCAGTGGATCTTCCCGACCCAGCAATCGAACTGGAGTCTCCTGCATTGCAGGCAGATTCTTTACCAGCTGAGCTATGAGGGAAGCCCTCATACTTCTAATAATACATCTCAAGTAAGGTGTTTATTAGCATAATGCACAGCATACAGTATATTAGATACTATTTTTATTGTAATTAGGAGAAGAATTGAAGAAGTAAGTTTATTGGTGAGAGTGCAATTGAAGTAATAGGGAGGATCAGACTGCCAAGGAAGAAAGTGACACTAGGAGGAATATTAGAAACTGGAGAATAAGTAGGAAGTGAAGGGCTTAGAAATGTGATGAGGGTAAAAGATGGATTTAGTAATAGAAAAATAGATGAGAAGTTATGGACAGCAAAGGAGATCACAGAATTTGAGGTTCTGGAGATGGAGCATTTCTGGGTGATGTGGTCCAGCCTTTGACAATGGTTGCTGATGTGGAGACAAATTCACTTTAAATCAACAGGTATTTTTGGAGCCCTTACTTTGTGCTGGTTACTGTGCTAAGCATCGGGGAAAGTAAAATTTGAGCCAGATTCCTCCTTCAGCTGAATGAAGTTGCCCATGACAGTGGCAGGACTGGGATGACAACGAAGACTGAGAAACCTTCTATTTTACCAAAAAATGCTTGAGTGGATTGACTTATTTTTCATTGGTTTAACATATTACTATAAAAGGCTCTCTGAAATAGGTGCATTCCCTCAATGGGAATAAAATAATTAGTAGCATTAATTTAAAAGACAGCTGTCCTAAATTTGTTTATTTCACTAGGTCTTTTTTTCCCCTCCCTATCTTTCCTTTTTAGCCACTAATGTACTGCTTAGATTATTGACCCAGTTCTTTTTAGTTTCAGAGGAGTGGTTTGCAGAGTGAGTGGGATTGTGTCCTTCTTGTTTCCGAGTAGGTATCCTAGAAAAGGAACATGCCACAAAGAATAATACAGTTAGGACAGAAAAGAGGAGCTCATGTTGTAGCCAGGAGGATTGTTCCCTGTGCCTTTCAGTTGGAAGTTGTAGGCTTTGAAGTGTAGGAAGCTTATTTTATAAAAAGACAGTTAGAAGTCTAGTATTGATCAGCATTTATTTTAAAGTTGCATATTCCAAAATCACATAGCGGTAAATTGAATTTTATATTGTTGACCTAAACTTATGCTGGTTATTTCTGGGTTCCTTCCGTTCGGTGATGGTAGCACGCATGCATGCTTAGTTATGTCCGACTCCTTGCGACCCCGTGGACTGTAGCCCGCCAGGCTCCTCTGTCCATGGGATTTCCCAGGCAAGGATACTGGAGTGGGTTGCCATTTCCTCCTGCTGGTGATCTTCCCCACCCAGGGGTCGAACCGATGTCTCTTGCTTTGGCAGGCAGATACTTTACCACTGATCCATCTGGAAATCGTGATGGTAGCATAGATCCATATGTGTTTGATAGAGATTATGATAATTATAATTTAAGTGTCCTTTTTATATTTTTTCATGTTCTATTTATAGTAAGCAGTGTCACCTGCAGGTTATTATGTGCTTTTATAATAGAGTTGTCAAAGTTGAATGGCGATCTGTGTGTTCTTTCTATTACTAGGTAACATGCTCGTTTTCTTGGAAGCCCAAAGAAACTTTAAGTTCTGTAACACATCTCAGTGTTGGTTATGCTGGTTTGATTTTCTCAGGTATGCAGTGTGCTCTTTTGAATCTTTTCCAATAATTTCTTTTATTTTTTTGGTTGTTTCCTTGCTTTGTCTCTTTAGGGACTCCTATTAAAAGTATGTTGGATCTCTTATATGTCAAAAAGTTCGTATGTTGTCATATGTGAAACGAATCAGCAGTTCAGGGTCAATGCATATTACAGGATACTCGGGGCTGGTGTGCGGGGATGACCCAGAGGGAGGTGAGAGGGAGGAGGGAGGTGAGAGGGGGGTTCAGGAAGGGGAACTCATGTACACCTGGGGCGAATTCATGTCAGTGTATGGCAAAACCAACCAATATAATATTGTAAAATTAAAAAAATAAATAAAAAAATAAAATGCAAAAAAAAAAAGTTCGTTTGGATATTCCATATGCTATTATGGAAAAACCAGACTGAACCCAATATATGACTCTCAAGTCTTTTAAATATTTTTTAATTTAAAATTTTTATTCTTTTTTTTAAGAAGTAATTTTTGTATTTCCAACAAATTTGGAAAACTCAGCATTGGCCACAGGACTGGAAAAGGTCAGTTTTCATTGCAGTCCCAAAGAAAGGCCATGTCAAAGAATGTTCAAACTACCGCACGATTGCACTCAGCTCACACGCTAGTAAAGTAATGCTCAAAATTCTCCAAGCCAGGATTCAACAGTACGTAAACCATGAACTTCCAGATGTTTGAGCTGAATTTAGAAAAGGCAGAGGAACCAGAGATCAAATTGCCAGCATCTGATGGATCATAGAAAAAGCAAGAGTTCCAGAAAAACATCTACTTCTGCTTTATTGACTACGCCAAAGCCTTTGACTGTGTGAATCACAACGATCTGTGGAAAATTCTTCAAGAGATGGGAATACCAGACCATCTTTCCTGCCTGCTGAGAAATCTGTATGCAGGTCAAGAAGCAACAGTTATAACTGGACATGAAACTACAGACTGGTCCCAAATTGGCATAGGAGTACATCAAGGCTGTATATTGTCACCCTGCTTATTTTACTTATATGTAGAGTATATCACGGAGAAGGCAATGGCAAGCCACTCCAGTACTATTGCCTAGAAAATCCCATGGGTGGAGGAGCCTGGTAGGCTGCAGTCCGTGGGGTCGCTAAGGGTCGGACACGACTGAGCGACTTCACTTTGACACATTGGAGAAGGAAATGGCAACCCACTCCAGTGTTCTTGCCTGGAGAATCCCAGGGACGGGGGAGCCTGGTGGGCTTCCGTCTATGGGGTCACACAGAGTCGGACACGACTGAAGTGACTTAGCAGCAGCAGAGTATATTATGTGAAATGCTGGGCTGTAATCAAGATTGCAGGGATTAGAAATCTCAATAGCCTCAGATATGCACATGACTCCACCCTTATGGCAGAAAACGAAGAACAACTAAAGAGCCTTTTGAAGAAAGTGAAAGAGGAGAGTGAAAAAGCTGGCTTAAAACTCAGCATTCAAAAAACAAAGATCATGGCATCCAGTCCCATCACTTCATGGCAAATAGATGAGAAAACAATGGAAACAATGACAGACTTTATTTTCTTGGGCTCCCAATCTTTGCACTTGGTGATTGCAGCCATGAAATTAAAAGGCACTTGCACCTTGGAAGAAAAGCTATGACCAACCTAGATAGTATATTAAAAAGCAGAGACATTACTTTGCCAACAAAGGTCTGTCTAGTCAAAGCTGTGGTTTTTCCTGTAGTCATATATGGATGTGAGAGTTGGACTATAAAGAAAGCTGAACACCAAAGAATTGATGCTTTTGAACTGGATGTTGGAGAATACTCTTGAGAGTCCCTTGGACAGCAAGGAGATCCAACCAGTCAATCCTAAAGGAAATTGGTCCTGAATATTCATTGGAAGGACTGATGCTGAAGCTGAAACTTCAGTACTTTGGCCACCTGATGTGAAGAACTGACTCACTGGAAAATGCTCTGGTGCTGGGAAAGACTGAAGGCAAGAGGAGAAGCGGATGACAGAGGATGAGATGGTTGGATGGCATCACCAACTCGATGCACATGAGTTTGAGTAAGCTCTGGGAGTTGATGATGCACAGGGAAGCCTGGCGTGCTGCAGTCCATGGGGTTGAAAGAGTCGGACTGAGCCTCTGAACTGAACTGATCAGTAGTGTATGTGTGTCATCCCAATCTCCCAATTCCTCCTAATGTTTATGATTTTTCTTTTCTAGTATATGGAAATATAGTTGACTTGTGTATTGACCTTGTATCCTGCCACACTGCTAGACTCATTATTAGTTCTACTAGCTATTTTGTACATTACAGTTTCACCTCTTCCTTTCCAATCTGTAAGCTTTTTGTTTTTTTTTATTGCCTATTGTTCTGACTCAAACCTTTAACACAGTGTTGAATTTTAGAAGCAGTAGATTCGAACATTCTTACCTTGTTCATGATTAGTGAGAAAACATTCATTCTTACATTAAGTATGATGTCAGCCATAAGTTTTTCACTGATGCCCTTTATCCAGTTAAAGAAGTTCCCTTCTGTTTCTAATTTGTTGGTCGTTTTTTTTCTTAATTGTAGTATAGTTGCTTTACAATGTTGTGTTAATTTCTGCTGTACAACAAAGTGAATCACTTACACATTCATATATATCCACTCTTTTTTAGATTTCCTTCCTGTTTAGGTCACCACAGATCATTGAGTTCCCTGTGTTATACAGTAGGTTCTAATTAGATATCTGTTTTATCCATGGTAGTATATATCGGAGAGGGCAATGGCAAGCCACTCCAGTACTCTTGCCTGGAAAATCCCATGGATGGAGGAGCCTGGTAGGTTGCAGTCCGTGGGGTCGCTAATGACATGACTGAGCGACTTTACTTTCACTTTTCACTTTCACACATTGGAGAAGGAAATGGCAACCCACTCCAGTGTTCTTGCCTGGAGAAGCCCAGGGAGGGGGGAGCCTGGTGGGCTTCCGTCTATGGGGTCACACGGAGTCGGACACGACTGAAGTGACTTAGCAGCAGCAGCAGATGATAGTTTTAAATCATGAGTGAATGTTGGATTTGTCAGATTTCTACATCTGTTGAGGTGTTCATATGTGTTTTTAAAAAAACATTGTCACATTGATCTTTAAAAAATTTACTTTTTATTTTGAGATAATTATAAATTCAGAGACAGTTGTGAGAAATAATAGAGTTAGCCAGGTCCGCTTCACCCCCATGGCTGTTCTCTTGTTCTTTGCGCATCCCCTGCCTGACCAGTCCCTGCTTCACCTACACCCTGCTTTCACCACTGTGCTTCCGCCTGCTGCAGCCAGCGATTGTTCTAATCCTTAAGCCAGAATGGCTCCATGCCCCAGTTTTATTCAAGGGAGACATCTGCCTTTGTGATGGTGGTTAACTGAGGGGCTGTGAGGGCAGTGCCCCAGCTGCTGTTTTCCCTGGCACCTGAGGAGCCAGCCTGATGTCAGTTCCCCTCTTACTGGCAGCCTCTTTCCGGGAAAAAGCAAAGATTGCTACCATGCCCTGCCTGCCATCTGCTGTAGATGGTGGAGTATTGCTCCAGGACCCTTTGTTTCAGCCGTGAAAGATCCCCTATCCAGTAAATCGCTTATGTCTCTGTCCCTGTCTCTGAGCTGTTTCTTCTGTCTTGAGGCTGGGCAACGTCAAGATTTGTTGGCCTGTGGGGTGCCGCCCAACACTTCTGTGTTAATATTTGGAAAACTGTAGTCTGGTACACAACCAGGATATTGACATCAATACAATCAAGACAGGTAGACTTTCCACCACCCAGAATCCCGCATGTTACCCTTTAGTAGTCATGTCTTTTTCCTCCTGCCTGCCCCCCACCACAAACTCTGGAAATCACCTAATCTTTTCTTCATTTGTATAATTTTGCTGTTTCAAGAGTGTTATATAAATGGAATTATACAGTATGTAACCTTCTGGGGTTGACTAGTGTTTCATTCGCATAATTCTCCAGAAATTCATCAGGTTGTTGCATCTGTCAATATTTTTTGTTCCTTTTTATTTTTGGGTAGCATTGTGTAGGTATGGATAGACTACAGTGTGTTTAACCACTCACTCATTTAAGGATGTATAAGTTGTTGACATTTTTTTGGTTCAAATGGAGCCACTCAAAACATTTATCCACATGTTTTTGTGTGAACACTCCAATACTTTGGCCACTGGAAGACTCTGATGCTGGGAGGGATTGGGGGCGGGAGGAGACAGGGACGACAGAGAATGAGATGGATGTATGGCATCACCAACTCGATGGACATGAGTTTGAGTGAACTCCGGGAGTTGGTGATGGACAGGGAGGCCTGGCGTGCTGTGATTCATGGGGTCGCAAAGAGTCGGACACGACTGAGCGACTGAACTGAACTGAACTGAACTGAAGTTTTCGTTTCTTTGGGATAAATGCTGAAGAGTACAGTTGCTGGTTGCATGTTTCATTTTCTAAGAACCTGCCAATTTTTTTCTAGAGTGGCTATATCAGTTCGTGTTTCCACCATCAATGAATGAGTGATTTAGTGTAGTGATACTTCATTGTGGGTTTACTTTACCTTATAGTTAACAATATTGAACTTTTTCATGTGCTTATTTACAGTCTGTATATCATCTTCATTAAAAAAGTCTCTTCATTCTTTTTGCCCATTGTCTAACTGGATTGTGTGCTTTTTTTTTTTTTTTACTGTTTGAGAGTTTTTTTTAATATTCTAGATATTATTCTTTTGTCAGGCATGTAGTTTACAAATATTTCTACTCCTCTATGGCTTGTCTTTTAACTCTTAAAGTCTTTCACAGCGTAAAAGTTTTTAATTACAATAAAGTCCATTTTGTCAAATTTTCCTTTTATAGATCCTGTTTTTGATGTCAAATTTAAGCGCTCTTTGCCTAATCCTAGATTTAGAGTATTTTCTCCTGGGTTTTTAAAAAGTTCTTATAGTTTTACATTTTATAAATTCATTTTACTGTGAGACTTAGGTCAAGTCATTTTGGTTTTATTTTTATTGTAGGTTTGGGTTTTTTGTTTTGCTTTGTTTTCTGGCGTACGGGTGTCCTCTTGCTGCTCTAGCATGATTAGTTGAAAAGGCTGTCTTTCCTTCTTTCCTTCATTGAATTGCCTTTGCACCTCTGTCAAAAATCAGCTGTGCATGTTTGTGGAGTGTGTATATATGTGGAGGTTGTTTCTGGGTTTTCTCTTCTGTTTCATTGATTTATGTGTCTATTCCCCTGCCAATACCATGCCGTATTGGTTACCGTAGCAATATAATAAGTCTCAAAATTGAGTAGACAGAGTCTTTCCACATTATTCTTTTTCAAAATTGTTTTAGCTATTCTAGTTTTGTTGCCTTTCCGTATACAGTTTAGAAAAATATTGTTTACATCAAAAAATCTTGTTGAGATTTTGATGGTAACTATATTAACCCTATACACCAATTTGGGAGAATTGACATCTTTATTATGCTGAATTTCTCAATCTATGAACATAGATTGTTTTTCTTAATTACTTAGGTCTGCTTTGATTTTTTTAACATTGTGTTTTCAGCATACGAGTCCTGTAATTTTGTTAGTGTTTCATTTTTGAGGGATTGTAAATGGTATTTTGTTTTTAATTTCAGTGTTCATATGTTGAATTTTGTCAAATATTCCTTCTGCTTTGATACTTTTGGTATTTTTCTCTTTAACCTGTTAATATGATGGATTACGCTGATTTTGAATATTGAACTAGCCTTGCATTCTTGCAGTAAATCCCATTTGATCATGGTGTATAATTCTTCTTTTAATGTATTACTATGTTTTATTTTTTAATATTCTGTTAAGGATTTTTGCATCTATATTCATGAGGGATATTGTTCTCTCTGTTTGGGTATTTTAATCTTTCTAGATTTTGTTATCAGTATAGTAAGAGCTTCTTAAAGTGCTTTCAGAAAGTGTTCTTTCCCCTTCTGTTTTCTGGAAGAGAATGTGTTAGAATGGTTAACTCTTAGTTAAATGTTTGGTAGAATTCTCTAGTGAAACAATCTGAACCTTGAGATTTTTTCCAAGAGTTTTAAAATATGAATTCAATTTCCTTAATAGTTGTAGAACTATTCAAATAATGTTTTTTGTATTGGATAAGTTGTGACAGTTTGAGCTTTTTGAGGAATTGGTCTATTTTGTCTAAGGTTTCCGTTTTATGTGTGTGGAATCACTTGTAGCATTCTCATATTACCCTTTTTGATATGTTCAGGGACTATGGCAATATCTCTTGTTTTAATTGTGGCATTGGTAATTTGTGTCTTCTCTCATTTTTACTTTGTCAGTTGTGCTAAAAGTTAATCAGTGTTATTGATACTTTAAAAGAATCAAGTCTTTGTTTCATTTATTTTTTTCTGTTGTTTTCTGTTTTTATTCCTTTGCTTGCATTGTGACTATTTTGTTCTCAAGATGAAAAATTAGATTACTAATTTGAGATTTTTGGCTCTTTTCCTCTTTCCTTTCATAAAGGTATACATTTATTATTATAAATATAATAATTTTATATTTTGTATTTCATTTTCACTCAATTCATTGTATTTTTAAAAATTGTCCTCTGACACAGTTATGTAGAAGTGTGTTGTTTCATTTCCAAGAATTTGGAGAGCTTTCTGTTATGTTTTTATTATTGATTTCTAGTTTGATTTCATTGTGGTCAGAGAGAACTCTTTGTATGAGTTCAGTTTTTAACAGGACTGTTTTATGGCCCAGGATGTGGTTTTTCATGTTGTGTGTTCTTTGAGCACTTGAGAAGAATGTGTATTTTACCGTTGTTGGATGGAGAGTGTTCTATAAAAGTTAATTAGATCTTGTTGGTTGTTGTTGAGTTCTATGTCCTTGATGATTTTCTGTTTAGTTCCATCAGTTGTTGGGAGAGGAGTATGAAAGTCTCCATCTAGCTGTGTATTTGTCTAGACAGCTTCTCTTTTCAGTACTGTAGTTTTTGTTTCAAATTATTTTGTAATCATATTTGATGAATACACATTTAGAATTGCTATGTCTTCTTGGTAGATTTCCTCTTTCATCATTTTATCATCAATGTCCCTATCTATCTCTGGTGATTTTCTTTACAAGGGTGTTGACTTTATCTGACCTTAATCTGGCCACCACTGCTTTACTTTGGTTTATATTTCTGTGTTATAACATTTTCTGTCCTTTACTTTCAACTTGCTGATATTGTTATATTTGAAATTAGTTTCTTATGGCTGCATTTAGTTGAGTCAGGTCCTTTAATCCACTCTGCCAATCCCTGTCTTTTAATTGGTATAGTTAGATCATTTACCTTTAATGTAACTATTTATTTAGGGTCTTAAATCTACCACTTAATTTTTTCCTGCTTTTACTTCCATGAAATATTTTGCCTTCCTATCTATGAGGTATTAGTGATCATATATTTTCCTAATTGCAAAGTAAGTAAATAAAATTTACTGAATGTTCATATTAAATATTTGTGACATCAGTTCATGCAATGAATTATCCATTTATCCATCCTTTTAAGAGACTTTTGCTAAACCTCTACTTTGGGCGAGGCATTGTCAGATGAAACATTACATTTTCAGATATTTCTCTCCTCTTTTAGTTCTTTAGTGGTCTGTTTATTTCTTATGGTGCTGTAGTAAATCATCACAAACTGGATGGCTTAAAACAACAGAAATATATTCTCTCACAGTTCTGGAGGCTGAAAGTAGCAAGTACTTTTTTAGCAACTGCTGCTGCTGCTGCTAAGTCGCTTCATTAGCAACTAGTAGTTGCTAAAAATAGCAACTGAGTCTGAAATCAGTAGCCACTGAGTCAAAATCAAGGTGTCAGAGGGCTCTGGGGAGGAATCCGTTCTTTGTCTATTCCAGCTTCTGGTGGTTGTCAACACTCTCTGGCTTGTGGCAACATCACTCCAGTCTCTGCTTTGTGGTCAGATTGCCTCCTATTTCTGTCTTCTCTGAATGTCTCTTTTAAGGACGCTTGTTATTTGGTTTATAGTCTACTGGATAATCCATGACCAGCTCTTTATCTCAAGATCCCTTTTCAAATTAAGATAACATTCACAGTTTCCAGGATTATGGTGTAGATATATTTTATGGGGGGGGCACTATTCAACCTGGGCTTCCCAGGTGGCTCAGTGGTAAATAATCTGCCTACCAGTTCAAGGCTGTATATTGTCACCCTGCTTATGTAACTTATATGCAGAGTACATCATGAGAAACGCTAGGCTAGAAGAAGCACAAACTGGAACTGAGATTGCCAGGAGAAATATCAATAACCTCAGATATGCAGATGACACTACCCTTATGGCAGAAAGTGAAGAAAAACTAAAGAACCTCTTGATGAAAGTGAAAGGGGGGAGTGAAAAAGTTGGCTTAAAAGAAAACTAAGATCATGGCATCCAGTCCCATCACTTCATGGCAAATAGATGGGGAAACAGTGGAAACAGTAGCTGACTTTATTTTTCTGGGCTCCAAAATCACTGCAGATGGTTACTGCAGCCGTGAAATTAAAAGACGCTTACTCATTGGACTCCAGGAGTTGGTGATGGACAGGGAGGCCTGGCGTGCTGCGGTTCATGGGGTTGCAAAGAGTCGGACATGACTGAGCGATTGAGCTGAACTGAACTGAACTTCTCATTGGAAGGAAAGTTATGACCAACCTAGATAGCATATTAAAAAGCAGAGACATTACTTTGCCAACCAAGGTCCGTCTAGTCAAGGCTATGGTTTTTCCAGTGGTCATGTATGGATGTGAGAGTTGGACTATAAAGAAAGCTGAGTACCGAAGAATTGATGCTTTTGAACTGGTTGTTGGAGAAGACTCTTGAGAATCCCTTGAACTGCAAGGAGATCCAGCCAGTCCATTGTAAAGGAGATCAGTCCTGGGTGTTCATTGGAAGGACTGATGTTGAAGCTGAAACTCCAATACTTTGGCCACCTGATGTGAAGAGCTGGCTCATTGGAAAAGACCCTGATGCTGGGAAAGATTGAGGGCAAGAGGAGAAGGGGACAGCAGAGGATGAGATGGTTGGATAGCATCACCGACTCAATGGACATGAGTTTGGGTAAAACTCCAGGAGTTGATGATGGACAAGGGAGGCCTGGTGTGCTGCGGTTCATGGGGTCGCAAAGAGTTGGACACGACTGAGTGACTGAACTGAACTGAACCAGTTCAAGATACACAGGAGACTAGAGTTTGATCCCTGGGTTGGGAAGATCCTCTGGAGTAGGAAATGGCAACCCATCCCAGTATTCTTGCCTGGGAAATCCCATGGACTGAGGAGCCTGACAGGCTACAGTCTACGGGGTTGCAAAGAGTCAGACATGGCTGAGTGATTGAGCACACACACATATGCACCATTCAACCAGCTGCAAGTAGTACTTTTATATGCAATTTTATTTTCCCTTTTTTGATCTTCTCCTCACCTTGGCATGGTTCTCCTTTTTCCCCTGCTTCTCTTTGCTTCTTGAATTTTGTCTCTTAAAGTATTCACTTAGAGAGTGATGAGAATAGTGGAAAGATTGTACTGATTTATATTTTGCAGCCTACCATACTGCAACAGTGGCTCAGTGGAAAAGCATCTGCCCTCAATGCATGAGACATCGGAGACGCGTATTTGATCCCTAGATTGGGAAGATCCCCTGGAGGAGGAAATGGCAACCCACTCCAGCATTCTTGCCTGAAAAATCCTATGGACAGAGGAGCCGGGCGGGCTACAGTCTTTGGGGTCGCAGAGTCAGACACGACTGAACGACTAAACAGAGATACTGCAACAGGGAAAAGACTTTTTTTTCACAGCAGGGCAGCTTCATTTAGTCAGAATATGCTGCTTATTAGCAGAATTTACAAACCACTGAAGCAAATAAAATAAAACTTGAAAACACTCTTTAAAAAAGCCATATTAAAGTCTTTTTTTGGCTGTGCCACATGGTATATGAGATCTTAGTTCCCCAAACAGAGACTGAGCTCATGACCTCTGCAGTTGAAGCATGGAGTCTTAACCTTTGGACCACCAGGGCAGTCCCGTTGTTAAGGCCTTATATACATCTACTAACAGATAATTCCATTTGGAGAGTTAACTAAAATCATTTTTACTTAAATAAATATTATGGCATCGGTAATTAACATTCAAATTGGTATCAGTTAAGGATAGGTGGAATTTCTTTCTGAGGTGACATCACATTTAATGACATCTGTTATCAATAACCTCAGATATGCAGATGACACCACCCTTATGGCAGAAAGTGAAGAGGAACTCAAAAGCCTCTTGATGAAAGTGAAAGAGGAGAGTGAAAAGGTTGGCTTGAGCCTCAACATTCAGAAAACAGAGATCATGGCATCTGGTCCCATCACTTCATGGGAAATAGATGGGAAAACAGTGGAAACAGTATCAGACTTTATGTTTTTGGGCTCCAAAATCACTGAGGATGCTGATTGCAGCCATGAAATTAAAAGATGCTTACTCCTTAGAAGAAAAGTTATGACCAACCTTGATAATATATTAAAAAGCAGAGACATTACTTTGCCAACCAAGGTCCGTCTAGTCAAGGCTATGGTTTTTCCCGTGGTCATGTATGGATGTGAGAGTTGGACTGTGAAGAAAGCTGATTGCCGAAGAATTGATGCTTTTGAACTGTGGTGCTGGAGAAAACTTTTGAGAGTCCCTTGGACTGCAAGGAGATCCAACCAGTCCATTCTAAAGGAGATCAATCCTGGGTGTTCATTGGAAGGACTGATGCTAAAGCTGAAACGCCAATACTTTGGCCACCTCATGCGACGAGTTGACTCACTGGAGAGGACTCTGATGCTGGGAAGGATTGGGGGCGGGAGGAGAAGGGGACGACAGAGAATGAGATGGCTGGATGGCATCACCGACTCGATGGACATGAGTTTGAGTGAACTCCGGGAGTTGGTGATGGACAGGGAGGCCTGGCGTGCTGTGGTTCATGGGGTCGCAAAGAGTCGGACATGACTGAACAACTGAACTGAACTGTTATAGCTATGTTTCAAGTACTTATGCAACTTATGTTGCTTAGCTTATGTTTTAAAAACAAGTAAGTTTTTGCATGAAAATGGTTTTTCAGAAGAATTTGAAGTATTTACGCCGCTGGAGTATCACAGATTGTTTTGGTAACACCTTAGTGATCTAATGAATGCTGTATCAAAAAGGTACCATATAAACACACCCTACTGACTTTTAAGAATATAGAGTATATATATTATTAAGTTTCTGGCAACTCGGAGTCAGTGGAGCTTAGTTTCACTGTACTAGAAGAAAGTTGTATGATTCTGCTATAGCTAATTTTGTTGCTGTCCCTGCTGTTGTTATGATTATTAGTATTTTACCGTAATGAAAATTACCAAATCTATTTTTATCAAGTATAGCGAACTGCCAGGTCATAGAGAAAAATGAGGTCAGATTTCAAAGTAAGTATTTAATAATGGTCTCAATATTTTTTCAGTAAGACGTGTGTAGATAATCATGTTTTAGCATAAACATAATTAATATCTCCATATATTTGTTGTAAGAGTTACCTAATGAAGTTTCAGCTCTGACTTAATTTTTATATCTAATTGATGCTTTTAAAGTTTAAAATTGTCAGAAGTTTGGTGTTCATTATTAAAAGCAGTTGTTTTCAAGTTAATCCCTGCTTTTTACAATGTAAATTATGATCACAAATTTATAGTTACAAATCTTAAATTTGTGTTTTCTTTGTAAGTGCTGGTCAGGATATCCAGGGAACAAGCGTGATTGCGAATCTTCCGTTTCTGATGCGACAGAACCCTGCTGAGACACTTCGGAGAGTCTTGCCAAAAGTTAGAGTAAGTTGCTGTGAAATAAGATTTGAATTCATCATGTTTTCCCAGTATTACGTTGTCATTGCCAGGAGAAAGTTTCAGAGCTTTGGATGGCTGATCTTTTGTACCTAACCATTGAGTGGAGGAAGTATTATAAATATTTTGAATTATTTTGAAAATATTCAGAGAACTTAGCTGATGGAAATGGAGAAATCTAGATCTTAAACTACAAAGTTTTCTCTAATCATTTTCTCAGTAGAAACATTATGTTTTCAGTAGCTCAAAAAAATCTTGGTCTTATAAAATCATAGCAATCTTGTTTGGTATTCTGTTGACATAAGTATATTATTAATAGTATTTCTAGAACATTGATAATGCGATTTAACTGATAGTCTTAATAGTCACCTTTTGGAGACTGCTCAAGAATCATCAAATAAAGATTACATTATGGCCACTGCAGTTTTAGTTTTATATTTAATTGCTTTGTAAATTCCTTCAGATTAGTTTTCCTGCTACTAATGAGATGTTTGATCTACTAGAACTTTCTTTTCTTTATTTAATATTGATTATTAATCACAATATTAAATATTTGATGCATGCTGTTTATTATTTATTTGTACCATATGCAAAGTGTTCTGTAGTATAACTTGAATGAACACAACAGATAATGCCTTTTGGGTCCTCAGGGAGCTTATCTACTAATAAGGTCAAGGAGGTTACATAGTACTGGGGATTCTGTTTGCAAACAGTGAGTTTTATAGACTGCTTTGGCTTTCTGTTTGGATTAACTTAAAAAATTTTTTCAAAATTAATTTATATGTGTTTAAGATACTGTTATTATGTGCCCTTGGGTTTTATTTTTAGGCATATACAGCATGCTTGCAGTGATGAAGATCAGGGACATAACATGTTATTTTTATAAGATGCCCACATTTCTATGCAGGCAGTATGGATGTGTTTTGTGTATATATATATATATATATATATATATATATATTTTAACTTATTATAGAGGTGAATGGAGAAAGTGCTTTTTTTAATAGTGCATGTGATTCAAAAGCAAAGGAAGCTTTTTCATGTCTGTTTTTCTCAGCTCATTCTGTAATTTCAGTGGAATTAAGTCTACACAGTCGAGGTTTAATTTCTCATTCAGCTGAAGTGATATTAACTGATATTATCTTATAAGTGATATTAACATACTAAGCTTGTTAGTATGTCACCTGGGAATACCAGTTAAACATTTGTAGAAGGGAACAGGTGTAGATCCTCTTGACCAAGGAGTTATTATGCATAAGCAAATTAGGTTTATATCTCAAAATATTGAGCACACTGTACACTCTGCGTTGAGCAGGCTGAATCTGG
Organism: Moschus berezovskii; assembly: GCF_049115385.1. Lineage (NCBI taxonomy): Eukaryota > Metazoa > Chordata > Mammalia > Artiodactyla > Moschidae > Moschus > Moschus berezovskii. The sequence continues at coordinate 11,295,164 of NC_142480.1, read as the reverse complement.
GCCAAGAGAGCATGCTGCGAGTTACAAGTTTCATAAAGCACGAATGAAAGGTGAAGGATAGACAGTGGTGAGCTTTAGAGGTCTCTGAATTATTTTGAAAAAAATTGTTTGCCGAGGAGTTCACACTAAAGTTAATTAAATACTAACATCTAAAAAATTTTAATTTCATGGAAGTGTATAAAGAATATTATATAGAGCGAATTTATACAAAGAGTCAAATGTTTCTGCTGAAATTATATAACTGAGTTATAGAGGATAAGATTTCAGTAAGCTTTTAAAGATATTAAGTTTAATTCATAATACAGAAGATTAACTGAATAAATGCATATAAGGAAAATGTAAACTAATGACTATATTATACTAAGAAAATCTTTATTGCTGAATGATTTAATTAATTTCTTTAATCAACAAGCAGCCATTTATTTAGAACAGTCATCTATCTTACCCTTTACTATAAAATGTAGAAAACAGTCCCTGATTAGATTCTGTATCAGGAAGACACAGAAACTATGGAAAACAATGAAAGAACAAGCATAGGGGATTATTTAACGTGTGGTTCTGACTTTATGTAAAAATACTGATGAATTAAGCAAATGGAAAAGACTTTTTAATGGGGGCAATAATACTGACTTTAATAGAGGGTTTAATGTAAAATGTAGGCAGCTGAACATTTAAGCAACTGCACCTCGAATAATAAAACTTATGTTTATGAGCAAATCATTTAAAATCATAATGTTCAGATATTAAGATTTATTGGTACTCATAACACCTTCTTTAATTCTGTCTTGCTTCTGTGAGTGGTGACTTCCAGGTGATACAAGTATGACAAAAATCGCACAGAGCTGCTTTATTCATTTTTGCATGGCCATATTCTCTTAGCTAATTTTATAAAAAAGCAATCTTGGCAAAGTGAGAATTTAGTAATAATGGCTTCGTAAATGTTTACTGACTGCCTCCCAATGTTCTACGCTCTGAGAAGACAGAGGTGAACAAAACAAGAACTTACCCTCAAGGAAGTTTTTTTAGGGGGGCGGGAAACAGACATTGAACAAGTGGGTGAGCGTAAAAAACAGAGTAAAGTCGGGAGGGGAAGTGGGGGAATTGGGAGTGTGAGGGCACTAACTGAGCATTGGGAGGTCAAAGAAGCATCTCTGAGGAACTGAAAGCTGAAGGGATGGGACAGGAGGAACAGCCATTTGAGGAGGTGAGAACAAGTGGTCCAGGCAGAGAGAGCAGAATGGAGTTGGGGGAACTCAAAGAGGTCGTAAGTGTGGTGGAGTCCAGTGGGTAGGGGCAGGTCGTGACTTGAAGAGGTTAGAGAGATGGTCAGTGACAGAGCGTGCAAGAGTCGTTCTTGCTTCGAACAGTGGAAGGCCTTGAAGACCTGAAGCTGGGCAGGACTTTGAGAAGGACTTACCCTGTTGACATTTGGCAGTGATCATTTTGCTAATTGTGTGGAGAGCGGATTGGAGTGGGAGGAAGTTGCAGCTCTAGTCCTTGTAGTATGTGAAGCTGGCTTGGAGCAGGAGAGCGAGTTAGGATGACAGAGAATGGTGGATATATCTGAGATGTATTTATTGAGATTGACGGACCCGGTGTGGGAAAGGGAGGAATGACTTCCAGATTTCCGGATTGTTTCTGCTGGTTTTGAGTGTCTTGGTTGATGGTTTATTACATCAACAGGGAAAAATAATTTGAATACTTACTAATGCCAATCTTCTATGATTGATTTACTTTTAGAGAATTTAAAGACATGAATAGTAAATATTTTGTGTAAGAAGTTAATTGTTCTCAAGATTCTTTTTACATTTATAACAGTAGTATAAAGCAGCTTTTTAGAACTCACACTGTACCTTATCTTTACCTTGAAGAACATCAGATAAAGTGATGCAGATTTTTCTGGCCTTTTGTACTGTAAAACTTCACCAAACAAAAGTATTTTTAATTCTGTTTTTGTTTTGTTATATAGCATTTGCATTTCGTCTTTATAATAACGTATTAACTTAAAAATGGCTTTTAAAACAGGTTGCCGTTTTCAGTGTTTTAGAGACGAAGGAATTTGAGGTTAAAAATAAAATGGCAGAAAGAGAGGCAGGATTAGAACTGAACTAATCGTAGTATTTTACAATTTGCTTTCTAAATTCTATCCAAAGTGGATAATGAATGATAGTGCAATTAGATCACTCATCTCAAGGTTACTTTAAATAAGAATCCAGAAAGGAAACATTTTGACCTCCAATTAAAATTCTCTGTCTAATTCTAGATATGAGACACTTCTGAATGTACAGTTGACCTTTCAACAGCATGGGTTTGAACTGCTTGGGCCCATCTTTACTTGAACTTTTTCAGTAAATATGTACCACAGTCCTTCACGATCAGGTTGTGGTTGAATATGTGGTTACCGAATCTGGGAAACAGGGAGGGTCCACTGTCAAGTTTTGTTTAGATTTCCCACGAAGTGGAGGGTTGGCACCCCTAAACCATTTTGTTCAAGGGTCTACTGTAATTACTGTATCCATTTTTAATCCTAGGCTATCTTTTGAAAAAGAAAACAGGTTTTTTCTGTGGTCTTTGTTGATTAAGTTTGAATTCTTCCTGTGACATATTAAGTTGAGTTAATATTGGATGTTAAGATTTGACTTGAACTTCTGGTTGTCTGAAAATGAAATAATTTGTTTCACCAGCATACATTTCTAAAATACTGTGGTCCTTTATAAAACTTAAAATAGTGATATCATTAACCATGTGATATCAGTGCCTTCTTTATAAATCAAGTGCAAAAAAAAAGTCTCTGCTTGTTGAGTTATTGGATCCTGTTATTGTTTTTTCACTTATTTTGGGAACCAAAAGATATGGCGTAAAACCATCTATTAGAATATGTGCAATGTCAGGAACAGATAAAGATAGCTAGCATTTGTTGAGGTCTTAAAGATGGGTGAAGCACTCTGTCAAACGTTTTACAACTCTTTGTTGATTCTTTATCTCTTTGAATGCCCATGGCAGTTCTATATGGGTCACAACTTAGGTCAGTTAACTTTCCCAAAGTCACAAAACTAGCGAGTGGTATGATGAGGTTTGAATAAGGAGTCTGACCCCCAGGTTCTTCCTCCAACTTCTATCCATTCCGTTCCGTCGCTCAGTCGTGTCCGACTCTATGCGACCCCGTGAACTGTGGCCTACCAGGCTTCTCCATCCACGGGATTCTCCAGGCAAGAATCCTGGAGTGGGTTACCGTTTCCTTCTCCAGGGGATCTTCCCGACCCAGGGATCGAACCCAGGTCTCCCGCATTGGAGGCAGACGCTTTAACCTCTGAGCCACCAGGGAAGCCCAACTTCTATACCGCTGCCTTATTAGGCAATCATGATGTCAATAAATATGCAATATGTCAGTTTAGTTCCTACGCCTTAGTCATCTCTCCTCTGATTACTGCAGTAGCCTCTTCACTGGACCTGTTGCTCCCTTTGCTCTCCGGAGCCCATTTTGCCAGAGGGATCTTTCCTTTATGTATTTACTTAGAAACAAGTAAATACATTTATTTATTTAGGAATGAATAAATAAACTTTGACAAAAAAAACTGTATATACTCAAAGTGTACAATGCAGTGATTTAATATACATTATACATTGTGAAATATGCACCCCTATCAAATGAATTAATGTATCCATCATCTTGCATAGTTAATTTTTTTCTTCAGAGAGATCTTTTAAAGATCTTTCAGGGAGATCAATCATATCTTTTCTTCTTGAATGAAAACTACTGAAGTGGTATGGTAGGCAAAACAGTTCCTACCACATCCTGGAACTATACATGTCACTTTCTTTAGAGAAAGAGCTTTTATAGATGTGGGTAAGGATCTTGACTGAGGGAGATTATCCTGGTGGGACCTAAATGCGAGCACATGAATCCTTAGAAGAGGAACTCAGAGGGAGGTTTGACCCAGACATGGAGGAGGAGGCAGCGTGAAGACAGAGGCAGGGACTGCAGTGTTGTGGCCACCACCCAAAAAAGGCCACCAACTGCCAGAAGCTGGAAGAGGTGAGTACCTGATCCTGACTAGGGGGGAGTGTGGCCTTGCCAACAATTTGATTTTGACTGAGTGATACTGATTAGGACTAATGGCCTCCAGAACGGTGAGAGAATACATTTCTGTTGTTCTGAGCCTTTCAGTTTGTGCTAATTTATCATACCAACCACAGGAAAGTGGCTCAGTGGTAAAGAATCCACCTGCTAATTGTAGGAGATGCAGAAGACGTGGATTCGATCCCTGGGTTGGGACAATTCCTTGGAGTAGGAAATGGCAGCCCAGTATTCTTGCTTGGACAATCCCATGGACAGAGGAGCCTGGCAGCTTATAGTCCATGGGGTTGCAAGGAGTTGGACACAACTAAGCAATTGAGCATGCACACAGAGGAAAGTAATACAAGTAACTTCTCATTTCAGATAGAATAAAACTCCTTACCATTCTCTAAAATGACCCTGACTAGCTTTCTACCTCACCTACTATTCTTTTCTGTTTCTCCCATCAGGACAGAAGTCTTGTCAGTCTGATTTATCACTCTGTCCCCAGAATGTAGAACAGTACTTGGCAAAAATAGGCACTCAAAAATAATTTTAAAATGAGCATTGATTGAGCTTAATATTCTGAGACAGTAAGTGTCTACCTGAAAGATCAATGATACATTGGCCTGAACCACTAATGACATTCTTGGATGAGAAGTTAAAACAGTCTATCAGTGGAATGATACGGTGCTGTTTCTAGGGAGACCTTTTTTGCAGGGAGGAGTAGGAGAAAGATACATATTAGGGAAGAGATAAAGGAGGCTTAATCATATGAAACTTGATTATTTAAGATCAGTATATGTGGTGCCCCCATCTTTTGATTCTGAAAAGATTTATCAGTTCTACTTTTCTCATAAGTTTCTCCCAATGTGATTATTTGAGTATTTTATATCTACTGAATAAAAGTAGATTTAAAAGATTTTATTAAAAAATTTTTATAGACAACCTTTATTATGTAAATAAATATATTTGTTACTGAAAGCTTTACCTACTCTAAGTTCTGTTACAAGTGGTAAAGAAATGTGGATAACCAAGATAATAAAGAAAAGAACCCTCCCTGTGGGCCAGGCCTTTGCTCAGCAGTTTAGATACATCCTCTTAATCTTCTTAACAATTCCATGCCATATATTTATTCTCATTTGACAGTTGAGGAAATCTAGGCTGAAAAAATTCAGTTCAAATATAATATTTTGTTTAAGCATACAATTATATAATTTATTCTTACAATACACCAAGAAAAAAAGAAATAGTCTTAACTAAAGGAGTTAAAGATCACAGAGATGATACACAGTGCCTTTGCCTTTGGTTTGTACTTCAAAAATAAAAGTACCCTCTTCCTCACTGCAGGTGATGTTTTCTGAGATAAGTTAAAAGTTAAGTTCTTGAGAAAAGGGGTTTTGTAAAGGCAACACGATTCTACATAATAAGCAGAACATGATGTTCCAGACTCCCTGCAGGTCGTAAAAAGCCCACAATAGAGTAGGTCTCTACTGACAGGCTAAGCATTTAAGGACACTCTGATGTGAAGTAAGGTGAAGAAGAAAGTGAAGTTATTCCTGTAATGTCAGATTGATGGAGAAAAATCATCAGGGTCAGAATTGATCTTATGAGGAGTTTTTACAGGAAAGGAAACATAAAGATTGTGTTACTTATTCTTCCAGTTCACTAAGAAAAAAAAAAGAAGTAGCATTAACCAAAGGATTTAGAGAGCATAGACAGATGGTATAAAATGACTCTTCTCTGGTTTATAGTTCAAAAATAAAAGTACACTGACCACAATGCATTCTGAAAATAATATCTGTGTTATATCTTTTTATGTATATCCATTAAGACAAAATAGAGTAACACCATTAATTCTTTGATGATAGTAGTAAATTCAATGAAAACATTGACTGTATATATAGTTGTTTTCTGGGAATATATAAAAATTACACAAACTAGTATTCTTAATAGATCTAAAATACTGCCTTTCAGCATGATAAATTCTAGTGGAGACCAGTATTCTCACTTGAATTTCCTAGTCATTCAATCATTTGTTATTTTTATCCTGCTGAGCTAGAACCTCTGAATTTCTTAATTAGAAAATCTTTTATTTCTGTGATAATGGGACCACTATTACTACTTGAATATGGTTTCTGACTTTAGGCATTTGGATGATACAAAGGATAATTTATGGATATGTTTATCTACAGTCCTTGCAAAATTATAAAACTAAGAAGATATTTACATATTGCACCGTAATAAAGGTCTTTGTTTGATTTAAAACTGTATGGATTTACTAGCCTTTTGGCAGTGTGTTGAGATAGATATCCTAGAAAAATGTTTCCATATCAGAACATCTTGACAGTCTGGATGAGGTCTCACAAACATTCTTTTAAATGTACGGTTAAGCTTGTAAGAGAATAAGGAATATTCAGGGCTCAGAAACAAAACAGTCCCATCCACTTCTAGTTAGGTATGTGCAGGAAAGCATCATTCCTGTTCTAGCAATGATGGTTTGTGTTCACAAAATTCACATGATTGTAATTTTTCTTGAGCCCATTTGAAGTGGTCACAAAGAAACAAGTGAATTCTACTCAGAAGAGCTCTCTGAAGAGCAATGGGACACAAGGATGCTGACTTTTGACAAGAGTTTCAGAGGAAGAAGTGGCCACCAGATAAAATTGTCAGGAAAAATCAGCTAAACTGTTAAAAAGTTTTTAAAGATCGCTATCGGTTTGGAATAGCTCAGAGCTCCAGACACAAGGGAACTTGGCACTCACTTGTGGACTCTTTGCCACACGCCCCCTTGGTCAGGGTAGGAGGCTGGAGAGAACCTCCCTTGGTGATGCAGGTGTGATTGTTTGTTGATTCTTACTGGGGAACCACCCACTTCCTCACAGTGATGTGCATGGACATATAGAGAATTTCAGCAGAAAGAATCGAATGAGAATGTGTGCTTACAGGATGACCAGTTACATTGCTAGCCCTGCTCCGTGCTATGTCTGCAGCTCCTTGGCTGTAACTAAATGGGTATTTTTCAATATTGGAATGTATATCATCAATAACAGTCCCTCAAAGGTGGGAAACCATGTCTTTGCCTTTTTTCCAGTTTCTCAGAATACTTAATATCATGTTGGTACTTAATAAATAGGAGTTTCCTGGTGGCTCAGTGGTAAAGAATCCTCCTGCTTAGCAGGAAATGCAGGTTCGATCCCTGGTTTGGGAAGATCCCCTGGAGAAGGAAATGTCAACCCGCTCCAGTATTCTTACCTGGGAAATCCCATGGACAGAGGAGCCTGGTGGGCTGCCATCAGTGGGGTCACAAAGAATTGAACACCACTGAGCAACTAAATAGCAACAGCAACTTAATAAATAGCTGTGACTGAAATTAAAATTATATTATCAAAATTAGACTTTCATTGGCTTAGAGGTTAGGATAGAAGGGGAAATAACTAACTAGGGAGAAAAGAAGGCATTACTTGCTTATAGAAATGTGTCACACTTTCCAGTGCCATCTCCCCCTGTAAACAGTTTATAATTTCTTTTTTCAAAAAAAAGTGTTTAATAAAGTGGAACATTTGAAATGGTTATTTATAGCTCTTGTGTCCATTAGTTATTTCTTTGAAATGGGCACATCCTTTTTTTGCAGTGTTTTAAATTTTTATTTACTGTTCAAGTGTAAATCGTGAAATTACTGATGAGTCTGATTTATAATGTGTGAAAACTGACAGTCGTTGCAGCTCAAAGTTCAGTTTCAGAACCATGGTCTTGAAATGCACTGATCTTTTTGGTGTCCTGGTGATTATGCACGGCTGGATACTTCACTGCGTGTTTGCAGTCATCAAGGGATAGTTTCTATTGGTACCGGTGTTTCCTTTTTTGGAAAGATATCTTCTGATATTTTTTAAGTGTACCTCCTCATGAACCTTGCTGATCACTGAAACAGATTAAAAGAAGGGTAAAGCACACCCTTTTTATTCCTGTCTGCCGCCGCCTCTTTATTTTCCCCTCTCAGAATTTGATTTTTGATGCTCTCAACTAGTTCTCCCCATCCTTCATCTAAGTGTGGAACATGGCAGTCAGTGATCAAGGAATGAATGAGATACTGTAGTTAGATCGTTAAAGATATTTCAGGGTTGGCGTTCCAATTATTCATATTTAAATAAGTTGTAAAGTCTTTTATAAATAGTATAATTATATAGTAAAAAGAGTTGTTCACTATTACTGTTAGGTACTAAAAAGTCCCAAACTGTGACTCTCAGAATCCCAGATATTTTATATGTCATAGGCTTATATATAAACCTGTTTTTATATTTTATTAAATATATTAAAATATAAATAATATGAGGTTAGTATTTTAATATCTGCCCTAGGTTAGTATTTTTTATTTAACTTCTTATTATTTAATTTCAAAATAATCAGTGATGTTATCTCTAAAAATATGTAAAGATGCTTTGTAATTTTAGGATTCCTTTACCTTTAACAGCAGTCTTTACAGTAGATATGTTTATCAGTTTTATTTTAAAAACTTAGTTTCCAAATATGTGGACCCAAAATATTTGCTCTTTTGGAATAAGCCAATGATTTATTTATGCTTCTCTATGTTGTGTATTGTAAAGAAAAAGGTCTTCTGGATGCATATGATGTGGGTTTATTGGAGGCAGCAGTTTCCTTCTCTGCAAGGACTGTATTATGTTGTCTACAAAATGCTTTCTTGCAGCATTCATGCTAACTAAAGACTGAATTGAAACACAGAAGTGTCTAGTACATTTTCCTTCCTTGAGTGGGACTCATTTTTTTAAATTTGAAAGTGTACCATTCACTCACTTATAAAATGTCTTATTTCATTTTTGAGGAATTTGAGTTGGAATGCCAGCCACACGATAGTATGTAAGAGGAACAGTAGCCGGCATTAAGGCATGCACTTAAGCAATAGAGGAATTTACTTTTCAGTGTCTTCCAAGGTCCATGAGGATGCACACTTATTTACCCAGAGAGTATGGATCTCACTATGTTTGTCCAGAGGGTGTGACTCTGTGGAGGAGAAACAGGAACTGGTAAGTATCAAGTTCTTATTGTATTATGTTTCAGGAAAATATGTTTAGAAATCAATTGAATTTTAGCATTGATGAAGTCTCTTAGTCTGTGCTGGTTTCTTAACAGTGGACAGTCCCAGATGTTGAAGTCAGCACAACAAGAGAAAAACCCAAATCCTGATAAGACTTGAGGATTTTTCGAAAATTAAATGCAAAATAGTTGGGGCATATGTTGCTGCGGGAGTCAAGACTAAGTAATACAGTAAGAAGATGTGAAGTTGGAGAACTCCTCCTGTTCCTCCTTTGCATAAAGTTCGCACACATCCAAAACCCAGGACCTTAATGACTTTAAGAGGGGCAGAATCACATCTCTTGGAAGTTAAAACAGCAGACTCATGTGAACTGGAATGCATACTGTGGCCCTCACAATTTATTTAAACATTTCTTTGCAAAGTGCTTTCTGTTTCTAAATAAAAGCTGTGCCTTCTGAAATCTGTAAATGATGTATCCTGGCCACATCAAATCTTCTAGAAGTGTTTTTCAAATCCAGAATTCTTAGTTTGGAGCAAATGGCTTTTTTGGGAAACAGTATGAGAGGGGGATGTAGGAGGGTTATTTCAGAGACCAGTTGCTACTCTGCTTTACACCTTATCATCGCTTCTCTTTTTCTTTTCAGCCTGGAACTCTTAAGATACATAATGGAAAAAAACTTGTGAAATGACATGTGTGTGTGTGTGGTACAAAAGTTTAAAACAAAATGCAACAGAAATCAGCCACCCTAACATGTGATCAGTTTTCTGGGAATGAACCCCACCATGTAGGCGTCTGCCAAGTCTCTGACACTACCACCTACAGACTCAGGGTTGATGTAAGCCATGCCTTAGTAAATGGTGACGAGGAGTATAGAGTCTGCGAAGAATAATTCAATCCTTGGCTTTGGCATTAGGCCAACAAAGCTTAAGTCTTAGAGTTGCCGATGACAAGCATGCTGGCCTTGAGCAAGATGCTTGACAGCTGTGTGTCTTTGCCTGCTGCTGTGGAATGACATATGTTATCTCCTAGTCTTATGACTGGCAGTGGTCCCACCATGCTGAATTAAGGACTCTGGGTACATGGTCTAAATCACGGTTACAGAGGCACTGGGGTAGGAAAAATGGCAGGAACATCTCCATAATGACATGATAGAGAATTGAGAATATATTTCTATATTATCCATTTTTGCTTTGCCTTATATCTAATTCTCCCAATCCCTAATCTTTAGGACTTACTTCAAAATCTCTTGAAGCCACCTTTTAGGAGATGTGGACAAAGTATGTGAAGGGAGAGAGCCACAAGAGCAGGAAGTTTAGGTGAAAGGGTAAGAGATATTCAGTCATCCAGCAATTACTCACTGAATGCCTGCTGTGTGCTGTAGGAGTTGGGGATACAGTGGTCAATCAGACAAAATCAGACAAAAAATTCTGCAGTCATGATGCTTGTGTTCTAGATGTGGGAGATAGACTGTAAACAAATGACTGTGTTCTATGTTGGATAATGGTGATGATCAACCCAGTTGGGTCATGGTGAGGGCTGGGGCGGAGGGATGGCTTTCAGTTTAAAATAGGATCATCAGGGAGTGGCTCACTGAAAGGTGAGGAGAGTAGAGGCTTGAGGGAGTTCAGAGAGCCGACTGTGTGGAAATCTGGGAAAATAGGGAATTGGGAGCAGATCTTTGTAAGTCATTGAAAAGGTTTTGACTTTTCCTCTGAGTCAGTTGGAAAACCACTGGAGAGTTTTGAGCAGAAAAGTGACATGAGCTGACTTTAGAAGAATCTCTCTGGCTGCTGTAAAGAATGGATAATAGAGAGACAGTGATAGTATCAGACACTGATTAGCAGGTTATTGGAGTAATTCAGGCTGGAGATGATGGTGGTTTAGACCATCATGCTAGTGATAAAGGTGATTGATGGTCAGATTTGGGGCAGGATTGACTGCTCATATGATTATGGGAAGTAAGCAACAGAAAGGAGTTAAGGATAACTCCAGAGTTTTAGGGTTGAAAGTTGGAAGGACAGAGTTATCATGTATTGTTTACTGAGGTGGAGAAGATAGGAGGAACAGGTTTTGGCGAGAGATGGGTTCAGGTGATGAGACACCTACCAGATCCCCGAGGGTGGTGTAGAGGAGACAGTTGGATACACAGTGGTCATTATGTCAATGCTCAGTTTGCACAAGTTGGTAAGTCATAAAACTTCTGTGTAAATGATTTAAATCAAATCTTTAAGAAGATGAATCCATATCTATGTTTTATATATTAGGAAATAATGCAGAAAGACTATTTTTCCTAAGATCGCAGATATGAAACTTTGTTTTATGGATACGAGTTCCACATTGTTCTACCAAGTTTATTAGTTATAAAAATAGGCATTTAGGGGAAATTCCAGTAGTTACCGTAATTAATTAAAGTAATGCTTTTAGCTCTATCTATGTTATGCACACCTACATAGTTTTCTAGAGAAATACAGGTGAGACCTTGGTGAGGTTTATATGAAAGATAGGTTTTCTTTTGTTTTACTCTTTGATGTGTTAAACTATTCTAATGTAGACTTTGACTTTAAAAGGTGAGTGGAGATGGTTATGAATATAACTAATTTTTAAAAACATTCTTATAGTAAGAAAAATTCCTTTTTTAAAACAGTTTACTTCATAGTAATTTGTGTTCTTGTCACTTGTTTAAAGGGGAAAATACATTTTCACAATCATAAGTGTATTCCTTTTTTATAGTGAAATGCATAATATTTATTTTTTGAAGCTGAAATACAAGTAATAAAAACACATGCAATTGTCTAAGTTTTGGCATTATTGTTTTCGGTGGGGTGGCAAACTGTACAATACAAATAGGAAAACAGAAACTGAGATCTGTTAAAAATGCCAATTCTATTATCTAAAGGTGTATGTACTTTTTATGATCTTTATGCAGCAAAGCAATGGAGTGTTATAAATTATCTAAGACATTTAAAACTTTATGTGGTCTAATGAGTTAAACAATCAGGAGCAGATTAATGTAGTTTTCTTAAATAAAGTATTAAGAAGAAGTACCTATCCTTAAAGGTCATATATAGTTATTTTGTAGAATATGACTGTTTGATTTCTATGACCTTGGATTTTTAAAAAATTATAACTTCTGATCTCTCATTTATGTAATTACAAACTCTTTCTGATTATACAGGAAGCCCTGCATGTTGCAGGGGTGGAAATGCAGTTAACGGCCGCAGTGTCGTTTTTGACCATCCTCCAGGACGAATCAGTGTCGGCTCATACATATGCCCACTCCTTCCTCCAAGTCATCCTGCTGCACCTGGAGCACAGGGACGCAGGTCAGGGGCCTGGCCTGCTTCATCCTGCGTGCACTCATTGTTTCTCGCATGTGGCTGTGATGTTTGAGTCATGGAGGTCTGATGACTGTAATGAGTGAGGCCGTTCTCCCTAAGAGTTAGTTGGTCAGTGGTGTGACTAAAATTCATGATGGCTCCTTTTGGACAAACTCACAAAATTAAGTGCCGTTTGAAGCCTGAAGACCCATCTGTTCATCTTATAGTTTATGCTTTCTTCTTAGATTTGCTTCTTATACAACACATAGTATTATAGTATAAGGAAAAAGTACAACTTTGGGTTACCCCTTGATATTATTTTTAAAAATACCAATGTTTTTCAGATATTGACTAAGACAAACAGAGAAGCTACTTACAGTAGCAATAAAGATAATTATTGCTATTTTACAATTAAAGTCTGTTGTAAATATTAATGACTAAGTTGAAACTGAATTTGTGAGATAATTAACTTATGTTTTGTCTTTGTCATTCAGGTGTCAGCAACGCATGGCTGGAAACTCTTCTGTCTGTGATAGAAGTATTGCCCAAAGATACCCTAAGGCATGAGGTAAAACTTTTTTTATATAAATTTTAATATTTAAGTTACTCTAAGGTTTTTGTTTTTTGATAAAAATGGTATTTCAAAAAGAATAGAGTTATTTCCTACTCTGAAAGCAGCACATATTCATTATAGAAAACTTGAGTGGTAGAGAATATAGAAGGAAGAAAAATCATGATTCTGTACTTTGCTACCTTTAGCATTCTGATATATTTTCATTTCAGAATTTTTTCCCTGTATATGGTTCTATTTGACATGTTAGTGATCATATTGAATTTATACATGTTTTTCCTTTAGTATTATTTTCTTTATTATTTCCTCATATCACTCATTTGTAGTAGCTACAAATATTTTACTTATTTATGAAATACTTGAGCCTGTTTTCAGTGTTTTATTACCAAAGTCAGGCAATAGTGAACATCTCCATAGAGCTTCTCCTGTTTTTTTGGACAATTTCCTTAACTGTAACTTGCATAAAATGGAATTATTGGGTTAGAAGGCATTACTATTCTTAAAACTTTTGACTAGTAATATGAGAAAATGCATGTGTGCCTGGACTTTCATCAGCAATAGCATTTCAGTTAAGTTTATTTATTTATTTGGCTGTGGTGGGTTTTGGTTGTGGCATGTGGGATCTAATTCCCTGACTCTGGCCCCCTGCATTAGGAGCACAAGAGTCTTAACCACTGGGCCACCAGGGAAGTCCCAGAAGTTACAGTGTTTTGTTTACTTTAGGGCAAATATAAAAAAATTATATGGAACAAAAACAAATTTCACAATCTCTGACAATTACCTTGCTTTTTTCTTTTGAAAAATGAATGTTTCACACCTGTATGTACATATAGATCATTAGAGAATTCACCGTAAGCTTTAATTCAATTTTTTGTGTGCCTGATTATTTTTGATTGCATGATTTATTGTGCATTCTTAATAATCCAGAAAGTGTAGTGATCCAGGTGATGAACAACCATGGACCTAAAAATGTAATTGAGGTTCTGTAAAAAATATTTAGGATATTAAAATGTTCTTTGAAGAAAATAGCTGACATTAATATCAAGAATATATAAAGTTTTGTAAATTTGTTCTCTAAATCTTTTCTTTAGATTTTGAATCCACTCGTTTCCAAGGCACAACTTTCCCAAACAGTCCAGTCTCGTTTAGTTAGTTGTAAAATTTTAGGAAAATTGACCAACAAATTTGATGCCCTTGCGTGAGTATTTGTACATAATTTTTTGTCTACTTTATTAAATTGACTTAATAGGTTTAATAATTATATTTGTACTACTCCATACTGTATACAGTTTGCTGCTAAGTCACTTCAGTTGTGTCCAGCTCTGTGCGACCCTATAGACGGCAGCCCACCAGGCTCCCCCATCCCTGGGATTCTCTAGGCAAGAACACTGGAGTGGGTTGCCATTTCCTTCTCCAATGCATGAAAGTGAAAAGTGAAAGTGAAGTCACTCAGTCTTGCCTGACTCTTAGTGACCCCATGGACTGCAGCCTACCAGGCTCCTCCATTCATGGGATTTTCCAGGCAAGGGTACTGGAGTGGGTTGCCATTGCCTTCTCCTGTATACAGTTTAACTGACTCGAATTTATAGAATATAGAAATCTCTGAAATCTACTATTCAGATGCATTTCTTCTTGATTTGTCTTTTCAAAATCAGTAAGGGTAACTTTTTTTATTTCCCGCATTAGTCATTTCCATCATGTACCTAGTGTAGTTTTGAGGATAGCATGATATTATCTTATAGTCTTTAAAAATTGATAAACATGACATAAAGATAGATTTCTGCTCTTTTCCATTATTGCTATGAATTCATTATGTTGAATAATTTATCTTACTTTGAGGTTTTATGGAGATTGTTTATAATTTATTTGCTACCCTCTGCATAGATGATAAATACCAAGTGGAAAGAATGGAATGTTATGTAATTATGACGCAAGAGTGAGATATAAAATTGAAGAATATTTTGGTTGATGGCTGCTAGAATCAGATAGTCCACTTGCCTGTAGCCTTTTATCTAGCTAAGATGTTTTAGCTGCCAATTCTAAATTAACCCTTATTTTTAAAAGATTCTGTCATTATTAAAAGTAGCTGTTAACATGCAAATGTAGTCACATATATAAATATACATTGTAAACTGTTGTTGTTCAGTCACTCGGTCATGTCTGACTCTGTGAGCCCATGCACTGCAGCACTCCAGGCTTCCCTGTCCTTCAGTTTCTCCTGGAGTTTGCTTAGACTCATGTCCACTGAGTCGGTGATGCCATCCAACCATCTCATCCTCTGTTGGCCTCTTTTCCTCTTGTTCTTAGTCTTTCCCAGCATCAGGGCCTTTTGCTCTTTTCGTCAGGTGGCCAAGGTACTGAAGCTTCAGCTTTCGTGTCAGTCCTTCCAGTGAATATTCAGAGTTGATTTCCTTTAGGATTGACTGGTTTGTAAACTATAAAGCTCTATATTAAAGTACATTGTTACTAAGCTAAGGTTTTCAGGATAATTTCTTGAAATATTAATTACTCTAAAATACCTATTTGCATGTTTCTTTCTTCTCTCTCTTAGCATTAAAAGAGAAATACTTCCCTTGGTGAAATCTCTCTGTCAGGATGTAGAACATGAAGTTCGGTCTTGTATGTGTCGGCAGTTAGAAAACATAGCTCAGGGCATTGGGTAAGTATCCTTTCAATTTCTGGTCACATCTTTGTTTCTGGATTGTCAGACATGCGTATCCTGTTCCGTATTCCATGAAAACAGGCATTTATTTGAAGAACTAAACTTTTTATGATCTTTAAAAGTGATCATGGTAAGTACCTTCTGACGTGTTTGTGTTAAGAGAGATAAAAGTGAAGCTTGCTTATTTCATTCACCTTTTTGTTCCTATGTTTTACCCCCTTTTGACATCATGACAGGGTTAGATTGTAGTTACCAGCATCTAGACTGTGGATCCCTAGAAAGGCAATTGGATCAGGCTGTCCTTCGACTTCTATTCTGTATACTTCTGGCTGTGAGACAAGAGAATGATAGTCTCATAAATCGACTAGTTTGGGCAGTGTACAACTTACATCTACTTCCTGAAAAAATTCCTCACCTGTAATCCAGTATGCTGAGAGGAACTAATGAAGAGGGAAAATGTTTGCATCATATGTGTAGGTCCACAGTGATGCCTTATTTCCATTGAACTTTTTTGAAACAGCAAATGAGCAAAGAAAATGAATATTATGCTTCATAAAGAATAAATGCAAGTGGTTAATACACATATATTCAGCCTCATTGTTCAACCATGTTAGTTGTCACAGAAATACATTCACTTACGACTGAAGTGACTTAGCAGCAGCAGCAGCAGTGAGTATATATTGAGCAGCAACTGTAAGCTGTATAAGTGATGATGCAATTACCATGGATATTTCGTATATTTAAACTGTCATTCTTTTCTAGCCAGACTGCAAGCTCCCAGAGAGCAGGAGCCATATCCTCATGATTTTTCCTATTTATACAGCATGCAGCTCAGCAACTGATCCTTAATCACATTCTTACTAAAGATTTATTGATTTGATTTGTTTTCTTCTGTTGCTTATTGTGCAGGACAGAACTTAGCAAAAGTGTGGTGCTCCCTGAATTAATAGAACTTTCTAGGGATGAAGGCAGCAGTGTGAGGCTGGCAGCCTTTGAAACTTTGGTTAATCTGCTTGACATATTTGATACAGGTGAGTTTCCATAGCTTTGCTTCTGAAAGCATTTTGTTTTCCTGTTCCGTGTCACGAGTAGAGGAGGAAGCTGGCTGCAGTATAGTCAGTCTTCCTGATGAGAGTGAGGCGTCCCTTCCCCTCTCTCTTGCTGTGGTCCTTCCTCTGAGTGCTTTCTCCACTGCCACTTTCCCCCTCCTGGCACCTGGTGGTGGTGTATATTCCCTACCCCTCTCTCTTCTCTCATCAGCATGTACCTGACTAGTGTGGAGAGCTCATAAAAATTTGTGTTGGTGGGTTAGCTTTTAACTTGCTCAACTAACTGATCCTAAGACAGATCTTGACTGAAGCAATATCAATATTAGTTTCCTCTATTTTATATTTTAATGCTAGAAATCTCCTGGTCGCAAGAAGAGAAGTCTGGGCAGGGTATTTGGGTGGGAATCAGTAAGGAGGTGTTTCTTTGTGTTATGCAGATCAAGTCAACGAGATGATTAGTTGCTCTTGTGAGTGTGTGACTAGATTCTTAACGAATGTTGGACATTAGTTTTATCCGTGCAAATTGACTATTTTGGTAGGGTGTAATTTGAAAGGACAGATGTCAAGTACTCAGGTGCAAAACACTATTGTGTAATTGTAGGATTAACAATGTTTTAACTGAGCTAGGAGAATCTCTTAAAAATTATTGCCATGTGGACAACTATGTTGTGTGGATGTTCAGTTCAGTTCAGTTCAGTTCAGTCGCTCAGTCGTGTCCGACTCTCCGCGACCCCATGAATCACAGCACGCCAGGCCTCCCTGTCCATCACCAACTCCCGGAGTTCACTCAAACTCATGTCCACAAAGTCGGTGATGCCATCCAGCCATCTCATTCTCCGTCGTCCCCTTCTCCTCCCGCCCCCAACCTTTCCCAGCATCAGAGTCTTTTCCAGTGAGTCAACTCGTCTCATGAGGTGGCCAAAGTATTGGAGTTTCAGCTTTAGCATCAGTCCCTCCAATGAACATCCAGGATTGATCTCCTTTAGAATGGACTGGTTGGATCTCCTTGCAGTATAAGGGACTCTCAAGAGTCTTCTCCAACACCACAGTTCAAAAGCATCGATTCTTCGGCGATCAGCTTTCTTCACAGTCCAACTCTCACATCCATACATGACCACAGGAAAAACCATTGCCTTGACTAGACGGACCTTGGTCGGCAAAGTAATGTCTCTGCTTTTTAATATACTATCAAGGTTGGTCATAACTTTCCTTCCAAGGAGCAAGCGTCTTTTAATTTCATGGCTGCAATCAGCATCTGCAGTGATTTTGGAGCCCAAAAAAACAAAGTCTGACACTGTTTCCACTGTTTTTCCATCTATTTCCCATGAAGTGATGGGACCAGATGCCATGATCTTTGTTTTCTGAATGTTACAGAATAATAATTTAAGCCATGTGGTGCACCAGAGGACTAAACATAGCAGTACCTGAGAAGCGAATGAATGGCTGTCCGTGTCTTAGTAATGGGGCGCCCCTAGTCACCCAAGCTAGAGCCAGAGACCATCTGTGATCTGGGACCTTTCCTGCCGCACGCTCGGCTGTCACAGATCTGTCTTAGCGTGTGTTCCTGGCTGTATTTCCTGCTGTTCTTTCCTGCTTCTCGTGGCTCTGGTGCTGCAGCCCCACTTGCCATTTTCTTGGCATTCCCAATTCTTTCCACCTCCAGGCTCTCCGTGTTCTCTGTTTCCACTCTTCCCTCTATTTTCCTCCTAGCCAGCTGCTTCTCCTTTCAGTGCCCAGTTCAGATCCAGTGTTCTTGCTGACAGCTTCTAAATCCCTTTATACCAGGGGTTGGCAGACTATGGCCTGTGGGTCAAATCCCACTGCCACCCGTTTTGTAAATAGAGCTTATTGAAATGCAGCCATGCTCATTTGTTTCTATATTGTCTCTGGCTATTTTGTGCCCAAGTGACAGAGTTGAGTACTTGTGACAGATAAACTACAAAACCTAGAATATTTGCAAAAATAGTTGCAGACTTCTGCCTTATACTAACTATTTAAATAATGATCACATTGTCTTATGATATTTTGGGGGCTTGATTGCTGGTCCGAATTTCATAAGTTCAGAAACCATTTATCATTCACTTTTCTATTTCTGTTAATGTTTGTTCTCTAAGAAATTCAGTAAATGTTGGATGAATGTTACTTAGTAAAAACAATAGATACGTTGCTGAAATGTGATGATAATAATAGCAGTAATAATAATACCAATAATCCTGTTAAAATGTTACTTAGTGTTGTCAGACCCTTAGTTTTGTTGTTGTTCAGTTGCTAAGTCGTGTCTGACTCTTTGAGATGCCATGGACGGCAGCATACTCGTCTCCTCTGTCCTTCACTATCTCCCGAAAGTTTGTTCAAATTCATGTTCTTTGAGTCGGTGATGCTATCTAACCATCTCATCTTCTGCTGCCACCTTCTTCTCTTGCCTTTGATCTTTCCCAGCATCAGGGTCTTTTCCGTTGAGTCAGCTGTTCGCATAAGGTGGTCAAAGTATTGGAGCTTCAGCATCAGTCTTTCCAATGAATACTGAGGGTTGATTTCCTTTAGGATTGACTGGTTTGACCCTAATAAAGTAGTGATTCTTTTCTGAAAGTTTAAGAGAACTGTGGGAAATTCAGGGAGTATTTGAAATCAAAACTGAAATATTGTTAATATCAGAAACTTATGAGTAAGCAAACACTCAAAGAATCAAATCAGTTTTTTAAAGAGTCACATAAGAAGTAAAAGTGAAGGCATTCATTATACAGAGTGTAATATGAACTAACTTTTAAAATATATCAAAAAGAAATGATAAAATGCAGTGTGGTGTGAGTCTGCATGACTGTAAGAATGCCAGCACTAAGCGAGAACTCTGGAGTGGGCTGCTGTTTCCTTCTCCAGGGGATCTTTCCTACCCGGGGATCAAACCCGCAGCTCCTGCATTGGCAGGAGGGTTCTTTACCACTGAACCACAAGGGGAGCCCACAAACTCTTCAGCCTGACTAAAGTTCTTGATGATTTCCACTCACTTCTCACTTCCTCTTTATATCATACCTCCATCATCATTGTTGTCAGATATTTTCTGTTACTCTGAGACTAACATAGTAATTTTTCTTTCTGAAATTTGTGTGTATACAGTAATTTACACATTTGCAGTGTGGGCAACTGGATCTAAACTGTGTTTTATTCTTGTTTTTCAGATGACAGAAGTCAAACTATACTTCCCGTAGTGAAATCATTTTGTGAAAAATCTTTCAAAGCAGATGAATCAATTCTTATTTCTTTATCTTTCCATTTAGGAAAACTATGCCATGGATTATACGGTATGATATGTGCTAAAAATGTCAAGATTGCAGAGAATTTTTCCTTTTTCTTTTACCTTAGTTCCTAAACTGCAGCTCTTCAGTTGTAAAGCCTACCCTATAAGTATGTAACAGCTTAATGACTTTTTCACTGATAGAACCTATGTGAAAGAACAATGGCAGAGTGAAGTACGCATAGTCCTTTAAATTTCTGAATATCTTATCTTTTATATTAGTTGACATTTGATCATAGAAGTTTAGGTATATTAGCTATTGGTACATAGTAAGTATACCCTTATTAATTTTTTTGAATGATTAGTATATCACATGAGCAGTTCAAATTAGAATGTAGAATAATACCTATAACTCTTGGCATTTTTGAGGGTGGGATGATTTGGGAGAATGGCATTGAAACACGTATGTTGTCATATGTGAAACGAATCACTAGTTCAGGGTCGATGCATGTTATAGGATGCTTGGGGCTGGCATGCGGGGATGACCCAGAGGGAGGATAAAGGGAGGAGGGAGGTGGGAGAGGGGTTCAGGAGGGGGAACTTATGTAAACCCGGGGCAAATTCATATCAATGTATGGCAAAACCAACCAATATAATATTGTAAAATAATTTGCCTCCAATAAAAAATAAATTAACTACAAAAAAAAATAAATGTATTACTCAGTTCTCTCTTATTAAAATAATGTAAACATTAATTGTAATAATCTAGCATAGTAAAAAATATTTTTATGTGGATTGTAGGCTTTCAATAGCCTGTTGAAAAAAGTATTTCAGTATTTGTTGAGTTACTAGCTCTCTAAGATAGTATATGCATATGGAACCAGTCATTGATCAAAAGTATTTGGGTTTATTTTGCTGTCTTTCATATTTGGAGTTTTTGAGTTTTTTTCTATACCACACAGCTCCTGGGATCTTAGTTCCCCAACCAAGGATCAAACTCAGGTCCCTGGCAGTGAAAATGCCAAGTCTTAACCACTTGACCATCAGAGAATTCCCTGAGGTCCCATTTTTAAGCTCCTTCTCTGCAGACACATGTGCATGTCTTTTCTGTAGGCAACTTTAAAATATTTACCGGAAATAAATAGTAATAATCGCTGCTGTATTATTTTGGTAATTATTCGTTAGTGGTATATACTGTGGTACACGCTGCAGAAATTAATGCAGGTATAATTCCTGCATCACATAGTTTATACTATCAAAATTAAAATGAAAATATTAAAATTAACATAAGGTAAAGACCCATTAGACTTCTTCACAGTAGTTACTCTTTTCTCATTATTACTTTTACTTATGATTTCCAACCATTTGTTTAAATATCTAATTATGTTTTTATTTGTTTAAATATTCTAATTATGTTTTTACTTTACTTTGCTTTTCTCTCTTTAATTTTTGTTTTCAAATAAAATGTTGATCAAAGGTTTTACATGTGTTTTAGGAATTTTTACTCCAGATCAACACTTGAGATTTTTGGAGTTTTATAAGAAACTTTGTACATTGGGCTTGCAACAGGAAAATGGACACAATGAAAACCAGATACCACCCCAAATCTTAGAGCAGGAGAAGAAATATATTTCAGTACGGAAGAACTGTGCTTATAACTTTCCGGTAATACATTATACATTTGTAGTGGCTGCACATTTTAATTATAACTTAAAATATGTGAATAGATGACGTTGAAAAATATTGCCATATTTGACGCTTATTGTTGCTGCTGCTGCTGCTAAGTCGCTTCAGTCATGTCTGACTCTGTGCGACCCCATAGATGGCAGCCCACTAGGCTCACCCATCCCTGGGATTCTCCAGGCAAGAACACTGGAGTGGGTTGCCATTTCCTTCTCCAATGTGTGAAAGTGAAAAGTGAAGTCACTCAGTCGTGCCTGACTCTTAGTGACCCCATGGACTGCAGCCTACCAGGCTCCTCCATCCATGGGATTTTCTAGGCAAGAGTACTGGAGTGGCTTGCCATTGCCTTCTCCGTGACACTTACTAGTTAGCATTATGTCTGGTATATATTGGTGTAATTTATATTTGTCTCTATGTATATATGTTAGAATTATATGCATGTATTTGGATCTTCCAAATATGATTTCTAACTAAATTATGATTCAGAGAACATGATTTCAAGTTAAGTGAAATGATTATGATATTGTTATTGATGCATGTTTTTCTCTTCGAAACTCATCTTCTTCCACCTCCACCAGGCCATGATTGTTTTTGTTGATCCCAAAAACTTCCACATGGAACTCTATTCTACATTCTTCTGCCTTTGTCATGACCCCGAAGTACCAGTCAGATACACTATTGCTATTTGCTTTTATGAAGTAAGTCTGAAAAAGTGATAACCACTTTACATTTGTTGTTTTTTACTTACGTGTACTAGATGATTTTCTGATGTATTGTACACTTCTGTTTTCAGATTTATTAAAAGATATTGGCTCCATATCTCTTTCATATTCTAATCCTAAATTTGGAAAAATTCTCATAATTCTGTTTAGAGTGTTTGCAGAATTCATTTACATATAAATGTTACATTCATTTATCATATATTAATCCATTCATTCAGTATATCTTGTCTTAAATTATACTATCTCTTACTTTAAGCCAGACATTGTGGTATGAACATGGCTGTAGATCTGGAAGTAAAATCAGTTTTATAATGCTTTATAATGTTTATATTTAGCATTGCACCTAAACTCGAGGACTTGAGAACAAATGGAAAATTGAGAGAGTATTTATTTAAATTTATGGCTTTTACCATGCATGGTTCATATTTTGTGGGCACAGCTTATATATTCAGCTGTTATGACAACTCTTCGTAGTATCAGAGCAAAAGTGAATTTTTTTTTTTTACCTTGCTGAGAGACATGTGGGAAACTCCAGGGGATGAACTCATGCCCCCTGAAGTGGAAGTACAGAGTCTTAACCCCTGGATCACCAAGAAAGTCCCACAGTGAATTTAAATTTTATGATAAATGTAATAACTTTTTAACCCTTGAGGCTGAAATTTAGGGCATGTTTCTTGAGTGATTGTAGGAAGTACATGCGTGCCATCATTGCCATAAACATGTATAAGCTATAATCTGTCGACTTCAGGACTGTCACATAAAAATATCTGAGTGGCTTGGGACTTCCTTAATGATCCAGTGGTTAAGACTCCATGCTGCTGATGCAGGGGCATGGGTTCGTTTCCCAGTTGGGGAACTAAGGTCTCACATGCCTTGGGGTGCAGCCAAAAGATAAAATTTTAAAAAAGAAATATAAAAAATCTGAGTGGCTTATAAAATATTTATTTCCTTTATAGTAATATTCTTATTCTCAGTGAGAATATTGTATCTCCTTCCTTGAACTGTGTTCAAAGCATTGTTAGGTTAGCTAAAACTATGTTGGATATCCATAGCAGCATTAGAAATGTTGCTTTAGATTCTTGACTATTGAATGATAGTCATTGCTTGTTTTTTTCTGGTGTGAATTAAATGAATGTTCTGTGTGCAAGGCCCTGAGAAAGATTCCCTTTAAATGATATAATTAATTAAAATAATTCATTGTTGAACAATTAAGTCATCTTTGTCAATACACATACAGGAATATGCTTTTGGAGGAGGAGAAATGGCAGAGGGCACTAGCTGGCTGAGTGAACTACTTATCTCCTATGTGTATTAAGGCATTTATGCTTGGTTGCTGCCCTGCATACTTGTATTTGTCTAGATTGGTTCATGAGATGGTTGCATGAGATTAGAGTCTGAGAAAGCAATATTTATGCAATATGAGCGTTTCTACTTAAGTTTATCTTTATCTCATGCCTTTACTATTTTATTTTTATTTATGTTTTATAGTGGACATAATGTGTTAGCACCATAGAAATAGGCGTGTTGAAATATATATACAAGAATATTTCACTAATAGAAGTGAGTTTGCAAATCATTGGTTTAGCTATTTGCTGGGGGGTTAGTTTCTGTATTCACCCAGTCATAGCATGGTGGTGGGTTAAGTTGATACTTGACTCCATAAATGAATGCTTAGTGTAGGTTTGTCCTTTTAAATAATGAAAATCCACTGGTGGATTTAAATTTTCCTGACAATGTTATTACTGGATTCTGATAATTACTCTAGTATTGTCCAAGTTTATTCTTGTTTTTGAGAAAGATAGTATTTTCAAAATACTTTCAAATCAAAAACAACCTTGTAGAGCAAAGATTTTTGAAATACCTTCTTTATCAGGAGCTCCCTTTTCAATTAAAACTTACTCAACTCTAGTATGTTAAAAAAATACTTAAAGGTAAAGTGGAACCTGGTGAATCTACCATTGTAGATTTTCACCATTGCTTGTCTGGAGGGGGAAAAAAGGTGGTTCATAAAGGAACTGGATTAGTCTAGACTTAAGATTGTGCTTTCCTGGCATCAGGGAAAGATTGAGGGCAGGAGAAGGGGGCGACAAGGATGAGATGGTTGAATGACATCACCGACTCAGTGAACATGAGTTTGAGCAAACTCCCGGAGACCGTGAAGGACAGGGGAACCTGGCCTGTCTCAAAGAGATGGACACAACTTAGCGACTGAACAACAACTCCCAACTCCTTTCTTGCTGATTGAAGTCTTTGATTGGAAAAGTCTTTGAAGTTTTGCTGGCTTAGGAGTTTGCTATGTCCCTGTGTGACTGCTGGCCTTCAGCAGAACTTGTGCCCTCTGGGAGCTCTAAACCAGGATGAGTGCTCCCCTGGCTTCGCTCTCTTGAAAGACCCTGTTGGCTGCTCTAAGACTGAAATATGGACTATAGGCACTCCTAGGCTAATTACTGATTGTGATAGGAAACTTATGATTGATAAATCCATTCTTCTACACCTCCCACCCCCACCTGTGCACTTCCCTACCTGCATGTGTTCATACACTCCAGCGTGTTAGGATGCAGACTGAAAAGCTTATTAGGTGTACAAATAATTTTTGCTAGAAATCTAATTTTATATTTATGTTGTAACCAAGTCTCATTTTGGAAGTAAATCTGACAGGGATTATTTTAAAAAAATTGTTGTTGTAACCTTTATATGTCTAGTACTCTCAAATCTGAGAGACTTTATTGCTACATTTTAGGTGTCTAAACTTCTGAATTCTGGAGTATATTTAATACATAAAGAACTAATAACATTGTTGCAAGATGAATCATTGGAGGTAATATCGTCTTACTGCCGTTTTTTACTTCTTTTATATCAGGTTTGAGTATATCAATGCCTTTCTTATTTTCCTGCTTCTTGGGGTTCATGAATTCTAATAGCTCACTAGTCCCGGAAGCTTAATTGATGAATGACTGTGTCATAGACTAGAGATTGGGAAGGTCTTTTATAAAAAAATGTTAAGTTTTAAAAAATATATATGTATTTGCTATGTTATGGAAAACTTTGGAAATGCCAAAAAGTAGACAGACAAAAGAGTACTTTTAGTTTTAATCACTATTTCTATTTAATATTTTCTTGTATGTTTTCATTTTCTGTTTTTTCTATATAAAGTTTTTTTACGTTTTACACAACTGTGGTCATATGTTATATCAATTACATTTTATATCTTTTTATTTCCCTTAGCATTGTGGAGCCTCTGGAGCACTTAATTTTGATGCTTTATCTAGTGTATCCTATTCACTCAAACAACTGCTGGCTTGTCAAAGCTCAGCTCCTCAACATGAGACATCTCTGAGGGTGTCGTCTGACTTAAACTGTTTTTCAAAAGTTGGGAGGCAGTTTTAAGGATGTTGTTAGGCTGTCTCGCATCGAAACTATTTGAATAATATCAAGAGGCAGACATACTAAACTCTTTTCAAAGGTAGTTTGAGCAAGTTGATTATGTTTCTAAGACTTTGTAGCAGAAAGATGACAGAGCAGGAGACTAGAAACCCCCAAAATGCTCTTTGGTGGTAACTACCCACTATTTCTGTGTAGAAGTTGGCATGTTACTTGATCTAAGATTAGAAAAACACAGCCATCACAAGAAAGGTAATCAGTATCTCTGTTAACAGGTACTAGATGCTCTCATAGATCATCTTCCAGAGATTCTGGAACTGATGTCTACTGGTGGGGAGAGCAGTGTTCAAGAAAATAAGGTGAACCCCTATGGATCAGAAGAGCTTCTGGGTCTTGTATGGGTGACCTTACTCTGCAGTGGTGTTGAGAGGAATCAATGAAAGAATGTATGAAAAACACTGAACACAGGGCTGGCCACCTAGAAGGGCTCAGTAAAAGTCTTTTGGAGTTATGTCAGCTTGAATTTCCTCTGCCTTTCTTACCACAGTCTTTATTTACTGTCCTTGGGGTTTACTTTCATATTTTCATTTTTTATTATCATTAGTTATTATTGTAAGAATAGCAACAGTGAGGACAAAGGGTAGGAATTTAGAATATCAGAGTTTGCTGATGGTGAAATAGAATACATTTTACTTTAACTGAAAGAGCTATGAATCTGCCTCTTTCAAAATTTTGTTGCTAGGAATCATAAATTTTACTTATAGATTTTAAAAATGTATTTGATTTTACTGAATAATTACCTCCCTGTGACAACTGCAGTGCTTCCTAAGTTCGGAAATGATTAAGAGTTTTCCCTTCCCCAGTGTATTGTAAGTCTGAATAATTTGGCTGAGTGCTGCAGTTGATGTATTTAATTATCTTTGATTCTCTTGCTGTGTTTTCTTCTTCAGTTATCATCCCTGCCTGACTTGGTTCCAGCTCTCACAGCTGCTGAGCAACGAGCTGCAGCCTCCTTAAAGTGGAGAACTCATGAGAAACTGCTCCAGAAATACGCCTGTCTGCCACAAGTCATATCAAGTGATCAGATCTATTATCGTTTCTTACAAAGAATGTTCACAATCATGATGACAAATGTGAGCCCAATGCCTCTTATCTGATTTTTTCTTGAACTGGCATACATTTTGGAATTAACCAAATTCTCCACATTCTTGAAATAGAACAGCAAGCTCCGTTCACGCCCTTCTGCCTGGAGGGGTGTTGTTACCTTTGCTTCCTCGCTGGGTTCTCCTTTGGATCAGCTACCCAGCTGAAGAGAGGGATGCACAGGGGAGAGTGTCAACACACTGGCTTCAAGCTTGATACAGTGCTCCAGGGAGAGTCTGGCAGGAGTCTCAACTGCACGGTGACTCCTGCTCTGATGTGCACCTTCCATGTGTCATGGCCTCAGCTGTGCTCTCACCTCACCTTAGAGTATTCCTTAAACCCCTTCATATTAGTTTGCTTTCTTTTTCCTTTTTTGGTTTCTTTTTCTTTTACCTTGTAACAGATAAAATTTATAGGAAAAACATGGATGCCCTTCTCGGGATAACCTCAAAATTAGAGTCAAAAGCAGGGGAAAAGAAAGGCTTGTACTCAAATTTCCCCATAGAGTAAACTGTCTGCCTTTTTCCCTTAAAATTCCCAGAGGGTCATTTAACCTGCAGTTTGATTATATGTTGACTATGACATCTTACTAC
Source organism: Moschus berezovskii (assembly GCF_049115385.1). Taxonomy (NCBI): domain Eukaryota; kingdom Metazoa; phylum Chordata; class Mammalia; order Artiodactyla; family Moschidae; genus Moschus; species Moschus berezovskii. The sequence goes on along the minus strand of NC_142480.1, from coordinate 11,267,700 downwards.
CATTTTTTTCAAGTATACAAAAGTTCCACATAATGTGTATGTGTTAGAAACTATTTTTTAAAAAGTACTTTGAATTCTCATTGTTCTCAAAACAAAGGGCGATAATGAAATCTAGTAGCCATCTCAAAAACCCCAAATCAGTTTTAGCTTCAAAGATTAAAAAGAAGGAAAAAATGACATTACTGGTGTCATTTATAACTTAACTATAAAACAATAGGCGTATATCTTATGCTAATACCTCTGCTTGAAGTTTATTTCGTGTATCATAGCAAAGCCTAGGGGTTGAAGATTGTTTTATAGGTGTGAAGTGAAGTCGCTCAGTCGTGTCCGACTCTTTGCGGCCCCATGGACTGTAGCCCACCAGACTCCTCCATCCATGGAATTTTCCAGACAAGAGTACTTGGAGTGGGTTGCCATTTCCTTCTCCAGGGGATCTTCCTGACCCAGGGATCGAACCCAGGTCTCCCGCCATGCAGGCAGATGCTTTACCATCTGAGCCACCAGGGAAGCCAGTGTAGTCATTATAAAAAGTGATGCTGGCAAAAATAACTTCTTATCAGAGGATAATGCATGAATGCACCACATAGAAAATTTCACATAAAGTCAAGCAGAATTTATTGATGACTTTATTCAGCAATCAGCTTCTGTTTGCTGTGTTTCATGCACTGTTCTGAGAGCTGGGGATCTGGGTGTGAACAAGACAGATTCCTGCTCTAATGGACCTTGAGTTCTAAAGAGGTGATGGTATGGGAATTGATAAAAGGTAAAATAAAATGTATTAGCAGGAGGTGATAAGTCCTATGAAGCTTGATCTTAATTGATTGTCTCAACCTAATTACTAAGTAGTCATCTTTGTGTTTATAAAGCTAATAAGTATACAAAATTATTTCATATTTTTAGCCTGTCATATCAGGAAAGAGAAATAATTTACACCATAGTGTGAACAAGATACTTTCAAGTCTGAGGGGTTTGCTTTGTTTTCTTTTACAAGGAGGTAATTCTACACTTAGATATATGATTTACCATAACACATTTTCCATGGTCAATTAAAGACACTTATATTTCATTTCAGTGTCTTCTGGAAAAATAGGTTTATATTTTTAGTTCCATATCTAGTGGTCATAATATTCATTCATTCATTACTTAATAAAATTTATGGAGTGCTTACAATGTGCTGTGTACTGTTAGAGACTGAAAAGATAAAGGATCTGTTCTCACAGAACTTTAAGTTCTGTTGGAGACTGACAACACTCACATATTGGGTTGTCAAAAATTTCATTCAGGTTTCTGTTTAAGATGTTACAAAAAAACCCAAATGAACGTTTTGGCCAACCCAGTGCATTAGACACCAGGGATGAAAAGTACAATGAAGAACTAAAACACAGCGTAGAGGGGAAGAAAGTGGTGGAGGGTATTGTGGATGTAGTGGTCAGGAAAAAGCCCTCTCTGATCAAGAGGCTTGGACCAAGTAAGGAAGTGGCCATGTGGAAGTCTGACGCACAGGTGATCCCGACAAAGGGAGGAGTAAATGCAAAGATGTGATTCAGGGTGTGCTTGGTTTTACGAGGGTCAGCAAGGAAGCCAGTGTGGCGGTTGTTAGAGATGAGCCTGGAGAGGTCTTTGGGCCCACAGCACACAGGTGCTCGAAAGCCATGATGTAGAACAGAGATTATATTCTGTTAGGCAGGGTAAGGCTTTGGAAGGTTTTGGAGTAGAGGAATGAAAAAAAATTTAAAGATGCATGAAGGCAGAGAAAATACTACAATGAACTCTCACGTACTCATCACCCTGATTAACAGTTGTTAACATTGTGCCATATTTGCCTTTTCCATTTCATTGTGCTAAAAAGTTTAAATTATAGATGTCATATTTTGTCTCTAAGCATTTCAGTATTCATCTCTAGAAAAGGACATTGTCCTGTATAATCATGTTACAATTATTACATTTGACAAAATGAACAATTATCTTTAATATCATTTAAAATTCATATCAAAGTTTACCAATTATCCCCCAAATGGGTGTGATAGTTGTTTTATTCCATATAGGATCCAAGTAAAATCTATACATAGCCTCAGGTGGATATATTTCTTCAGATCAGTTCAGTTCAGTTCAGTCGCTCAGTCGTGTCCGACTCTCCGCAACCCCATGAATCACAGCACGCCAGGCCTCCCTGTCCATCACCAACTCCCGGACTACACTCAAACTCATGTCCACAGAGTCGGTGATGCCATCCAGCCATCTCATTCTCCGTCGTCCCCTTCTCCTCCTGCCCCCAACCTTTCCCAGCATCAGAGTCTTTTCCAGTGAGTCAACTCGTCGTATGAGGTGGCCAAAGTATTGCAGTTTCAGCTTTAGCATCAGTCCCTCCAAGAACATCCAGGATTGATCTTCTTAGTTTGCTTTTAATCCAGAACAGATTCCCTCTTTGCCCTTCCTCCACTTTTTCATGACCTTGAATTGTGGAAGAGACTTAGTTGTCCTGTAGACTGTCTTCATGGATTTACTTGATTATCTCTTCTCCATATTTGTTTTAAGCTGGAGGTTTGATAAGGGCTTGCCGAGTCTTAGATCAGATGTTTTTGGCAAGGATTCTTTATCAGTGCTGCTGTGTGTTTTATGTTGTGTCACATCTGGATGCCTATCCCTTTGTAAATGAGCTCGGAGTGCTTGTGCAGGCAGGGACATCTCTGTTAGTTAACTGCGAAATTGTGTTTTCTCCCTTGTGATCTGTGTCATAATCTGAAGCTGACACTTCAACACTGAATACCCAGTTTCCCAGTAACCTTTTACCCTTCAGTTTTAGCATCCATTGATGATCCTTGCTTGAATCAGTTATTTCATTAGAACTTACAAAAGAGTGGCTTTTAAAATTCTCTTTTCTTCTACATTGTTGATACCATTCTCAGGATAAATGCTTTTTTTTTTAATCCTAAAATATATTTCCTAATGTAAAGAGAGGATAAATTCTTATTTCTTTCCCTCTGTCAATTTTCAGAGTTAACCCAGTGATGATAAATTAATTTTGTTTTTGTTTTTATCCTTTCATTTAGACTCATCTTTTATATTGAACAATGTTTTAGTCAATTTCACTCATTATTCACGTGCTCAAGTGGTCGCAGTCTCTTTAAACTGACTTTTGTTTGTTTTGATATAATTACCTTTGTCTTTGATTTCTGGCCCCAAAGATATTACCTTATACTGTGAGGTATAAAATATACATAATTTATATTATTTCTGTTTCAAGTAATTAGTGTTTGTGCATTTGGAATTCTATTCAGTTCAGTTCAGTTCAGTCGCTCAGTAGTGTCCGACTCTTTGCGACCCCATGAATCACAGCACGCCAGGCCTCCCTGTCCATCACCAACTCCCAGAGTTCACTCAAACTCATGTCCATCGAGTCGGTGATGCCATCCAGCCATCTCATTCTCTGTCGTCCCCGTCTCCTCCCACCCCCAATCCCTCCTAGCATCAGACTCTTTTCCAGTGAGTCAACTCATTGCATGAGTTGGCCAAAGTATTGGAGTTTCAGCTTTAGCATCAGTCCTTCCAATGAACACCCAGGATTGGTCTCCATATACAAAATGAAAGAAAAGAGTAACATCCTTTTATTTAAGTTCATTTATCTAACATTCTTTTTCCTTATTTCTACTGATATTTCTGTTTATGTACATTTTTAAAATTTTCTGTTCTAATTTATAGTGAATATTCTTTTTTACCTTCAACAGATTAAAAGCACTGCATGAAATGGTACTAGATAGAATGGAAATAGCTTATATAAAATATGAGAGGAGGTAATAGGCAATAAATACTCTCTGAGCAATGTATATTTTTTCAACTTGAATTTCAAGCGTCCCTATCATGATAGTCTGAATCTTCAAGAACTGAATGTTATAATATATATTTATGTAAATCAAGATAGTGAATGTGAATTTATACTGGATACAGTATACCTGGTTGAGAGATTTTTCTCTAATGCATAGTTTGAAGCCATAGTAAAGATGGATGGTTGAATTTACTTAGAATTAAGGTTCTGCCCAGTTGGTGTGACACAAATCCAAAGGATCAAAGACTTTAAAATGCTAGTAAGAATAATTGGCGTGGTGTCCCTTGGATTCTAAACTTTATCTGTGTCATGGACCAGGGATCTTAAAGAATAGTATTATGGTGGAGGAGGCAGAACTAAGTGAGAGGAATTTGACATATACCTGGTCGTAGGGTCTCTGGATTTGAGAAGTGGCACATTTTTGGCGAGGTACCTGACACAGGGTGTGTACTAGCAAATGTTTGTTGAATAAATGAGTAACATGGTCTAGAAGTCGCTGAGGTGTATTTGGGGAGAATATCACTTAAGATGAGGTGGAAAGGAGATGTAAGTCAAATATAAATCAAATCTGGATGATTTGTAAGTGGCTCTGCCGAATTACTTGAACTTTGCAGGGTGATAGATGAGTTGATTTGCCTGACTGATAGCATTTAATTATGAAGACACTTCTACACTGATTTCAGAGGCAGACAGCACTGCTTTTACTTTTAGTCGATAACATCAAATTGATGTGTGGGGTCAAATTATTTAGAGCGTATACCATTAGATTTGTTTAATTGTCTTTCTTATTTCTTTAAGAACGTCTTACCTGTCCAAAAGGCGGCTTCACGAACTCTGTGCATTTTTCTACGTTATAATCGTAAACAGGAACAGAGACATGAGGTCATTCAAAAATTAATCGAACGTAAGTAATCACTCTCTCTCTTTCGGAGAACAGAAAGTAAATAAACTGGTTGGCCTTAGTTAGATCTGGCTTATGTTATCATATTGCTATGAATAATTAGGCCAGTATTGCTAAATATTTGTATTTGAGCTTTATAGGCTAATTTCTTTTTGTTTGTTTTAGAAATTTTTTACAGGATCAGATCTTTGATGAATGAAAAATTCATCTACTCTAGGCTACCTTTCATGAATTTCTACACTTGAGAAGTTAAAATTCTTATACTTACCATTGAAAGCTCAGTTTCTATTCTGATAAATACAATTTGAAAATAAAATACAAGTAGGCTATCCATGAATCTAATAATTTGTTTTGTGTTCTTATATTAAATATTACAGAATGTGGGTTTTGTTCTCTTGAATAGACTTGATAGTACACTCAAATGTGAATCTAGTGAGCCAAGGTGGTTTATAATGTCTTAAAAAATTGTCAGTTGACAAATGCAAATTTATTTTAATTTGCTATGGCCTAAAATCAAGACAAAACCTTTTGTTAAAGAATTAATTCTTGAAGCAGTGATCGACACCTATATATACTTAGTGAACTTGTTAATTATTGAGTACTTGCTTTGACCATAGTGCCTTAATACTTTTATTAAACTGTTATTCAGCATAGACAGGTAATGGGATTTTCTGGTTATTATAGTTTACCATTTTAAATATGGATCACCACTTAAAAAATAAATTAGAGCACATAAAATTCTGTTTAAGAAAAATTTTGCTCAATATACTTTAATCTTTTTCTTTTTTTTTTTTACTGTATTTTAATTCAATTTTCAGTTTTTAGTGGTAGGACCTGCCCTTTAGAATGTTTTATTTTGAATGGAGATTATATTTGGTTTTAAACATTAAGTATTTTGCTTTTGAACATGTGTGTAATAAGGGAGAAAAAATTATCCTTTAAATATTGACCTGAATTATTTTCAGTGATACTTTTGTTTATATATGATTTTATTTCAAAGCATTTTAAGAAAACAAGGGGAAGAAAACAGTTAACTTCATTGGTCAAAGATTTTGAAGTTAAACAGACCTGCATTTGAATTCTAGCTCTGTTCCTTTAACCTCTGTGAATCTCGGTACCCTTATCTTTTAGGAAGAATAAATATATGCCCATCCTGTTGGGCTTTCAGGATTTAATGAGATAATATGTATCAGTACTTAGCACATAGCCGGTAATCAAAAAATAGTAGATATGTTCCTTTAATATTTAATAAATGCTTATGGAATTGAATGTAATATTTAATAAATTTGTTTCTGTTTTTTATGCTTTCATTAATTCAGGGGTATATAATATGATTTTTTCCCCCTTATCTCTTGTTTTTGCTAAGCAAATTGTGGGTATAAAAAATCTGTCATGGGCTTTGTGATTTTTGTCACAGGAAATTTTCTGTAGGAAACATTAAAATGCAAAACTTTTTTGTTGTTGTTTCTAGAACTGGGCCAAGGAAAAAGTTATTGGAACAGACTCCGATTTTTGGATACCTGTGAATTTATTATAGAGATCTTTTCCAAATCATTTTTCTGTAAATATTTCTTTCTACCTGCAATTGAACTGACACATGATCCAGTAGCAAATGTAAGGTATGATACTAATCCAAGAATATATTTGAAAAAATTGCATTTTTTTAATGTATCTTATTCATGAATAAGAAACTGAGCTATTCAAAAGTGTTTTCTTAGTCTTGAAAATAATCAAGAACTTGTACTCATTTTGAAATTCTTGGTAGTCTTAATTGAGCCTCAGTAGGACTTGAAAGTGTGATCTTTTAACACTGTCTCAGGCCTTTAGTTTATTGGATTGACAGCTGTAGTCACAGCCAGACTGGCAGTCTTCTCCAGCCACGTGGATACACACACTGACATCAGAAGATTGAGTAGATATGATTAACTTATCTATCTTTTAAGCCTAGAGAAAAAAATAATTCAAAGTTGGCTTGGAGAAGTCTGTCCATTTTTATAAGCCCATTTATTCAGCGAAGAAGGGCTGTTTCCAAGTCTTTTTCTTTTCTTTTTCCTTCGTTCAGCTCTCTCACAGTTTTGAAATCCAGTAAATGGTAATTGGATTTGATTAATTAACTGTGAAGTTAAATGAAACAGTCCTGAAAATGGCTTGCTTGGAAATTGGAAAAAATGAATAAATTGTATTTTGCTTTTTTTCTCCCCAAATAAGCATATTAATTTTTTTAAAAAATTAGTGGTAAAACATACATAGCATAAAATTTACCATTTAAACCATTTTGTACAATTCAGTGGCATTAAAACTACCCACACATACACACAGTGTTTGAGTTATTTGAACATTGCATACTGATTTAAAAAGAATTTTAGACTGTCAGCCGTGAGTTGTCTGTGTTTGTGCTCTGTGTCGGTGTTCCATGTTTGAGGAACTCACGTCCATAGGAGACACAGTCAGAGTCAAGACTTCCTGAACAGGACGACAGAGCTCCCTACTGAGGATTCACATGCCAGCCACGCTTCATGCTCGTTTCATGCTGTGTGACATATGTGCATCTTTTATAAACAACTGATGTGCATTGTAGCCAATATGTAATCATTTAATACTTTTTAACAGAAAGAGTTGGCCAGGTAATAAACATAGACTAATAGCATAGTTGTTGAGAAAGAAATATACCAAGAAGATTTGTCAAAAGATGTTGAAGAGTTCAGCCTGAGAATGTTATGAGCATTGTTTAGGAGGAACAAATCTAGATATTGGTTTTATTTTGTAGAGAAAATACAGAAAACATAACAGCATTGGCTTTAGTATTTTGTGCATCTTCCCTGTGCTGTATAAATGAGAGCTAAGGTTTCCTTGACTTGAGATTTAAATTAAAGTGGTTTTAAGTAGGTTGAAAGACCCTGATGGCAGTTCTTTAGAATTTATCTCTTGGTAAATAGCTAATGGATCCAACCACATTGTAAACCTTTTGCAAATTGAAGTTATGATTCTAGAAAAGCAGATTCCAATGTGATGAATTATCCCTTATCAGACAGTTCCCAAAAATTATTTGAAAGGGAATGAAATCATCTCTACTCAAGTCAGTGTGACTAGCAGCATAGCATTGACTCTAAGAGAAAGCAACCTGTCAATTCAAAAACCAAATGAAGATGACTATTGTTGCTCTGTGAGTCTTGGTGGTTTTGTTGAGTCAGAGATCGTCGTATAGCCGTGTGTCTTGGTTCTGACTCTCCCGCCTGGGAAACTGCCAGCCAAAAAAAATGGGCCCAGCAACACCACGTACTCTTGGATGCAAAAGCCTTCGCCCAGCTCTGTAGAGATGGGTGGATAGAATGGAAGCCGCCATAGGCGAGAGTGGCAGGATCGTGCGGGTTAGAAGGAGAGTGGCTGGAGCCACACGCCCTGACCTCTGTACCAGCTGCGTGTCTGGGCAACTTACAGAACCTCTCTGCGCATCAGTTTCCTTGGTACTTAATTCATGGGGATGTTCTGAGGAGTAAAACCTGAGATAGTGTACATGCAGAATTTTGCTTACCTGAAAAGTGTGGTCCTTAATTTCGAGATCTTCATAATCTCCTGGGCCCAGGATTCTCATCAAGATAAATAATTGCTAAGGCTTGGGTAGCTTCTGTTGAATGTAGGTTTTCTAGATGTGCCTTGGGTTGTAAAGAATGAAGTGTGCATGGACTGCTGATTGTTTCTGTTTTTCCTTAAGTGAATGTTTAAAATTTAAATTCACCGAGTCTGGACGATATCAAGGCTAGAAAAAGACTATTGGTATTCAGAGGAGCCTTCTCTTCAGCTGCCAGAAATGAAAACAATTTTCTTTGGGGTAATTGGGACTTCTTAACTAGAGAAAGCATCACCACCATGCTTAGCAGTATCCATGGCAAGTCCTGAATAAGTCTGAGACTATTATTGCTATGTACAGAGATGAAAATTCTAGGGAAGAAACATCTTTTGCTTTTTTGGTTAAATAAAAAGCAAATTTTCTTGTATATGAGGAATCCTTGACTGAAGCTCAGCTGAGAAAGCGTCCTGAGAACTCCAGAGGTGGGACTTAGTTGTCTCAAGCTTTGGCATAGAGATAAAAAAATAGTATCTGGAGAGTGCTGAGACAAATTAATGAGTGAATGCAGCGGTCACAAATTAGACAACAGCCCTGGCAAAGCAATAGAATTTTAGCTTAGTAAATAGAACATTTCCTGCACCACCTTTTCCTAGGAAGTTTTTTGTTTGTTCGGTTGGTAGGTTGGTGTTTTGTTTTTTTTTTTAACTCTCCTGGATTTCCTCTTACCTCTCTGGAATTCTTCAGTTTGCTTGTTGGTTCCTTATCAGCCCATCTGGACCATGGTGGTGCCATAGAAACTCTCCTTTTATCTCTCCTTCTCAAACTGCACTTGCTGCCTGGGTAATTCTCTGGGCTCCTGGTTCACATAGCATCCGTGTACTGAAGATTCCTGACAGCACATCTCCAGCATGGGCATCCACCCTGGACAGAAGACTCATCCAAACAACTGCCTATTGCATTTCCATCAACTGCATAACAGGCTCCTCAGAGTTAATCTGTCTAGTTAAGCCCCACCCTCCTCATCCACACTTGCTCTTTCTGCTGTCTTCTCCATCTCAGTAAATAACCATTTTGCCTTGTCACTTGCTCGGGTCAGAGCCTTGACCTCCTTTCTGTCATTCTGCCTTCAAGCCCTCAGCACATCCTGCTGCTTGTATAAAATACTCAGATGCAAGCCGCTTCCCACTGCCTCACTGCTGCTTCTCTGGTTCAAGAACCAGAGTGGTGGTGGTGCTGCCATCATCTTACTGGATTACTGAGTTACTGGATTCTGGCCTGGATTACTGAAAGAGCCTCCCCTATCCTATCCCTTCTGTCCTTGTCCAACTACAGTCTAATCTCAACACAGTAACCAGATGATACTTCCCAAATGTTAAGTTGAATCTTTTTACCCGACTGTGCAGAACCCTCCATGGCTTCTCATTACTCTCAAAATAAAACCAGTTTCCAATCTGTAGTCACAAGGCCCTGGATGATCTGACCTCCTATTTCCACACTGAGGCCTCTAGCTAAATTTGTTTTTACTCTGTTCTCACCACTCTAGCCAGCTTGGGCCAATTTGTTGATCTGGGGCAACTCCTAAGGCAAGCTCCCCTCATAGGGCATTTGCTCTTACTACAACAGTCTTCTCTAGGTATTCACATGGGTTAGTCCCCAATTTACTGTAAGTCTTTGCTTAAATGTCATTTTTTTCAGTGAAAGCTTCACAGAAACCTTCTCTGACCACCTGTTTGAAACTTGTAACCCCCCTCTTCTGGTACTCCTTCACCTTCTTTCCTTTCTGTATTTTTTTCTGCAGCACTTACCACCGTTTGATGGACATTTTACTCATTCGTAGGAGAAGGAAATGACAACCCACTCCAGTATTCTTGCCTGGAGAATCCCATGGGCAGAGGAGCCTGACGGGCTATACTTCGTGGGGTCGCAGAGGGTCAGCCACGACTGAGCGACTAACACTTATTCATTTGTTTATCCTCGCTCCCTACCTGTGGACTAGAATAAAAGCTCTGTGAGAGAGCAGAGAATTGTGTTGATTTTATTCACTGCAATGTCTCAGCACCCAGAGTAATGAATGCTTGACTCATCATGGGCCCTCCATAGATATTTGTTGCATAATAAACTCTCAGGCTAGCTAAAGCTTGAATTTTCTTTCAAATTCATGTGACTATTATTCCAGGTTATTAAATTCACTCACAGGTTAATGCGTTTTAATTTATTATAGAATGAAACTTTGTTACTTGTTGCCCAAAGTGAAATCTACTCTGAAGATTCCTGCAGATAAGCATCTACTTCAGCAGTTGGAAATGTGTGTGAGAAAACTCCTCTGTCAAGAAAAAGATAAAGATGTTTTGGCTATTGTAAAAAGAGTAAGTATCCCTCTTGCAATGGCATTTGTCTTTCTTTGGTTAAGATGGTCTTAATCATAGCTTTACTATTTTAACTTGATGGGCTAACAGTAGTATGTTAAATATTTAAATCGTTGCTAGAGCAGTAAGGATTTGGTGGATGTGTGCTCTAACTGGACAGGGAAGTTCCTTCTAGAAAGCACTTACCTGGTGGCTCAGCTGGTAAAGAATCCACATGCATTGTGGGAGACCTGGGTTCGATCCCCAGCTTGGGAGGATCCCCTGGAGAAGGGCATGTTAACCCATTCTCGTATTCTTGCCTGAAGAATCCCCATGGACAGAGGAACCTGGTGGACTGTAGTCCCTGGGGTCAGAAAGAGTCGGACACAACTGAGTGACTAAGCACAGAGGGTGCTGAAACATTAAGCTTTTATTATTGGTAATATAAGCTCTATGAGGGGAGAAGGCAATGGCAAGCCACTCCAGTACTCTTGCCTAGAAAATCCCATGGACGGAGGAGCCTGGTAGGCTGCAGTCCATGGGGTCGCTACAAGTCAGACGTGACTGAGGGACTTTGCTTGCTTTAAGCTCTATGAGAGCGAGCTTGCATTTTCGGTACTCTGTAAATACTTTTCAGCTAATAATGAATGTTTCACTAACCAGACTATTTGTAAGTGATTATAATTGGTAAGACTTTGTTGGTAAAGTCACATTTGATAGAAACTTAGCCTGGGACTTCCTTGGTGGTCCAGTGGCCAAGAATCCACGCTCCCAATGCAGGGGGCCTGGGTTAATTCCCTGTCAGGGAAGTACCCACATCCCACAGCTGAGACCTAGCATAGCCAGTTAGCTAGGAACTTAACCATGAAAGGGTTAGAAGGGCCTTCAGTGATCTGTTTGACTTTGCAGAAGCTCTGGACCTAGAAATGTTAGGTATCAGCTTAAGATCTTATCAGTAAATGGCAGCTCCAGGGCTAGAATGGAGACCCCTTACCCCTTTTCAACTATATAATGTTGTATTTTATAGCTTTTTTGTTAGTTTTTTTAAAGCCTGTGATCTTATATGGATTATTTGGCAGTGTTTAACAATGGGAGGGATTGGGGGCGGGAGGAGACGGGGACAACAGAGAATGAGATGCCTGGATGGCATCACCGACTTGATGGACATGAGTTTGAGTGATCTCCGGGAGTTGGTGATGGACAGGGAGGCCTGGCGTGCTGTGATTCATGGGGTTGCAAAGAGTTGGACACGACTGAGCGACTGAACTGAGCTGAACTGAACTGAACACTTAAACAGTAAACATTTGGGTTAGTGAAGTCAAACTTGAAAATACTTTGCTACTGCTACTGCTGCTAAGTCACTTCAGTCGTGTCCGACTCTGTGTGACCCCACAGACGGAAGCCCACCAGGCTCCCCCGTCCCTGGGATTCTCCAGGCAAGAACACTGGAGTGGGTTGCCATTTCCTTCTCCAATGTGTGGAAGTGGAAAGTGAAAAGTGAAAGTGAAGTCGCTCAGTCGTGTCCGACCCTTAGCGACCCCACGGACTGCAGCCTACCAGGCTCCTCCATCCATGGGATTTTCTAGGCAATAGTACTGGAGTGGCTTGCCATTGCCTTCCCTTTTTCGCCAGACATTTACCTAATGTTTTTATGAGATTAAGTCAAGTCGTTATTTCTATGAATCTGAAATTTAGGATACATAGTTTTTGAACCTTTATTTGTAGTGAGAAAAATTAATTTATTACTGTTATAAACAAGTTGGTGTCAATGATGGGGGGGGGGAAGAGAACCCTTTGATTTTATTTTCTTTTTTTCTAGGGACCCTTGTGATGTTGCATAAGAAGCTTTTTTAAAAAGTGATTTGATAACTTAGTATTAATTAGTATAATTTTATTTTACTGAAATGTAAATCCTCCTTTCATTAACTGAAATAATCAGAAATACTCAGAATTTGGACATGCATCTAAATCTAAAAACATAGATATACATACATTTGTTTTTACCAGATATTTCTGTCTTCACCATTTAATTACAGAAGTATAGGCATTGGTGTTAACTTTCAAAATAGTAAACATGAGACAATTACTTTTTAAAATAATTAGTTAATTTGGCTGCATCTGGTCTTAGTTGCCGCATGTAACATATCCCTTGTGGTGTGTGGGCTTAGTTGCCTGGCAGCGTGTGGGATCTTAGTTTCCTGACCAGAGATTGAACCTGTGTCCCCTGCATCCAAAGGTGGATTCTTTACCCCTCCCTAACCAGAGAAGTTCCAGTTAGTTAATTTTTTGAAAGTATTTATAAACTGAAGAGATAACTCAAGCTGACCCCATTAAATAGGGGCAAAATGCTATAATTAGATAGATTACTGAATGGATTATTCAGGAGTACAGTTCTTATTTTAAGAACATTGCACATGAGGAAGTCATTCTCATAAAAATTCTGTACTATAATGTTTATCAAACTGACGTATTGGTGTGGGAACCCCTCAGGAAGCTATTCAAAGCCTTGCGATAAAAATGAAATAGCTTAGTCTAGTCAGTTTTTTTAAGATGAAAAGTAATTTCATTTAAAAGGGATATTTCATGGTGTAAATTACAACATTTTCATAAATTTCAGCATAAAAATAAAACCAAATAAATACTATGTTTGCAATCGATAGCTTTGGGCATATGAATAAATGTACTTGTATCTTGACCATCAGAGTTATTCCTGTACATAAGTACTGTCTTCTGTCAGAGACAGAACCCTGGATTAGATGGGCCAGTGTTTGATTGAAATAATTTATTTCAGACAGTGTGTTCTAAAAGACATAAATTAAGAGAATGCTTTCAGAGCAAAGTATTTTCTATTCATTAGAATGTCATAAGGATCAAAAGTTTTTGTGTAAAGGAACCAAGAATATTAAATCAAATGATAGCCAGCTTCATAGCTAAAAGATTTTTTAATTTCAAAAATTATATTTCTGAACATTCAGGAAAGAGTGGCACAGGGAGTTATTAGAAATTATTAAATTGCATGTATTTAGTATCTAAAAGAATCCTGTAGACGTGCTTTTCTTAAGGTTAAAAACTTTTAAAGTTTAAATTGATCCTGCTATTAATATATGAAGTGAAGTGAAGTAGCTCAGTCGTGTCCAACTCTGCGGCCCCATGGACTGTAGCCTACCAGACTCCTCCATCCCTGGGATTTTCCAGTCAAGAGTACTGGAGTGGGTTGCCATTTCTTTCTCCAGGGGATCTTCCCCACCCAGGGATTGAAGCTGGGTCTCCCGCATTGTAGGCAGACGCTTTACCATCTGAGCCACCAGGGAAATCCTGATATTAATGTATAGTGGCTGATTAAAAATCAGCAGAGAGTTAAGAACTTTCGAGGTTTTTTAATTTAGCTTTTCACATAGTGGTGACATCTCTTCTTTGAACCTCTCTCTAGAAAAGGAGTCTTTTTGAGAAATGAGTAGTTGATTTAATTGCTGTTGAATTATTTTAAAACATTTACTTTACAGACTGTGTTAGAGTTGGACAGAATGGAAATGTCCATGGATGCTGTAAGTATACTCCCTTTACCTTGTGTGGAAAGGAATCTTTAAAAATTGGCAGAGACTCATCATTACTGTTTCACAATTTCATTTTAAACTTTAAACTTAGTTTCAGAAAAAGTTTTATGAGAAAGATTTGTTGGATCAAGAGAAAGAAAGAGAAGAACTACTTCTTTTGGAAATGGTATGTTTTCACATGCATCCACACCTACTCCTTTCTGACCAGTATTAACTGTGCTGTGTTATTAAACTTAATAAATTGTTTCAGTATCACACTACTTTTACTTTCTCTATAAATGACTAAAGAAGGGTCCTAATATTTTGAAATATGTTCTTTTATGAACTGGAAGGAAAACTACATTTGAAAGCCTTTAAAAAAATACCTTCTTGAAGTATGTTGACTTATGATTAACTGCAAATGCTTAATGTGTACAATTTGGTGAATTTTGACATATGGACATATCCATGAAGCCAGCATATAAAATACCAAACATTGCTCATCCCTCAAAAATTTTGTTGTGCCCCTTTGTGATCTACAACTAATGAATTGAATCATTTGTTAATACTTTTTGGGTCATGCTTCTCTCCATCAGCATAATTATTTTGAGATTCTTCTACATTGTTATGTATATCAAGAGGTCACTCCTTTTTATTTGTAAATAGTAAGGAAATGGCAACCCACTCCAGTGTTCTTGCCTGGAGAATCCCAGGGACAGGGGAGCCTGGTAGGCTGCCATCTATGGGGTCGCACAGAGTCGGACACGACTGAAGTGACTTAGCAGCAGCAGCCCAAACTATGGATATACCACTGTGTTTTTGCATGCACGCTAAGTCGCTTCAGTCGTGTCTTACTCTTGGTGACCCCATCTATAGCCCTCCAGGCTGCTCTGTCCATGGGATTCTCCAGGCAAGAATACTGAAGTGGATTGCCTTTCCCTTCTCCAGGTGATCTTCCGACCCAGGGATCAAACCCCCATCTCTTACATCTCCTGCATTGGCAGGCAGGTTCTTTACCACTAGTGCCACCTGGAAAGTCACTTACCATGTGTATATCCCTTCCTTAATGGACATTTGGGTTACTTCTAGCTTGGGAATATTAGTGAAGAAGTCTTTGAGTGGATGTGTACTTGGATTTCTTTGGGAAAATGACCTAGGAGTGGAATGGATGGATCATATGTTCAAGTATGCTTAACATAGAAACAGCGACTGTTTTGCAAAGTAACTGCACCATTTTACACCCCCACTGACTGTGGTGGAGAAATTCAGTTACCTCATATCCTCTGTAATGCTTGTTAGAGTGAGGGTGTAATGGTATCTCATTGCAATTTCAGATTGCATATTCCTGATGCCTAATGAGACTGAGCATCTTTGCCTTTGTGTATTGGCCATCCTTATATCTTAGTTGATGAAGTCTATTTTCAGATTTTAAAGTGGGTTGTTTCTCTTCTTATTATCAAGTTGTAAGAGTTCTTCATAAACTCTGAATACAATTCCTTTGTCAGATACACATTTTATGAATATTTTCTTGGAGTCTGTGCTTCTTTTTTCATTTACTTAATGGTGTCTTTTGAAGAACAGAAATTTTTAATATTGATCAAGTGCAACTTATATCCATGTTTTCTCTTAGCATAGTTCATGCTTTTTTTGTACCCAAGAATCCTTTGAAAGTGAAAGTGAAGTCATTCAGTCATGTCCAACTCTTTGTGACCTCATGGAGTGTAGCCCACCAGGCTCCTCCATCCATGGGATTTTCCAGGCAAGAATACTGGAGTGGGTTGCCATTTCCTTCTCCAGGGGATCTTCCCAACCCAGGGATTGAACCCAGGTCTCCTTCATTGCAGGCAGACGCTTTTACCTTTTGAGTCACCAGAGGAAGCCCTTAGTCTATCCCCAAATTATAAAGACATTTTCCTGTTTTCTTCCAGGAATTTTAGTTTTAGGTTTTACATTTAGGTCTATGAATCATTTCAAGTTAATTTTTATGTTTATTTTTTCTGTCTAAGCAATTATTCTAGCACCA
The DNA here is from genome assembly GCF_049115385.1 of Moschus berezovskii. Lineage (NCBI taxonomy): Eukaryota > Metazoa > Chordata > Mammalia > Artiodactyla > Moschidae > Moschus > Moschus berezovskii. The sequence goes on along the minus strand of NC_142480.1, from coordinate 11,251,507 downwards.
TTTGTGAAAAACTTTGTTTTCCCCATTGAATTGCTTTAGCACCTTTTTTTTTTTTTTAAATCAGTTGTTCATATGTATATATATGTGTGTGTGTGTCTGCTTCAGGACTCATTACTTCATTCCACTGATTTATATGTTTGTCTTTTTGGCCATTCTAAACTGCCTTAAACACTGTGTAGTAATTCTTAAAATCAGGTAGGGTCAGTTCTCAAACTTATTATTTTAAGTTGCTTTGGCCAGTTGAGGCCCTCTGCATTTTGATATAAAGTTTAGAATCAGTTTGTCAATTTTTAAAAGTCTGAAATTTTAGTTAGGATTGTGTTAATTATCATTTATCTGTAGATCAATTTGGAAAATTGCCATCTAAACATTTTGAGTCTTCTCATGATTGGTTTATTTAGTCTTTACTTTTCTTCTCGGTAGTTTTGGTACAGGGCACAGGGCATCATGGGAAATTCTGCTGAGAGGAAGGATGTTCTGACAGGTTGCTGGCTCCTTTGCTGGTTATTAGTCTTAAGTATAGAGTTCAAGGAAGTCTTTTGTTAG